>NW_022196896.1:63248523-63361718 GCF_008632895.1 Mastomys coucha | reverse complement strand
CAATTTCCTTCTTCAGAGACTTGAAATTCTTGTCAAACAGATCTTTTACTTGCTTAGTTAGAGTTACATCGAGGTATTTTATATTAGTTTAATACAATAGAGGGTTTGTCTCTCCTGGCTCCAGGTAGGCACTGTAGTGTTGAATTGAGCCAAGATCTGAAATCTTACATCTGGGTAGCATTTCCCTTATCAAGCAGAAAATCATTTGGGAGAAATAGTCTAAATAATGTCTCACATAGATTTAAATCTAATGTTTGGAAAGTAAGACCCCCTTGGACTCTTAAAAAGCATGTCAATGATTGCAATTTATAGTTAACTTACTGTTGGGTGTTTAAAAATATGCAACTGGAAAAATGAATAATTTTCCTTTTTTAGTGTAAAGAGAAGACTAGAGTTTGATCCTCAAGGGTCACTGGTTGGGTCACTGAGTTTTACATGTTGTTCCAACTGTGTGAAGACAAAGTGAAATAGTTGTTTGATCATTGTTTTCTAGGAAACATTGAGGAAATTTCCCCTACTTGTAAACCTTCCTCTTTGTGGAATAGATACTAGTTAGAGTCCACTGGGTGTCATCTTCATGGCCTCCCAGAACCAGAAGACTGGTGCCTCCCCATATTTACAGGATATTTAAAAAGATGTCTCCTGGAATCTACCTGAAGTTCAAGGACAAAGGGCAAAACATTGTTCCTTTAAATTCTTCTGACCACATTAGTACAGGTCTTCATATATAGTTATTGAATATCCAGGGGCTCACTCATATGAATCTAGTCTTTTAACTACTGCGTAATATTTAGATAAAGATTGGCCAGAGCTAAAACACGAAAATAGAATTTGACTCACATTCTTGTTTTCCATGGTGGTCCTTGTAATAGTTACAAAGAGCCAATCAGTGGCTCCATCATTGATTTTTCTAGAGGGCTGACTGAATTTTGACCTTGGAAAAGTTAAGATCATATATATTCTATGTAAGTCATGTCTTTTACATCCTTTAAATAAATTAATCAGTCATTCCAGCTTTCTTTTCCATTCTAGAAACATCCAGCCAACTTATTCCTCAATACACAAATTGTTCACTAAAAATATTTTTATTTTTATAGATTTTAAGCATTTTTTTCTACTTACTGACTTTCTTTCTTAATACCATGAGGCACTGGAACATTAATGAATAAATTTACTACCTGTTATAAGAATTTTCTTCTGGGGAGGAAGGACTAAGCAATATCTCCTCTCTTAGGATCCCAGTGAAAAACCCAAGTTTTTTTTCATCAAGGTTTACTCTAGCAAACTAATGGCTTTTTGTTGTTGTTGTTTGTTTATTTGCAAAGCATAGATGAGGGGTTATTGACAGGAGCATGAGTTGTCTTGAGTTATGGAAAGACTTTATCTAACATGATTGGTGGCTTCTTGATAGCCTCATAATGTGAGCCCCCTCTCTTGAGTCTTCCCCAGCCTATATACTCTAGCATAATACCATGTGACATTAGGGAATAATCTCATATAACTGGATGGGAGTGAATACCCAAGTAGCTGGGTATTCATGAGAGGGTTCAGGGACCCTGCTTACCCTTACCTTCCAAAAAAGAACATCAACTGTCACCAGTCCTGCTGTGATGATTTTTTTATAATCAGGTCCAGCTGAAGTCATGGAGATGACAGATGTTAGGCTTAGAAGATACTCTGTAATACCTCCTTAATAAAAGAAAGTTGAATCCAAACTACATACAATAATGTAATAAATTAATGTTACCCATGTACATACTGTTAAACCATGGGGCTTTGTAAGTTCCCAGGCAAATCTTATAGAAAACACAAGACAGTTGGAAATCTTGTTTGTTCTATACATTACAGAGAGTAATATACCTTAACAATGGTCTTGGTGATGAGTGACTTTAAGGAGCAGACAGAGAGAAGACACAAAGCTAAATTAAGAACTCATCATATTAATGTTTACAACATTAATCAGCTAAGGATGACTGTGTCTGGTTGCTTTTCTGTCACTGTACTAGAATGCCATGAGCAAGGCAACTTGTAGAGGAGCAGCTTATTTAGGACTGTGGTTCCAGAGGGATAAAAGTCATCATAGGGTGAAGCATAACAACAAGGCAGGGTGACAGGAAGAGGAAATAGAGGGATCACATTTCAAATGCAAGCATATAGCACAGTGTGAATCATATGTAAGGAGAGGTGATATACACTTAAATTTGCCCCTTGGTGATACACTTCTTCCAGCAAGGCTGCACCCCCTATCAACAGGGGCTTAAATATTCCAAAACCTGACCATTTGGGGAACATTTTTATCCAAATAATCACACCCCACTAAAATCATGGTGCTACACTTAATTGTGTATGATTATTTACTTGGATTACATGGTGTGTGTGTGTGTGTGTGTGTGTGTGTGTGTGTGTGTGTGTGTGTAAAAGAGTCTTCTTTATCCTCTCCATGGGCTACTTAAAATTTCTTATGTCTTCTTTTAATATATCCTGTTTGCTTATTCATTGAATAATCAAATAAATATTATTACCTTCTATATATTTGTATTAGCTTTTATTAGTTACATTTTTGTTGGTGTATGTGATGAAGTAGAGCATCTCATTAGCTTCATTTGCTATTGACATCTCTATATTATAAGGTAAATTTATAACAGTAACTTCGGGTGGAAAGAGCTTATTCTTAAGCTACTCTCAACGGCATCATACCTTCATCTTGGGGCTATTTCATCTTCCTTTCTTCATCTTACAGAGTCCCCGGGACAACCTGACTCAAAAATGGGGCTTTGGAGAACATTTCGAGATAAACATGTTTGGGTCTAAAGTGGGAAGGTCTACTTCTATCTCCATAACTCCCTTTTCATTGAGCTCAAAGATCAGGTAACAATTTAATATGTCATATTTTAATTATTTATGTAGTTACATATTTATATATAATTATAGTATATACATAGAAGGTCCTTTCCTCTGGCATACATTAGACCGTAGATTTTCTGTTAAGTCTAGTGATAACAGGCTGGGATTAAATCACCTCACCTCCTTTCAACCTATCTAGGTTTGTTCAGATGAGTCCTCCTTCCTATAAAAGATTAAGTTTCAGGATAATAGAATACTCTGATTGATCTTTTCCATTAGAGCTCCCACACCATAATCTTCAGTTTATATCCAGTTGTCTGAGTCAGGGTTTTACTGCTGTGAACAGACACCATGACCAAGACAACTCTTATAAGGACATTTCATTGGGGCTGGCTTACAGGTTCAGAGGTTCAGTCCATTATCATCAAGGTGAGAACATGGCAGCATGCAGGCAGGTATGGTGCAGGAGGAGCTGAGAGCTCCACATCTTATCCTGAAGGAAGCCAGGAGCAGACTGTTTCCCTAGCAGCTAGGAGGAGGGGCTCAAAGCCCACACCCACAGTGACACACTTGCTCCAACAAGGCCACACCTCCTAATGATGCCACTCCCTAGGCCAAGCATATTCAAACCACTACACCAGGCCTGGCACAAGTGCAGAGAATACATTGCTTTCTTAAGTCTCATTCCCAATGAAATGAAGCACTTTGTGATTGAAGCACAATCTCAGGAAGTCTTTTCCAAAGATGCATGAACTTTGGCGGAAAATGGCTACCTATCTATAAAAGAAAAGGTAATTGTTGGAACATATTTCAGATTTTCTTTCTCTCCCTCTCCAGAGCATCCTCTGGAGCTTTTACTATCTCTTGTAAATGACCATGAGACAAGAGGGCACCTATCGGGTTAGTCACTTGTCCACTGATGTAGGCCTGAGTACTTGCTGACTCTTTTCTCACCAGTGACCAAGAGCAGGAGGGGAGTAATTGGATTACTCCCTCTTACCAATGTGACTGTTATGAATTCCTTCTGATTTTCTCTGGTTGGTTTAACCTGTCTGTGTTGGCTCCATCATGGAAATAAAAAAAAAAATCTCTAAAGTATATATTGAGTCCCCAAGTTAGAGACATACCAGAGCAGCAAACCCTTGATATCGGTTGATTTGGAAACAGGCTGGCTTCTAATCAACCAAGTACCTCACCCCCTGGTTCTTCAGTGCCCAAATGTGCAGGAATCAGAGGAGAGCAAATTTAAAAACAGCAAGTCAATACAGCACAGAACATCAAATAAAACCCAAGAAGGAATCCATCCACGCTGGCAGAGTAACCTTTGTTGATAGGTGCATTGCTTTCTTCTCTATCAATCCAATTTGTACTGCCTTCCAACACAAGTAGGCTTATTATGAAGAATTTAAACTATGTACAAAACTTGGGAACTTTTATTACTCTAACTATTGGTACCCTAACCAATACCCCTAGCTATTGGTAACATAACATGCTTCAAATTAGGATCACTGTCCTAATGGAGGCAAACGTGACATCAGGTAACATTTTATGAAAAGTACAGATGGAAGGTGACAGCCGTGAAGAAAGTCTCTTAAAAAGAAGAGAGAATTGTGAGGACTCAGGATATGACTTCGTGGATAAAATGCCAGCCAAACAAATTTGAGTACCTGAGTTGAGTACTTAGAACCCATTATAACCTGGACACAATGGCACATGACAATAAGTGCAGCTGGGAGAGGTTGCTCAGAAACTGGTAGATCCCAAGGCCAGCCAGTCTAAATAGCAAGTTGCTTAGTGAGAAATCCTATCATCATCAACAACAACAATAATAAATAATGATGTGAAGCATTATAAAAATCATTAATTAAATATTAGATTTTTTCAGTCAAACTGTAAAATGTTTGTTTGTGAGGAGGAATTTAATCTCTCTTACATTGCAAACCTTTACACAACGTTCTAATCCTCCTCACCCTGTAAAACTTGTTCCCACAGAGTCCCTGCTACATTCTCGGAACTTTATGATCTGAGTCCTTTGTGGAAGTCTTCCTCCCGCTTCACTTCATTTCCTCTGCACCAATGGCAATGCTTTTGGAACTTGCCAATTGTGAAAGGCCAAGGTTGAACTTCAGTCAATGGGGAAAAGTCACAGTTACTGGCTGAGTTAGGATAAAAACCAAGTGCACTTCCTGTCCTGAGTGCTCTCTCTTCCGCTTTTGTGAGTAGCCCATGTTCTTTATCAAGAATAAGGTTTTGCTTTTCCAAGGCACTTTTGCTTTGCTTGAATGATCTACACCAGATATAGACTTCTAGCTCTTAACATAAGTACACACAGACACATATATCTACATACACATATACCTACCATACACACACATACACACACACAGAGTAGAGCACTGTAATCTAGCTTTTTTTTACAACATTATATGTTTAATTTCACTAGAATTGACAGATGAAAAAGTAGGATAAAATCAATAAACCTTCAAATACATATTTCTACATTATGAAATATATGATTGTTATACAATGTCTCTTTAAGGGCAATAAATGAGGTCATGAAAATGTTGAGAGGTTGTGAGATTTTTAGCTGTGCATTTTGATTTCACACAGTTTCAGCAGAACATCTGCAGCAAAAGATAGGAACAGCACCTGCGTCTGATTTCCACTCCTCTTGTCTCCTGGTGGCTCCTGCTGGGCCTTGGCTATTATTTCTGCATCTCTCCCTGTCTGTGATGTTTACATTTTTCTATAAATATGGCTCCTGTGCACTTTCGGTGTTGACAGGATGTGTGAGCTGGTTCAAGACGCTCATGAAAATTTGCTTCTGGCTTCCCAAATTCTACGTTCCAATTGGCTGCTTCTCATGATGAGGTGCTCTTTGTTTTATTATTTTCTTTTGAAGTTGAGCTCAGGATATTGTATTTTGTAAGATGAGCCACCTCTGAGATGATCTACCCAGAGTCAGTCATCCATGTGAACACACCCTTTATTTAGTAGACTATTCTTTATTTCCTTTAGTATATGTGGGACTAAGTTTACATCCCCAGAGGCACTGAGTGGCAACAAAGAGAAACATGATGCCATCTCTTTCCTGATCACCCCACCCCTAACTTTATAACTGACCCATTTGCGAGTAACTGACATGCTTGGTTTCCCTGGAGTCTAGCTTGCACATTTGATGATGTGAGTTAGAAATGGTTTCTATTCTTTGGAGGATTGTTTCCTTTGCATATTAGAGGGTAGATTTGGTTCTATTTGATGGACACACCTTTTCAGAGGCCCAGTTACCCTTAGGTACATCAAGTTTCTCTTTCCCGTCTCTACTGTCTTCCTTCTGATTGGTTAATTTGTCCTGAAGGCCCTCCTCACCCTGTAGTTGTCAGGAGACTAGTTCTTTGTCCTTACCATTTGCCTGGTCCTGCTGCAGTGAATTCTTCATCTTTTGTTCTCAGTCTCAGCCCTTAAACTGGAGTTGCTTCCCCTGGTCATATCCTGCCATTCCAGTTGGTCCTGGTCACTCCTTCTGATTTGTGTTGATTTGGATTGTGCCACCGCTGTTGATTCCTGTTTGGTGTCCTGACACTACTGAACTAGACTACAGGTAAGCTGATGAATGGAGACTGGGATTGCCTCAAAGAACTACTTCTAAACAGGTCCACATCCCCTTGTCTTATTTATTATCTTTTCTCCCCTACCATTGAACAGTGGGCTAGAAGTGGGGCCAAAGCGTTTGTGAACCCTTACTAAAAGTAGATTTTGAAAAATCTAAACCTACAGTGAGGGGGCATCTAGATTGAATTAATTGAGGTAGGTAGATCCACCCTAAATGTAGATTGTACCATTTCATGTGCTGAGGTCCCAGACTTCAGAGGAAGCAAGTGTCTTCCTTAGTTTTGTTTGTCAACTTGACACAGCCTAGTATCAGAGTCTCAACTGTGGGATAACACTGGTCAGGTTGGCCTGTAGAAGTTGTCTTGATTGAATTGGTGTAAGATGACCTAGCACACTGCAAGTGATCATACCTGGTCAGATGGTCCTTGGCTGTTTAAGAAAGCTTGCTGACCATGCCAGAGAACAAGCCAGAAATCAGCATTTCTTCATGGGTCCTGCCTCCTGATTTCTGCCTGACTTCTTTTAAAAACAGAGTTATGATCCGGAGGTGTGAGATGAAGTAAACTACTCCTCCTCAAGTTACTTTTGGCTATGGTCTTGTATCACAGCAACAGAAAGCAGAGTAGAAGAGAATTCACCCATGTCTCCTTGCTTCCTCCCTGTGGGTGCAGTGTGACTAGCTGCCATCATGACTTCTTTCCCAGGATGAATGCCTCATCAAATGAATTAAAGCAAACCCTTCCTTCTTTCAGGTGCCTTTTAATCAGGTGTTTGGTTTGAATAAGAAATGTCCCAAGATAGGCTCATGTGTGTAGAAACTTGGTCCCCAGTTGGTAGTTCATTGGGAACTTATAGCAATGTTAGGGGTTGAGTCCTTACTGGAGGAAGTATGTCATGGGGCGGGGCTTTGGTGTTTTGTAGCCAGACTCCATGGCTCTATTTCTCTTCTTGACAGCTGATGGGATGGGACAAGCTTGTCTCTTGCTTGTGTGACTAGTTGGCCTCTTGCTTCTGCCACCATGCTGTTCCTGCTGTAGCAGACCCTGTCCCTCTGGAACTCTGAGTCAAAGTGAACCAGCTCTTCTGTCTGGGGCTTTTCTCAGGATTTCATTACAACCTCATTGTCATGGCGATGAGGGAATTCAAGATAATCAGCTTGCCACACACAGAGACAAACAAGAGACTCAATATAGAAGGACACAATCATAAGACACAGAGCAAGCTGTCAGGCTTTCTTCTGCTCATAGCCATTCTTTGAACAAAGTAGGAAGCCAGTACTATGTTTTAACAAGAGCAATTTCTAAGTGCCCATTGTAGCAGAATGTCCACTTACCTCTTGGGTATTCTATGTTTGGTCTTTTTAAACCCCTTGCTTTGTCTTCTTCCTGCCTTGTGTTTATGCTGTTCAGGCTCAAAGTACATTGTTCAGCAAATGCATCCTTCATGTATTCAATATATTCTCTCTTTTCACTCTCCCTGCTAGACTCGAATATCTGTCTTCTGAGCATCTGACCCTCAAGTTACATAGGGACTGTGCTGATCTGGGTTTGGGTTGAGGTGATGTCTCTATCTCACGGAGCTCCACCTGTGTGTGTGTGTGTGTGTGTGTGTGTGTGTGCATAGATATATGCACATGTATGTGGAGGCCGGGGGACTTCAAATGTTATTTCTCAGAAGCTATCATTTTCTGAAAACAGATCTGCTCACTGGCCTGTAGTTCACCAAGTAGGCTTGGCTGGCTGGACAGGGCCTTGTCTTTCTATGCACCCCAAAGTGTGGGTTCTAGGGACCAGACTTAGGCCCTCATGCTTCCAAGGAAAACCTGACTCAGCCATCATCTCAGACTTCACATACTTTGGTGACATGACTTTAGGTACAGTACCAGTCACTTCCTAGCGAATCCCCACTTCTTGGTGATGGTCGCTGGGTCTGTGTCTGGTTTCCTGGTGACTTACCACCATCTACTTTACAGGTGAAGGTGCTGCCAGCCTGTTTTTCTCTTTCATTTCTGTTTCAGCTTCGGAGACTTATTTATGAAGGTTTACCTTCCTCCACTCCTGCTAGACTCCCGATTTTCAGCACAGGAGTTTCCCCCGGGGTCATGATAGAGAGGTAGGTCATTTCTTTGAGTATCTTCTCCTTGCCTAGACCCTTCCATAATTACATCATTTAATCTATAAGCGTCTATATGTGTCCATTTGGATTGTGTCTCCATCTCAGTGGATAAGTAAAAAGAGATTCAAGGGAAAAAAAAGAGTCATGTAAAATTACTGGGCAAGGAGCAGGATCAAAGATCCCCCTGGCCACGAAGATGGAGTAATTCTGAGCTCAGGGCTCTACACCACCACACTATTCTGCCCCTGCCCCTGAAGCTTCCATTGTATCCTCCTCATGTGCTTGGGAGGTCTCCACTCTGCCATCTGTTGTCATTACTGGGGACTGTACCACCACAGCAGGCATGCCAAGTATAGAAATGTCTCTACACAAATCCAGAGAAGAGAGCAGTGGTCCACATGCTCATTACTCCAAGGCAACTGTGCACAGTTAACAGATCTAACTTCCCACCTCCCTCCTTCCAATAAGTGTATCAATTCAAGTGGTGGGTTTGGCCTAATGCTGCTTGTATTATGTTAATTTGAGTCCCCCAAATTGTTTGTTTGAGCATCTGCATGTCTGCATGTAAGACACTGAGGGACCCTGCCTCCAGTTGATTCTGATTGGTAAATAAAGTTTCTGATGGTTAATGGTTGGGCAGGGCAGACAGAGGTGGGACTTTTAGGGTTCCCTGGCTAGGAATAGAGAGAAAGGAGAAGGAAGAAGGAGATTCGCCATGTTGGGAGAAAGAAAGAAGGTGGAAAGGAAAAACATCATACCTGAGAAGGTGCAGGACAGAGCATGGCCACTATGTAGGAGCTGGGGAAGAGCTGCCCCAAGAGGGCTGCCCAGCTTGGTCCAGAGCAGCAAAGATAAAATATAGATTTTTAATAAAAAATCACGTGGGAATATCGGAGGGAGGTGGACTAGCCATGGAGAGGTTAGGAAGTGGCCCATCATTGAGCTGTTTTAGGCATATCAAAATACTAAGGCGGTGTGTGTGTCTTTCCTCTGGGAACCCAGAATATTGGGGGTTGGGTAGCAAGGAGTGCAGCACCACCACCAGGATCAATTTGAGTAAATAATTGGGTGATATTATGTAATCGTATGTAGCGTCATCTTTCAGTATCAACAGGACACTCCCCCACTTACAAACAGAAGAAGTAAAATGTGGAAGAGAAAGCACAAGGCCATACCTGGGCACATCAGGGGCGAAGAGTGAGCTTGCTGCTGTTGGCAAGGTTTCCTTAGTGGGCTGGTGTCTCTGAGGGCTGAGCGCTCTGTCTAGATGGGATCATTAGCAAAATTACATAGCTAATGAGGAGCAAGTGAACGCAATTCCTTACTACTTGGTAAGTCCACAAACAGCAAGGTTTCATACATCACGGGGAGATAACAGTTAGAGTGCTTGGCATGCGCGTATTAAGTCTGAACAGTATCTCTGGATGGCTAGTCCCCAAGGAGCTGCTCTTTCAAATGGGTCAGAGATAAAGCAAAGCCCATTTGATTGGGGTTCAGGCAGTAATCCCAGGCCAGCTTCCAGCCTCCCTTTGCAGAGTGAGACAGTACTGTTTGGGGCATTGGTGTAACAGTTATAAGAGGGGACAGCCCCATCCTCAGAAAAGAGCACTGAACCATCAAATTGCAAAAGCATTGTAAGTATGCAAAATCATTCCCCTCTGCTCTTGCTTTTCATTACTTGTTTTTAAAGCAAAGCAAAAGAAACATAGGAATAAGACCTCTGCCTGTACCATGGGCATGCCTTTTTACAGCTGCTTTCCAGGTCTGGCTTACATGAGGCTGGACAATGTGGGAGGAAGTAGAGGTACTCGGCAATATGTTTTGAAATCATTGGCATCCCTGTCATGCATTCTTACTGGGCTGGGATGTGACTAGCATGAATTTAGGACCCCTTTTATTCCAGTCTCTTCTCTGTAGGCTAGCCAGTGCAGACACAGCAGTAATCATCCCAAAGTCTACCAGTTGCTGGCTTGGGCCAAGGCAGGTACTGGCAGTTGTGACTGGCCGAGATGCTATTTCTGTGGCCAGAGGTCAGCATGTTGAGGGCACTTTGTGAAGGCTTATGTTATGTTCCATTGGGTGGGCAAGGGGGCTTTTGGGTTAATAAGTAGTACAGAGTCTAGAAACAGAAGACAGAGCCAAGCTGGAGGCAGCAGAGGAATCCTGGAATCCTATTGGATAAGCCTTGGACACTCTTAGTCGGGGTTTCTATTCTTGCACAAACATCATGACCAAAAAGCAAGTTGGGGAGGAAAGGGTTTATTTAGCTTACTCCCACATTGCTTTTGATCACCAGAGGAAGTCAGGACTGGAACTCAAGCAGGTCAGGAAGCAGGAGCTGATGCAGAGGCCATGGAGGGATGTTCCTTACTGGCTTGCTTCTCCTGGCTTGCTCAGCCTGCTCTCTTAAAGAACCCAAGACTTCCAGCCCAGGGATGGCACCACCCACAAGGGACCCTACCCCCTTGATCACTAATTGAGAAAATGCCCCACAGCTGGATCTCATAGAGGCACTTCCCCAACTGAAGCTCCCTTCTCTGTGATAACTCAAGCCTGTGTCAAGTTGACACACAAAACCAGCCAGTACAGACACTAACTGCTTCTTTTCTTCTAAAGTCTTGGGTTCCATCACTCAGCTGCAGTCTGAGCAGGTTCTGACTGCTGGTGGGAGAAATATGCTGTGTGTGATGGGTCTTGGGATAAGTAAGGGGCTAATGATATGGGTATGTCATTTGAAAAGGCATTGAGAGGCTTCTGAGCCACTGGAGAGGCATCTGGGGTTGATCAAGAAGGGATAGTTACTAGAGATAGGTCCAACCAGCACTGCAGAGACCACAGGCCTGGCCTAGTCCTCTAAAATGGCTCAGACTATTGATGAGTCTCTTGGCTTCAGATTACCCAGAAGTCATTGTTATAAGTTGAGGTTCAAAAGCTGTCTACATTAAAGTTGAATCACCACTGCCAAATTTTAGCAACAAAAAATAGGAGCTAGGGAGTTGGCTCTGTCCATTAACTCTCTGCCTTGCAAGTATAAGGACCTGCACCCTATCTTCACCACCCATATGTAAAAGCCCAGCTTTGTAGCATGTGCTGTCATCTCAACTCCAGGGATGCAGATCTGGGGCTAACTGTCCAGCTGGTAAGTTCCAGTACGAGAGAGATGCTGCATCAGGAAAAGAGTTGAATGGGATTCTGAGGAACAACACCAAAGGTTGTCTTTTGGCTTATACACACACCACACAACACACACACACAACACACACACATAGAGTAAAGCAGCAAAGTCTTGACAGCTGGAACCTCATGGACATCTATCTATAACAAGAAATATCAAAGAAGCATTCCAGAACCCATTTCCCAACTATCACTCAATACTATACAAAATCCCACATCTAGGGTGTCTCCCCAGCAGCACCAAATCCAACCATGGGCCCCTGACACATCAATATTGATACTTTCAACCAAGTAGCACATGCAAACTTCCTTAAACTGATTTTTAAACCATTTGCCTTGAGGTTCCTGTGGACCCCTAGTCTACTGAGAGATAAGGGAAGAAATTAGAGGAATTGGAAAGAGTGTGAATTTATCCAAGGCTGGATGTCTGTTTCAAGTCTCCATCTTGGGGTGGAGTGGCATCCCTGATGTGATCTGTGTGGTGGAAATTGGTGAACAAGGGGTCTTCCCTTCCAGGGCTTGTCTCTCTCCTGTGCTCTCAAAATCAAAGCTGACTCAGACCTGCAACTGTCCCTTTCCAAACATGACTGTTCTGCAAGTCGACTCACATGAGCTAAGGAAAAGGAGACAAGTACTAGCTTTGAATTTTGAATAGTCTAAGATTGAAAAATTAAGGGAAAGATTAGAGAAGCTAGGTGTCAGTACTAGATTCCCCCTGCTCTGTTTACATTGCATGCCAAAACAAGTGGAATGGGAAGCAAAGCAATCTTTTTGGCAGGGCTCTACTCAGATGTCTTTCCCATTTCTCAGTAGCCTGTAGATCCTAGGCAGGCACCATAAGCTCACAATTCCATCTCTAATTCCGTGTTTCCTATAAAAAACCTCAATATAGTCCCCATTTTCTTCCCTGAATAGATGCTTAGTTTATTATGGTGAATGTATTTCCCATTAATACTTTTATTCTTTTATAGATTTATTACCTTGGAAGATTCTCTTACCTCTTGTGTGTGCATGTGCACGTGTTCAAGTGTGGGCTTGTGCAGATGTGTCTCTGCGTATGTGCATGAACGTGGTTCTCAAGGATGATATCTACTCTCATTCCTTAGCAGCATCCTGTTGAGGTTGGGTCTGTTGCTATGGATTGTAATGTTAAATAATGGCCCTGGTTGCCGCAGGAACAAGAGAATCTATACATATGCCAAGTGATACAATGTGACCTTGCTCCTTAATTTGAAACCATTGGTTGAAAAAAGATGCCCACAGCTTGTAGCTGGGCAGAAGAAAGGTAGCCAGGGTCTTGGTTGCCAGGCTTAGTGTATGAGAGGAGAGAGAAGAGAGAGTGGAAAGAGAAGACACCATGGAGTATATAGGCAAATCATGAAAACATGGCCACAAGGGCTAACCAATAGAAGTTAAGAGTGGCCCAGATGGAACACAGGAAGTCCTATCTTGAAGGTTATTGGCAGGGAAGTAGACATAATAGCATAGAGGGTAAATATCTGCCCTGCTGTAGTACTTCAAAGGCTTATTATAAATATAAAAGTCTTGTGTCTTTTATCTGGAAACTGGATGATCAAAATCAGGGTAGAAACCCCTGAGTAAGATTAAAAATATATTACAACAGCATTTAATATATTTTGCGATGAAGTTTCTTACTGGCTTGTATCTAACCAAATAGGCTAGGCTGGCTGGCAATGGAGCCCTAGGGAAGCACCTGTCTTCTTCATCTTCTTGGCACTCAAACTAAAAGTGGGAACCATCATAGCCAGGTTGTTGTATGTTCTTTCTGGGGATTGAACTTGGGTCTTTATGTTTTCAAGGCCAAGCACCTTACCAACTAAGCAAGCTTCCCAGTTCCCAGGAACATCTCAGCTCATCGCACACATTACATAGAGATGGGTCCCCTTCTACAAATTTCTGTTCTGAAATTGCAATGCCCAGGACCTTAGCCTGTGACTGTATTTGAAGGCAAAGCCTTCAAAAAGCTGGATAAGATAGATAAATGAGTAACTGTGGGTGGACATCAGCCCAACAGGATGAAAATAAATAAATAAATTAGGACCCAGATGCATGGAGAGAGAAGCCAGGGAGGACAAAGGGAGATGAAAACTACTTACACCCAAGACTGGGGTCTTATAAGAAGCCAACTTTGCCGACCCTAATTTCAGACTTCAGGCTTCAGACCAGGGAGGAAATAGACTTTCTCATTTAAGTGGACTCACCAGCATGCAGTATTTTGCTATGGTGTTTCCATAGACTAAGAAAGTGAAGCTGTCAGGATAGTTTTGATAAAGAATTCTCTGGGATGACACGCAGTGATGCCAGTCTCACCAGTATCCAGCAAACAGGTTCCCAAATGCCACGGTGGCCGTGTGATGTTCTGCTCTGCATACCCTACCCTGTATTCCACACAAACATTCATGAGAACCTCGTGAGTATTTCCCAATGCTACACCCTGACTTCCCCTGTGCTCTCGCCCTCCACTGCAGTCATAACTGAGTAGTAGCCCCCAGTTTGCTTTTTAATACCAGAGGTGTGTCAAATTGCCACTGACAACCAGATGACTTGAAGCAGCAGTGGGAAAATGGATTTCATTTTTCTCACCGTGGGTTTCCCATTTCTATCACTGGCTAATGACCCTTTTTACCTACTATACCTCTTTGTGCACCACTGGCCACCAAGACATGTGTGTATTCAGGAAGATTAACTCACCTCCAGGAAGTGTATGAGCCCTGATTTTCAACAAACTTGAGCAGAGCTCTCCAGACTTGATTTGCATCAGAATCAACTGTAGGACCTGTTAAAGCCAGAGTCCCTAGGAAGGTCCCCAACTTTCTGACTTAGGAGGTCTCAAAGTTTTGCATCTCTCCCCACTGTTAAGTAACCAAGCTCTAATCAGAAAGGGCCCATCCCTAATGTGTGCGGGGTCCCAGGCTGCTTGATTACAGGTGCACATTAACAGAGCTTCACTCTCCAGTGTTTCTAGGATACCCATTGTATGGCTTAAAGCTCCTCTCTGCTGCCTCTGGCACATACCATAGGTCACATCTCACAATTTGGGCCTTTCCTTTCCTTGGATACCTTGGATTGTAGGCACCTCTTTTTGTGGATGTCAGGACTGAAGCCTCTGTTGCCTGCCTGCTGACATTTAGAAAGCTCTTCCGTAAAGTATGACTTAACATTGTACCTGTCTCCCAGATACCTCTCTGCTCTCTCCCCTCTAATAACCTAATTCTCCAGAGATGCTGTTGGGCACAATCTGTTGAGCGGGCTCCATTTTTTTATAGTCAATGTAGCCCCTAAAGAGAAAGTATCTGACCTGCTTGTCCTTATTTCTTTAAAGAAATGTTCAGACAGGAGCTGGAGACGTGGCTCAGCAGTAAGAGCACTATTTCTCTTGCTGACAGCCTTAGTTTACAGAACCTACATAGCAGCTCCCAACTCTCATCACTCTAGTTCTAGGGACTACAATGTCTTCTGCTGACCTCCATGGGTACCAGGCACATATGTGATGTACATACATACACACAGTTAAAGCAGTCCTAACACACATAAAGAAAAATAAATATTCCCTAAATGCTCTGAACAGGGGTAAGGATGCAAGCATGTAACACACTGTTAGGACATCGTATGCCTTTTGGGGTCTAGCTGTGGTTCTGCATCCTCCCCTTCCTCCCGCTCAGGGTGTACACATGCTGCTGCCCACTGGGCTGGAAGGATGAAGTGGGGTCCAAAAAAGGGTGAAGTTCTGCAGGATCCAGGTCTGTGTGGGAGTGAATGCCAGGGGTGAGAGGGTTGTGGGGAGAAAACCTTCTCCAAGGATCTTAGTGTTACAGCTCTTTTAGGGGAAGGCAATGTTCAACAAAGCAGCTCTCTGAGAAGATCTTAGCTGTCCGGATTTCTTTATTTGGGGGTAGGCTTGTATGCATACACTTTACTCAGGGTAAACTGAGGGTTATAAAGTTTTGGAGAAGGGGATAGGAATATCCAGGGTGGCCAAAGGTCATTGGCTGAAGGCTAAGGTATTGAGATACCTTATTAGCCTAGGGGGTGGGGCATTCCAGGAATCTCAGGTACTTGCTGAAGGGTTTCTTATGGGTGTGTGTGTGGCCAGGGGTGGGGGTGGGGGTTAGACCTGTAATTTCCTAAGGGCTAGGATATTGTGATATTCCTCAGGTAGGCAGTGTGGGGTCCCAGATCCCTCATGTGGAAAAGAGGAATCCCACTGACAAAGGGGGTCTGCCATTTTGCACTGAGCTCAAGGCTTACTGAAGTTAGAGTTTGACCTCAGCATCAGGATTTGCCTACAAGAATGTGCTTGGTATACACATGCCTAGTGTAACAGCAACAGATACACACACACACACACACACACACACACACACACACACACACAGACACACACACACACACACACACACACACACGGAGCAAAGAATCACATGTTCTTTGTGTAATTTGTGGCAGGAAATGGGAGGGAAAGGTGGTGCTGTGGGAGGAGAGAGAAAGTAGACAAGATGCATCAAGATTAGCACATGAAAGAAGTCAGTTTGCAGGAAGCCTCCAGGCTGGTACCCAAGCAAGATCAGTACTTGGAATCCCAGACAGTGTTTCCAGGTTCTGGAAGTTTTATTCAAGGAATTGAAATACATGTACATAGATTGTAAAGTAGCAAGGGAACGTTATTTAAGACAAAGGGATTGCACAGAAGAGAAGCAGATGTTATCAAGAGTGACAGCTGGCCCAGGAGTGAGAGTCTCCAGGAGGTCTCAGCCATGGCATGGAGCTTCTTCTATGGAGTTCAAGAAGAGGAAGGACTTGGTTGTTAAGGAACACAGCAAGGGCTGTTCTCTGTTTTGATTGACAGGTATGGTTGCCAAACTTTTTATCATTGTACATCTCTTTTCCCGTGATGCATCTGATTTTAATTATGTGTAATTCTAACTGTGCAGTGGTATGACATGGCAAATAGGGGATTCTGCTTGGAATTTCACTCTGAGGACAGTTTGCCTCGCTTCACATGTGCTGTAAACTAGTTTAGACAGATGAGCCCCTTTGCTCTGGTTCCTGGATATAACAATGATGTGTTTGAATAGAAATTGTCCATGCTTGATGGTTACTAGCATATCATTAGAGGAAGAACTTATGTATTGTGCATAATGGATTCCCTGGTTCCTTAGCTCTCTCTTTTACTCGCCTGACTCAACAGAGCTACATATAAAGAACAAAGTACACACAAGAAAAACCAAGCATTTAAAAAGGAGGAGAAAGCAGGTGCTATGTAAATAACCCATAAAGGGTCATGACACTTGTGACCCAGCAATGAGCTCTAAGGTTTGCCAGCTATCTGGCCCACTTGTAAATTCAGAAGTGCTGACCTTGCATTTTAAGTTGTCTCATTTCTATCACTCTCAGTATGCCCTTGGCTCAGTTCTTTGCTCCAAGACATAATTTGAAGATTCTACTGAGTGTCTTCTGATCTGAGACTTACACCTTTAACAATCTGAACAAGGAATCCAGAGCATTATATTCCAGATGCTCAAGCTGGTATAGAAAAATATATGGCAGGCCAGTGCTGAGGCTCAGAAATGTAAAGTCAGACAGTAGGAAGGCATAGGGAGCAGTTATTGGGTGGCTTCATTTCCTGAAGACCTACAGGACAGCATGACATATCAAAGCTAGGGATAGGGAGGGTTTGTGCAACAGCCTGGGTAGATGGGGGAACTCCAGAACTTGTGTTAGAAGGAGAATGTGTTTTGTGATGGAAAATTCTTGGCTCTTTACAAGCTTTTGACTGGTAAACAACTCTTTACAGTACAGTGTGTGTGTGTGTGTGTGTGTGTGTGTGTATGTGTGTGTGTGTGTGTGTGTGTGTGTGTGTGTGTGTGTATGTGTGTGTGTGAACATGCATGTTTGCTGAGGCCAGAGACCAATGGCTGGTATCTTTCTCAGTCACTCTTTACATTAGTTTTTGAGGGAGGATCTCTCACTGACCTCAAAGCCTTCCTGTGTATCCCTCATTCCCCAGAGTTGGGATTAGAGTGCACTGCCATGCCTGTTTTATCTATCTGTCTGTCTGTCTGTCTGTCTGTCTATCTATCTATCTATCTATCTATCTATCTATCTATCTATCTATTATCTAGTTATTTTGGTATTGGGATTGAACTCATCCTCATGGCTGTAGTGTGCTGATGATCTGTCTCCATAGTACTCCAGCCAATGACTCTCAGTGCAATTCTAGGATGAAGAACTGTGGTGTGGTCCAAGCTTTGCATCAGAAAGCACCCATTTAATTGGAGAAGATTATTCAAAGAGTCATATCTGGGCCAACAAGATGGCTCAGTGAGTAAGGGTACCTGCCACCATTACAAGTGACCCAAGTTCAATTAACGAAACCCTCATGATGGAAGGAAAGAAGTGACTCTCCAAGATCTTTTAACCTATAGTCATGCACTGCATGTGTACAAATATAATAATATCTGAATAAATAAGCTCATAAATAAAAATTTTGAAGATTAAAGCCAAAGTGAAAGATGGAAAGAAAGAAGTAAAGGAAAAGAAAGAAAAACCTGATCTACAGGACTCATCTTAAAAACACAGCAAATAGCAAACATTACCCATTGTGCCTTAAGGAGAACAGGCAGCATCTCTCCCACTAGCCACTCCCTCACAGCCCTAGCTCACTTATGGCAGCCTGCTCTCACACCCTGCCTTAGATGAACAGACAAGGTGTTGGGGGCCTTGTCTCTCTGTCTTCTGATTGGGACATGGTGATACTGGGTCACACCTGCCATGACACATATGTCATAATAGATGAAATGAGTGGAGGAGAAACAGGATTCGAGGACCATTCTGTCTCTGTTATGCATCTTTTCAAAATATGCCACACACGTAGTGTGAATGAGCCGCACTTTCAAATCCCCTTGACTCCTAGTTGGGTTCACAGTAGATTGACTGAGAAACTGCTGGGTAGTGGAAGGAGCTGCCTGCACAGGAAGAAACATGGCTGCAAATGAAGGAAAGTGCTGTTTTGTGGGATTTGGGGGGCATCCATCCCTATACAAGACATACTCCATGTGCAGGCTTTTTAGACCAATCATCTTTCTACCCCCACCTCCCTGCTACCTCTTCCAGTCCTCATCTTCTCCATGTGTTTCATTGCATCTTGAATGCTGAGGGCTTGAAAGAGAAGACCCTAGGCAGCAGGGCATGTTTGATTTGATTTTTGGGTTGTCAAGTTAACTGCAAAGGACTCCTAGGAATGGGTGGCTGTCAATCAAGGCTTTGAAGAATGGGGACAAGTGCTGTAGGAACTTGGATTGATAGTTACTCTCCTGTTGTAGTAAACAAGTACATGACAAAGAACAGCTTTAGAGAGGAAGGATTCATTATGGGATTGAATCCAAGGAGACACACACCATCTACCATGATGGGAAAGGAATGGGGGGCCAGGAGAAAAGGCAGCTAGTTACGTTCAGTTTGCAGTCAAAAGAAGTGGGCAATGGGTACAGATGCTCAGCTCACACAGCAACTTGGAGAGGAAATGATTTATTTGGCATACAATTTCCAATCACTGAGGAAACTCATCATTGAAGAAACTCATCATTGAGGAAAATCAGAGCAAGAAGTCAAGGCATGGATGGGGGCAGGGGAGCAAGAATGGAGTAGAAGCCATCAAAAAAAGTTGCTTGCTCCCCATGACTTGCTCAGCTTGTTTTCTTATACAACCAAGAACCACCTGCCTAGGGAATGGTACCACCCACAATGGACTAAGTTCTCCTACAAGAAAATGCTCCACTAGTTGGACAGTGTGGTGGTTTGTATATGGTTGGGCCAGAGAGTGGCACTCTTAGGAGATGTGGCCTTGTTGGACTAAGTATGTCACTGTGGGTGTGGGCTTTATTACCCTAGTGCTATCTGTGTGAAAGGCAGTCTTCCACTAGCATCCTTCAGATGAAGATGTAGGACTCTTAGCTCTGCCTGCACTATGCCTGCCTAGATGCTACCATGCTCCCACCTTGATGATAATGGACTGAACCTCTGAACTTGTAAGCCAGCCTCAATTAAATGTTGTCCTTTATAAGACTTGCCTTGGTCATGGTGTCTGCTCACAGTAGTAAAAACCCTACCTAAGACAGATAGTAAAGCCACGCCAGGAAGCTTGATAAGGTAGAGCAGGCTGAGACCTGGAGACTTGGTGGACACACGCCTGAGACTTAAGTGACTCCCCACTCCCTGCCAGTCTCTTGGCTTGGAACACATGACACCCTCCTCACATAAGGAAACGTGACCTATGGTCACATAGGCTCAGAACAGAGGTTTCCATGTTAATGAGGTACTTAGAGGGCCTGAGAGCTTAATGAATAAACTTCCCTTCCCAGACATTCCTCCCTGCAAAAGATATTTAATCTCAGGTCCACCCTGAGAAGTGGGTATGGTACAGTATGCATCCATTTCCAGCAATGAACAGTCAATAAACAGTTTAGAGCCATGTCATCAAGATCCACCATGGGGAGACAGGGAGAAGGCATTCAACTATAAAGCCACAGCTTAATTCTCCCATAGAAGGCCTCTCTGTGCTTCCAGCCTACCTCTGCCAAGCAAAGGACAATCATTGCTGGGATAAGCTGGAGCTCTCCTTTCCCCCAGCCTTTAGGGACCCTGACTCTGTTCTTAGCCTTTCCATGTCCAAGAGTCAGAGAACCCATGGCCTGGCCTCATTATAGGCCCCTGGAGCAGTGTCTCAGAACTCTACAGCCCAGCACCTGCCCCAGTGGTGGCAGGGGATAAGTATATTCAAACTCCCCATGTTCTGCCCAAGTGGCCATGCCCAGAGGTAGACAAAGCATGGACAATCTGAATGTTCGTAACTGAGATCTTCTTTTCCCAGATGACACTACCTTATGTTAAATTGCAAAACAAACAAACAAACAAACAAAAAACCCCCCCAAACCAAAAACCAAACCCAAACCAAACCAAAACAAAAAAAATTGCCCAGAGTCTGAGAGATTGAATGGACCCTTTCACACTGGG
Source organism: Mastomys coucha (assembly GCF_008632895.1). Classification (NCBI taxonomy): domain Eukaryota; kingdom Metazoa; phylum Chordata; class Mammalia; order Rodentia; family Muridae; genus Mastomys; species Mastomys coucha. Next base: position 63,340,940 of record NW_022196896.1, on the reverse strand, counting down.
CCACCATCAGTCCATTCAGCCTAGGCTAGATACATATACAGAGTTGAGTAGAGAAGAGCAGACAGTGACTGCCAGCCATGCCTTGAGACTGAGACATGTTGGAAATGCCTGACATCTGCTTTCCACTCTTAACATGTGCCAGATGGCTTTCAGTTGTGCTGAACACCGCTCCAAGGCAAGCCAAAATGTCTCTGCTTCATTTTGTGTGTGTGTGTGTGTGTGTGTGTGTGTGTGTGTGTGTGATATGGAGTTTGTTCATACTGGACAGAGTAGCAACCTAGCACCCAGAGAGTAAATCGCCAGACTTTCCCTTTCCTCAGGTGAAACTAAGTAAACACACACTAGAGAATAGAGCCATGGTCTAGGCAGGTGATCATTTTATTAGGATATTGTACTGAGAGCAAATGATTTGATCCTCATACACACTGAGATGCTGACAAGCCATAGCTTAGGGTCTCATTGTATCTCTTCTGCTTTTTTCTCTTCTGTAGTCCTAGGGGTGGAATCTGGGGCCTTGTGTGTGGTAGGCAGGTAAGCAGCTAATCTTCAGATTTTCTGTGCTCTGTTATGAAGGACTTCGGGGCATAGTGATACTGCGTGGGTCACCCCAAGAATGCATGACTATTGAGTGGTAGGTTATACTTTGAACTTTAGTCCACAAAACTCAATCTCAGAATACTCTCAGAGTTTTATGTCAATCAGCATTGTGTGAGTTTTCCTGGGGACATGTGAACAAACATTTATTCACCCAGATAGGAAGCTGGAGGGAGACCAAGAAATTGATTCCACCCAAGTTCAGTTTAGTGAGCAAGTCAGTTTATTGAGTGTTATTTTTAGTGTGGATGAAAAATTACCACAGAGCATGGATCAAAGATACCTATATCATACACACACACCCACACCATTAGCTTCATGCATGCTTTGTAGGCAGTGTGGCTACATGAAGGGTCTCCTCCCTGCTATAATTGCTAGGGCTTCTCTAACCTTGGGAAGGGGTGTGGTGAATCTTGTGACTTTGAGGAAAGCATCTCCAGTTTTAATTTTTGTTTACTTCCTGTGAGTCTTAACAGTTTCCCAGAGGAATACTAGACAGACATTACAGAAAGCTTTTAAGCAACTGAACATTTTTCTGTAATGGAGCTTAACCAAATTAATATGATAATATTATACTCAATGTATGCATAGCATGTGTGCATGCTCATGTGTATGTGGGTGTCATGGGACATATCAAAAAGCAAACTACAGCTCTTTTTTGAGTTCTTCATTTGCAGACACTTTTTGCAATTTATTGAGTTCTTTAGTGGGTGTACGTTTTTCTCTCAAAACACAGCAGGAACACTGAAGAAGTGGGTTCAAAACCAAGAGTCTGGAACTGCAGGTAGCTCCAGTCAAGCTCCTGACCACAAAAGCAGATCCCTTAAGACAGGGACCTAGAGGCTTCTTGTGTAAAAAGCATGGCTGTCTTAGGCCTGCTGACATTAGTCACTTTGCAAAAGAGGATGATGCGAGGGATATATTTCATTTAGTTCCTCACAGAGAATGGGCAATGAGCTTCGATTGAGGAGATTCCATTAGTATTCAGAGGAAAACAGACATGGTAGAGTGATGCCTGATCCCAGGTGTGGCAAATGGCATTAACAGACCATGTCACCCAACCAGTGGGACAAAACTCACTTGGTACTGAAAGACTGATAGTCTTGGCCTCAAGTCTCTTTGAAAGATACCTTGAAAGGCAACCAACTACAGGGACATTACTTCTGCGTGAGTTAGAGGGTTGCACCAGTGTGGCTCTGTCTTATATTCAGGCAGTGTTCTTCCTTATACCAGGGAGGCTAGCTCCACTAGATGTTTCAGTTAATTAATGACACAGAGATGTCAACGCAGCTGAGGGTGCAGGCAAGAGGGATCTTGTTAAATGAATCATCTCCCCAGAAAATGTTCTCTTATGTGAGGACAAGTCCAGCAAAAACACCTGGTCATTGCTGATCAAGAGGCTCAGACATCCTAACCTGAGGAAGTCTTTTTTGTCACCTCATGTTTCTGGTGAGATCCCCGAGGCCCCACGTAAATCAAACAGAGAAGTAAAATACAACAAAGGTCTGACAAAGAAAGAGCCCTTGGAATGATAGACTGTCAGAAACTTTGAGGATCTGTGTGCTCAGTCTAAAGTTGGCAATAATTTACCATATGAGTGAGATACAGGAGATCAGATATCCTACATCCATAAAGGAATCCAAACATCTAGGATATAATAAGACATTATCCAACATAACACCAATAATAAAGAGAATATGGTTAGTGGATACCAGCACTATGCTTAAACACTAGAGTTAGCAAGGAGTTTACAGAAGCCCTAGTAAAAAAGGCCTTTAAAATATTTTCTTGAACAATAATGATCAAATTCTTGCTGATAAAGCCCCAGAGAAGAGGGATATGACTTAGCAGAGAATCGGTAAACTGAGTTGACATATTGGTTGTTCTTTGTGAACTTGACACAAACTTACATGTACCTGGGAAGTAACCATCTTAGTTGAAAAAATTCCTCCATAACATTGGCTTGTGGGCAAATCCGTAGGGCATTTTCCTGATTGATGATTGAAGTGGGAGAGTTCAGATCACTGGGGATGGTACCATGCCTGGGCAGGTGGTCCTCGGTTTTATAAGAAAGGAGGTTGAGCAAGCCATGGGGAGGAAGCCAGCAAGTAGCATTCTTCCATGGTTTCTGCTTCAGTTCCAACCTCCATCATCTTGCTGGAGTTCCTGCCCTGTCTTCACTCAGTGGTGGAATGTGGCCTGGTAGTTATAAGCAGAAAGGCTTATCCTTTTGCCCCAAGTTGCTTGGTCATGATGTTGTATCATGGTAGTTGAATCCCTGATAGTGCACATCAGTAGAATTTACAGAATCTGAGTGTCTTACTTAGGGTTTTATTGCTGTGAAGAGACACCATGACTAAGGCAATCGTATAAAGGAAAATATTTAATTGGGGCTGGCTTACAGTTTCAGAAGTTTAGTCCAATATCATCATGGCAGGAATCAAAGAAATGTGCAGGCAGACATGGTGCAGGAGGAGCCCAAGAGTTCTACATCTTGATCTGAAGGTAGCTACAGAAGACCGATTCCACAGAGGGTGGAACTTGAGCAGTAGAAGATCTCATGTAGGTCTGCACCTTTCCCCTTATCTTTTTCCCAAAGAGCAATATTTAGGTTGCCGTGAATAACATGATCCATCCTGGAAGCAATTTTGCAAGCTCTTGTTTGCCACAAGACAAAGAAAGTCTTAAATCAATGCATTTACCAAATATACTGGTAGGAACATCATCTGATAGGTGAGCTACAGCAAACTGAGGGAATGTCTTCTGTAGGTCTCAGGGGCTGTGTGATGATGTTCTGAGTTTTTGGGTAGCTAAAAGTTGTCTGCAAAGTTATTCTATTCCAAAGTTTGAATGATAGTCAAAAGGACGGATGTTATGTCAGATACACAGATGATCATAAATAGGAATTAAAGCAATGGTTCTCAACCTGTGGGTCATGACCTCTTTGGGGGGTTGAACACCCCTTTAGTTGGGGCTACCTAAGATAGACAACATAATATTTACATTTACATAATACTTAATAATATCAGAAAACATAGATATTTACATTATGATTCATAACAGTAACAAAATTATAGTTATGAAGTATCAATGAGAATAATTTTATGGTTAGGGGTCACCACAACATCAAGAAATGTATTAAAGGGTCACAGTAGGGTTTAGGAAACCATTAGGAAGGCTGAGAATTACTGTGAATTAAAGTGACTAAATATGGTTCAAGATAATGTTGGCTCTAAATCTGCAACATTCTAGCTGTCTATAATCAGAGCAGTTCTAATTGCATTATAAATTCTTCAGAAAATGTAGTTGCCATGTGGCGAAAGGGTAAAGAGTGAGTGGGGATAAGAAAGGCACTACACTATGGGTTACTTCAAGGGAAGCGTCAGAATCAGACACCATCAGGGTTATTGGTGGGTTAAAGCATGGTATGAGGGTATGGCCACGAAACATTGATACTTCAGGAAAACTTGCTTAGCAGTGATAGGCAGGAGAGCTGTAAAAACATCATTTTGATAACAACAGCAGTGAGAATTAAGAGTTTTTAGATATTGCATATGAATATGGGACTTCATTCAAAAGGGATTGTATAGATGTCTGAATATTTATGCTTCTAAAGGTGGAGGAAGCATGGTGTTGAGACGAAAGTGATGAGTCCTAGTTAGATAGACTATATATTGGTCTCAATTTCTTCCAAGTACATATTTTTGCATTCTGTTCCCACTACCCTTTAGAGATATGAAACTACATCAAAGCTCCATTTTTAAGGTAGGACAAATAAGCCAGCATTTAGGCCGATTCTTGTGGTTTGAGTACTCATAGATGAAGGTCAGGGACTGGGAGCTTAATAAATCAGCTAAGTGGGGTGAGTCCTACCAAGCAGTCATTACTTTCTCTACCGAGGCCCTAAATCTACGTTCTTTAGTTCTCCTCTGCCCAGTAGAACATCAAGCCAGCATGGGAGTGTTGTCTCTCAGCACTCTTGTTAAGACGATTGGTTTTGGTGCTGTTTAAGTCCAAGAAGGCAGAGTGAGCAAAAGGCAGCTTTAGACAGGTGCAGGTGAGGCAGGATAGAAGACTGAAAATTATGGGAACCTAAGGGAGAACATAGAATGGAGAGAGGCTCTTCCTATCAGGTCTTCCCTTCTCCTGATGAAAGGCTGACAGCTCATGTTTCACCAATACAACCACAGTACTCTACAGAGACCATGTATGCTTTCCAAAAGATGTCTTGTCAAATACAAGAATAAACTTTGGATACTTAGGGCCAAAACTATGTGTGACCCTGAGTTTCTAGCATTTTCCTCCCATTCCCAAACCAAAACCATATCCTTCTAGTGGTCAGGGCTGGTGGTTCAGGTTGAACAAGTGTTCTTGCAGTATGGTAGAACTTCCTTTGGATATATGCTCAGGAATGGCATAGCTGGGTCTTGAAATAGAACTATTCCCAATTTTTTGAGAAACTGCCAAATTGATTTCCAAAGTTGTCATGCACATTTGCATTTCCACCAGGAAGGGAGGAGTGTTCCCCTTGCTCCACATCCTAGCTAGCATGTGTTATCATTTGAATTTTTGATCTTAGCCAGTCTGACAGGTGTAAGATGGAATCTCAGTTGTTTTTATTTGCATTTCCCTGATGACTAAGGATTTTGAACATTTCTTTAAGTGCTTCTCAGCCATTAGAGATTCCTCTGTCAATAAGTCTGTTTTGATCTGTACCCCATTTTTAAAATTGGGTTATTTGATTTGTTAATGTCTAGTTTCTTGACTTCTTTATATATTTAGGATTTCAGCCCTCTGTCAGATGTGGGGATGATGAAAATCTTTTCCCATTCTGTAGGCTGCCATTTTGTCTTTTTGACAGTGTCCCTTGCCTTACAGAAGCTTTATAGTTTCATGAGGTTCCATTTATTAACTGTTGATCTTAGTGCCTGAGCTGTTGGTGTTCTGTTCCTTTGGTAAGTATGAAGTGTCTTTCCTCACTTCTTTTGATTAATTTTGGTTGAAAGTCTATTTTATTAGTATTAGAACAGCTATTCCAGCCTGCTTCTTGGGTCCATTTGCTTGGAAAATCTTTTCCAGCCCTTTACCCTGAGGTAATGTCTATCTTTGTTGGTCAGGTATATTTCTTGTATGCAGCAAAACGGTGGATCCTGTTTTCTCTGGGGTTAGAGTGGCCTCTCAGAAAGCAATGGAGTCTGGTTTGGGATGTAATTTAAGGCTGTTGGGAGTGTTTTAAGGGAACTTGACAGGAAAGGCTTAGTGCAGGGTCTACCTAGTTGTCACTGATGCCTGTAGACTTCTACGAAATCAGGCAGAGTTGTGGGCCTTAAAGTGGGACACAGAGGACAGGGTGTAGTTTGCTACTGTTGTGTGTGTTTTAAGGGATCTTGGCAAATGAGGACTTCCAAAGGATAACTTTTGGGAGTTGCTTTTTACCTTCCACTTTCTTTCTCCCACTTGGCTGCACATCCTCCATCCCAAACAACCTGTGAGCTTACTTTCTCCCATCTCATCATAGCTGGGACCACAGATGATGTTCACAGTATCTGGCTTCTTCTTCTTCTTCTTCTTTTTCTTCTTCTTCTTCTTTTTCTTCTTCTTCTTCTTCTTCTTCTTCTTCTTCTTCTTCTTCTTCTTCTTCTTCTTCTTCTTCTTCTTCTTCTTCTTCTTCTTCTTCTCCTTTTCCTCCTCCTCCTTCTCTTCCTCCTCCAAGTCCTCCTCCTCCTCCTCCTCCTTCTTGTTTTTGGTTTTTCGAGACAGGGTTTTTCTGTATAGCCCTGGCTGTGTATCTGGCTTTTTAACAGAGCTCCCAAGACTCTAAACTCAGGCCATTAAGCTTTTAGGGAGAGCCCCTTCCCTCGCTCACTTGGTGATCTCCCTGGACTCTGGTTTGGCACTAATGTACTAAAAGTATGTCCTGCAAAGTGAGTGCATAGATGAATGAATGCATGAATATCTGGTGAGTTAGTTCAAATTCCTCATGCAGCCTCCATTCACTGAAAGGCATGGTTATTTTTCTACCCAAATTAACATATTTTTTCTTCAGCTTAGTCAATATTCCCTTGGGACAAATGACTATGATGAGCTGACCTGGTTTTTATGCATGCCAGCAGCTCTTGCCAGGTGGGAAATGAGTTGTGTGCATCTGGTACTCAGAGAAAGTCTTGCTGGAGAGAAAAAGCAGGCACCATGGAGGATGTTTATCCTAATATGACTTAGCTCTTAACAGGGTGTGCCAAACACAAAGGATATTCAGAGAGGTAGGAGATGGAATGGTGTCTGGAAGTCAGAGCTTATTGCTTTATCCCAAACTCAGTTGGTGTCCAGAGGCAATGTGGAATGATGTTGAACCTGTCTGTCTGCCCCAGAATTTTTCTTTAGTCAGTAACCTTAGTGAGGCTGTTGGTGGCCTTCTCAGGTCTCTTGCTGTTGAAAGCTACAGTTCAGATGTACAGAGCTGTCTTCAAAGGCCACACAGAGTTGGAGCTGGGCTACATGAACTATTGCCTTTTCTGTTTCAAGTAGATTGAATCCATGAGCCTCTCTTTACCACCGTTTCAAAGACCCTGTCTTCCTAACTTCTTGGAGACCATACTCAGGAGGATGCCAGCTGGCCTGGAGGATGGGTCTGCCATTTTGGAATTTAGCCTTGCCAGAGTGTACTCTGTGCTGAAACCTTACTGAGTCTTTGTGCCCGTGAACTCATTTTACACTTTAGTTAGCTTCTCAATTTTTCACATAAACTTTATATATGAAGAATGTCAAGCTCACATAGCTAAGACCACCCCATGTAGCAGAACTGGCAAAAGTGTGTGCCTCCATATCCTAATCTGAACCTCAAGGCCAGCACATGGACTGTTATGGTACTGTCTACCTTTCTGTAAAGTCAAGAGGCCCCTTGTATTTACCAGGCAGAGCTCAGTCCATGCAGGGTGCTGTGTTTAAGGGCTTTCTGTAGGGAAGCTTCCTCTGCAGGGGTTTCCCATAGAGAACAATTTTCCATAAAGACCTGTGACACTTTTTATTTGTCAATTTGACACAATCTTGAACTACCAGGGAAGGGAGACTTACAGAGGAGTTGTCTGGGTTACTTCACCCTCTGGGCATGTCGGAAAAAGATTTTTTTAATTGGGTTAATTGAGCTGGATGACTTACCCTGATGGTGGGCTAATCCATCCATGGGCTGGGCTCAGGACTAAATGAGAAAGAAAGCCAAGCACTAGCATAAATACATTAATTCGAGGCTCTCTGCACTTGACTGTGATCTCAGCTGCCCCAGGTTTCTGCTACTCCAAATTTCCTTCAGTGATGGAGTGTCAGCTGGACTTGTAAATCAAATTATGAGGTCTCTCAGGTTGTCCAACTCTCCAGAAATGAGCTAAAATGGGGCTATCGGAGCATTTCTGGGTTAGATAAGAGCCAGCATTCCCCAGGAACTTGTGAACCACATTCCCATCTGTCAAAGGAGAAATTTCCCTTCTCTGGCAGAAGGGACTTATGACTTAGGAATCCATTGACATCTGTGGCACCTGTCAGCATCTTAAAGCCCATGCTGGCTTCCAGGCTCCCTCAGTATCACAAGTACCTGTTATACCTGTATTAAAACCCATGCTAGCATCCTATTCTTCCTCCCCTCTTCCTCTACCCTAAACTCCTTCCACCTCACAGGCTTCCCTCCTCATGCTGCTCTATTTCTTATAACCTGCTATTCTCTACTATTTACACAATACTTTCTTACTCTCTTGTTCATTTACCCCCTCTTACTTTTACTATTCTCTCTCACACCATTTTCTATTCTGTTTCTTTTCTCATGATCTCTACTATTCTCTCCCACCCTCTCACTTCCTCAGCCCTGGCTGTATCCAGTCTGCCAGCCATGTTCAGTCCTCTCCTTTCTCTCTGCTCTTCCAGACGCCTCTGAATCTGTTCTTCTCTTGTATTTACAATAAAAGTTTTCCCTAATATAGGGCACCTATGCCAGCAACATCTTTACTGCTCTTTCTTGCATACACAAATAAACCTCTTTTTCCCTTAAATTCTTTTTATCAGTATGCTTTTTTTTATCACAGCAACGGGAGCTGATTCTTAGAAACACCGTTTGCTTGAGGATCCTCTGTAGCATGGCTCTAAAGATTATCTCCTGTTAGGTCCTCTCAACTTTCTTGATGACTTCAAAAGAACCACCACACAAGGTTTTATGTGAGTCTATTAGAAACTCTGGCCCTTGTTGACCTCTGCCCTCTGTAGCTAAGAGACAACACTGGAGGCTGCTTCAGCTGAAGCTATTCCTCTTCAAGGGACCAGGAGGAGGCAAAGAATTTGGGTTACCCAGAGCATTTTTTTCCTTCCCAGAATAAAGAAGCACCATGAGTGGTTATTTTATTTTGACAAAAAGTCTTATTTTAAAGATTCATTTTCAGTTTCAAATCTTTATTTTAAAGATTCACTTTCATTTTTAAATATATGTCTCTCTCTCTCTCTCTCTCTCTCTCTCTCTCTCTCTCTTTCTCTGTGTGTGTGTGTGTGTGTGTGTGTGTATTGTATGTATGAGTCTCTCTGTGGTGTGTGTTTGTGTGTGTATGCACTCATGTGCATGTACATATGTATGAGTGCACACAATGCCTTTGAAGGACAGAGAAGGGTATGAAATCTCCAGAAGCTAGAGGGATAGGCCATTGTGGGCTGCCTGACCTTGGTGCTGGAAACTGATCCTGGTTCCTTTTCTAGAACTGTTCATTCTCTTAACCACTGAAGCAACCCCCCAGCCTGTTGTTCTTGTTTTGATACTGGATACTAAAACCTGGTCACCAACTTATCTGTGTCTATGCTAGTTCTGCAAAGGGGTATACATAAATGGTCATGACTTGTTCTCATTAAAAAAAAAAAAAAGCCTATCTTAGATTCATTTGTTGAAAAACATTGCCCAACATTATCTGGTAAGTAGCTTTCACTGAGCTGAGAGCTAGAGTTGAACTCATTATACAGATCAAAATGGTCTTGTTTGTGTTGGATACAGCTTGGGTCAAAGAAGTCCAGTCATTAGTGTACATACCTGATGGCACAGTTGAATAAAGTCTACCATGGCTGTGCTTAGTTATAAGTGTTCAAGGAAAGCTTTGTTGACAAATGACTCTTTAAAGAATATATGATTTAATTAAAGGATGAATAAAACTTTTCAGAGCAAAGAAGTAACACAGTCAAATGTCCAAAGGAAGGTAAGAGCTGTATTATTCAGAAGACTCAAGACCATGTGACTATTGATCATCGAACTGATGGTATTTTAAATCGCCATGAAACAAAACTCTGGGCTTATCTGTGAGAGAGTTACTAGTTGGGGAAAATCATTCAAATTTGTGGGTAGTACAATTCCATGGGCTGGTGTTGCAGACTAAATAAAAAGAAGAAAAGAATCTGAGTACAGCGTTGATATCATTTTGCTTCCTAACTGTTGGTACACTAGGACAACCTGCCTCATGCTCCTGAAGCAAAACAAACTCTTTTTTTTTGGTTTTGCTTGGATGTTTTGTTGTAGCCATTAGAAGAGTAACTGGCATATAAGACATGTCCAGCTTAGTTGTGACTCTTCCTTCTGGTGTGTCATGGCTGAATATGTATCCCCTTGAATTCACACTAGGGCTATAACATGCTTCAATCTGATTTGATTTGACTTGCATCTTGACTTCAAAGCCAAGATCAGAACTAGGCATCTGGAAAAAGATGTCCCTTCATGACCTATCTCTGGTTCATGGCTCCTGCTGAGGGGCTAATGGTGTGAGCTCAGCGGGCATACAATTGGAAAGAGGGTGGTATCAGCATGGGCTGAAGAGCTGGCTCATTGGGTACCAGTGCTTGTTGGACATGCATGAGGAGATGCTTAAATCCCCAGTACACATGTTAAAAGACAGCATGGCTGCATGAGAACCTGCATTTTTAATGTTGTAGGGATAGTCTGAGGCAGGGGATGAAAAGATGGCTGTGGTTTGCTGGCTGCCAGCCTAGCTCCAAGATCAGTAAGAGATACTGTCTCAACGAGTAGGGTACATGCATACATGGTTACAGGTGCTCATGCACATACATGTATAAATGCCTTCCAACATGCACCATATATACTCCCACATATATACATCAAAAAGAGAAGGGTGGATATCTATCCCTAATACAGGTAGCAAGGAGACCACAGTGGTTGTGCTATCAATTTGTGTTTGAGTCTATAATGTGAACACACAATTGCTAGACTGCAAAGATTATAAGGTTTAGCTCTCGGTGGACCCCTCCTACTTTCCATTATATTGCTTTTGTCTCTCTCCTTGTGTCTAGTACCCTTTTTTTGATTACAACATGCTTGCTGTGCTCCCAGATTCACATGCTGTGGGGCTATTTTTGGGATGGAGATTACCCTTGTCTACTTAACTTATCTCTTTTCTGCCTCTTCTGAATGAAGTCTCAGCTTTCCAATCCAGTGATAGCTTATTGATCAACCCCGCCCTTATTCCTTTTGTATGAACTGTGTGCAAGTGGTAGCATCCTGATTTTGGGAGAAAGAAATTTTTTAATCTGTCTCCTCTTTCTTAACTTTTGTTGAATTTGGGAGGTCATCTGACCTTTAGGAACTAGAGAATGGGATATTTTCCTAGGAATGTATATTACCTGGATCAATATTTTAGGAGTTGGGAAATACTTTTCCTTTGGTGTATGTGTTAAGCAAAGTCTGTGGTGGTGGGATGGATGGGGGGGGGGGACTTTGGTCTTGCTGAGAGTGTTGTTATACTTCCTGAATGACAGGTTCTAACTGCTGATTAGGTCAACCACCCTCCATGCTTCAGGAACTTGAACTGATGGGGGAAAAGTATGTAACAGTTCTAAAAGGTAGTGTTAGTAGGAAAGAAGCATCTTTGGGTATTTATTCTGAGACATTTAAGAAACACATTTCTACTGTTTCTATTGCTTAGCACCCTAGTTTCTTTTTCCATTGTGATAAATTACTTTGGCAAAAGCAATTTGGAAAAAGGATTTATTTTGGCTCACAGTTCCAAGTTACAGTTCACTCTGATGAGGAAGTCAGCCACAGGGGCTTGAAGCTGCTCTTCATGTCATATTCCTAATCAGGAAGCAGAAAGGGATGAATACATGCTGATGCTAAGTTCATATTCTCCACTCTATACAGTCCAGGATCCCCTGCCCTGGGTTTAAACAGTCTCACTCACAATTAAGAAGGGTCTTCCCACATCAGTGAACATAATCTCAAGATGTATCTTCCCACATCAATTGATACAACCAATACAACCCCACATGTCTCAGCTGATTCTAGAGTCTGTCAATCAACACTAAACATCATAAGCAATGTCATAAAACACTAAACACCAAGTACCAGTGAGGGATATTTATTCTAGAGAAATAAGAACTGGTACCTGCACAAAAATCTGTACCTGGATGCCTACTTTCCTCTCTCTCTCTGTCTCTCTCTCTTTCTCTCTCTCTCTTTCTATTATTTAGTTATTTGTATCCTAAATGCTGTCTATTTTCCAAGTTCCCCTCACAGAGTCCCTACCCTCGTGCCCTTCCTCTTCTCTGAGAACTTGGGGCTCCTGGCATCCCCCAACCCTGGCACATCAAGTCTCTAAAGGATTAGGCACATCTTCTCACACTGAAGCCAGACAAAGGAGCCCTGTTGGGGAATGGATACCAAAGTCAGGTTACAAATTTAGGGAGGGCCTCCACTCTGGTTGTTGGGGGACCTACAAGGAGACTGAGCAGCATGTCTACTAGTTATGTGCTAGGGGCCTCTGTCCAGCTCTTGTATGCTCTTAGGTCGGTGGCTTAGTCTCTGAGAGCTCCCAGGGGTCCAGGCTAGTTGATGTTGTTGGTCTTCCTGTGAGGTTTCACTCTTTAGGGCCTTCAATCCTTTCCCCAACTCTTCCATAAGGGTCCCTGACCTCTGTCCAATATTTGTCTGTAGGTAGCTGCAACTATTTCAGCCAGCTACTGGGTAGAATCTCTCAGAGGACAGCTTTTCTAGGCTTCTGTCTGCAAGCATAACAGAGTATCATTAATAGTGTAGGGACTGGTGCTTTCCCATGGGATGGGTCTCAAGTTGGGCCAGTTATTGGTTGGCCATTCCTTCAGTCTATGATCCATCTTTGTCCCTGCATTTCCTTTAGACAGACAAATTTTGGGATCAAAGTTGTGTGACAGGGTTTGTGTCCTTATCCCTCCACTGGGGGATCCTGCCTAGCTATAGAAGTTGACCTCTTCAGGTTCCATGTCTTTACTGTTAGACATCTAAGCTAAGGTCACTTGCATTGACTCCTGGGAGCTTCCACCATACCCTATCTAAAAAGACTTTGGTACTTCCTAGAGATTTCCCCCACCCCACCCACCCCTGGAAGCTAAAAACTTCCACTTATTCTCCTGGCCTTCTGGAGTAGCTCTTCTATTATGTAATAAAATAGAATTTCAACCAAAAGTAATAAAAAGAAATGGGGAAGGACACTTCATATTCATCAAAGAAAAATCCATCAAGATGACACCTCAATTCTGAACATCTATGCATCAAATGCAAGGGTACACACATTCATAAAAGAAACTTTACTGAAGTTCAAATCACATACTGAATGCCACACAATAATGGTGGGGGACTTCAACACTCCACTTTTACCAATGGATAGGCCATTGAAATATAAACTAAACAGAGAAACAATGAAACTAACAGATGTTATGAACTAAATGAATCTAAAAGATAACTACAGAACCTTTCACTTAAAACCAAAAAAATATACCTTCTTCTCAGTACCTCCCAGAACCTTCTCCAAAATTAACCATATAATCAGATACAAAATAAGCCACAACAAATACAAGAAGATTCAAATAAACCCTTGCATTTTCCACCATCGATCAAGGCTGGACATCAACAACAGAGACAACAGAAAGCCCACATCCTCATGGAAACTGAACAACTCTCAATGATCAATGAATTAAAAAGAAATAAAGAAAAAAATTAAAGACTTTCTTGAATTCAATGAAAATGAAGGCACAACATACCCAAACTTATGGGAATTAATGAAAGCAGAGTTAAGAGAAAAATTCATAAAACTAAGTGCCTTCATAAAGAAATTGGAGAAATCTCAAACTAACAACTTAACAGCATACCTTAAAGCTCTAGGACAAAAAGAAGCACACCTAAGAGGAGTAGATGGCAGGAAATAGTCAAACTTGGGGCTGAAATCAATCAATTAGAAACAAGGAGAACAATACAAAGAATCAACAAAACCAAGAGCTGGTTCTTTGAGAAAATCAACCAGATAGACAAAACTTTGGCTAAACTAACAGATACAGTATCCAAATTAATAAAATCAGAAATGAAAAGGGAGATATAACAATAAGAAATTGAGGAATTAAAAAATAGATTATTAGGTCTTACTTTAAAAGCCTGTACTCTGCAAAACTGGAGAATCTAAAGAAAATGATGATTTGCTAGACAGATAACACTCACCAAAGTTAAATCAAGATCAAGTAAATTATCTATACATTCCCATGAGCCCTAAAGAAATAGAAGCATTTATTAAAAGTCTCCCAACTAGAAAAAAAGGACAGGGCTAGATGGTTTTAGTGCAGAATTCTACCAGACTTTCATACAAGAACTAATAGCAGTATTTCTCAAACTATTCTACAAAATGGAAACAGAAGGAACACTACCTAATTCATTCTATGATGTAACAGTCATCCTGATGCCTAAACTACGCAAAGACTCAACAAAGAAAGAGAATTTCAGACCTATTTTGCTTATGAATATTGATGCAAAAAAAAAAAAAAACCTCAATAAAATTCTCAGACTGACTCCAAGAACACATCAAAAACATCACTCACCATGATCAAGTAGCCTTCATCCCAGGGATGCAGGGATGGTTCAATATACTAAAATCCATCACATAATCTACTATATAAACAAACTGAAAGACAAAAATCACATGGTCATCTCATTAGATACTGAAAAAGCCTTTGACAAAATCTAACACCTCTTTATGTTAAAAGTCTTGGAGAGATCAGGGATTCAAGGCACATACCTAAACACAGTAAAAGCAATATACAGAAAGCCAATAAACAACATCAAATTAAACAGAGAGAAACTTGAAGGAAGCTCACTAAAATTAGGGACAAGATAAGGCTGCCCATTCTCTCCCTATTCGTTCAATATAGTACTTGAAATTCTATGTACAGCAATAAGACACCAAAAAGAGAACAAGGGGATACAAATTGGAAGATAGATGTCAAAGTATTGCTATTTGTAGATGATATGATAGTATTCTACCAGAGAACTCCTACAGCTGATAAACACCTTCAACAAAGTGAGTGTATACAAAATTAACTCAAATAAATCAGTAATTCTCCTTTATATAAATGATAAATGGGCTGAAAAATAAGTTAGGGGAACAACTCTCTGAACAATAGCCACAAATAATATAAAATATCTTGATGTAACTCTAATCAAGTAACTGAAAGACCTGTATGACAAGAAGTTCAAATTCCTGAAGAAAGAAATTAAGGAAGGTATCAGATGATGGAAAGATCTTCCATGCTCATGGACTGGTAGGATTTAACATAATAAAAATGGCCATCTTATCAAAAGCAATCTATAGGTTCAGTGCAATACCCATCAAAATGACAACACATTTTTTATAGATCTTGAAAGACCAATTTTCAACTTCACATAGAAAAACAAAAAACCCAAGAGAGCTAAAACAATCCTGTACAATAAAAGGATTCTGGAGGAATCATAATCCCTGATCTCAACCTGTACTACAGAGAAAGAGTGATAAAAACTGCATGGTATTGGTACAAAAACAGACAGATTGATCAATGGGATCAATAAATAAATAAACCCAGAAATAAACCCACACACCCATGGACACTTTATTTTTGATATAGTCCAGAACCATACAATGGAAAAAAGAATGCATCGTCAATAAATAATGCTGGTCTAACTAGATGTCTGCATGCAGAAGAATGCAAATAAGTTCACATTTATCACCCTGCACAAACTCAAGTCCAGGTGGATCAAGAAACTCAACTAAAACTGGATACACTAAATCTAATAGAAAGGAAATAGCCTTGAACATATTGATACAGGAGAGAATTTCATGAACAGAACACCAATGGCTCAGGCCCCCAGATCAGCAATTGTTAAATAGGATCTCATGGAACTGAAAAGCTTCTGTAAGATAAAGGACACTGTCAATAGGACAAAACAACAGATTACAGATTGGGAAAAGATTTTCATTCACTCTACATGAAACAGAGCACTAATATTCACAATATATTAATAAACTCAAGAAAAACTTCAACAACTAAATAATCCAATCACAAATGGAGTACAGAGATAAACAGAATTCTCAACAGAGGAATCTCAAATAGCCGAGAAGCACTTAAGAAAATATTCAGCATCCTAAGTCATCAGGAAAATGCAAATCAAAACAACCCTGAGATTCCACTGTACACCCTTCAGAATGTCTAAGATCAAAAACTCAAGTGACAGCGAATGCTGGTGAGAATTTAGAGAAAGTGGAACACTCCTCTGTTGCTGGTGGGATTGCATACTTGTACAAACCTTCTGGAAATCAATCTGGTGGTTTATCAGAAAATTGGAAATAGTTCTACTTGAAGACCCATCTATACTGCTCTTGGGTATATGCCCAAAAGATGCTTGACCATACCACAAGGACACATGCTCCACTATGTTCATAACAGTATAGCCAAAAGCTGGAAGCAACCCAGATGCTCCCACAATGGACAATGGATACAGAAAATGTGGTACATTTACACAATGAAATAGTGCTTAACTATTAAAATCAAGGGACAAATTTTGCAGGCAAATAAATGAACCTAGAAAATATCAGCCTGAATGAGGTAACCCAGATACAAAAGGGAATACATGGTATGTACTCATTGATAAGTAGATATTAGCCAAAAAGTTCAGAATACCCATGATACAGTCCACAGACCCAAAGAAATCAAACAAGAAGGAAGGCCCAAGCAAGTATGAATCTCATTTAGAAGGGGAAACAGAATAGTCATAGGAGGTAGAGGGAGCATCAAATAATTTTTGTAGCCCAGTGGTAGAAAGAGCCCCAATTCTCCTAATTTCTGTGAATGATGAACCCATGGCACATCCATGCTGGGGAATTCTAGTTAGTGATAAGATGCAGTGTGTGTCTATTCTCATCCAACATCTTGACTAATCCTTAGCAAATTAAGCTGGCAGAAACATTCCCAGTCTCAAGTGTTCCATACTCTAGAAATAGAATGTCCTTAAAATTACCAAATTATGAAACTTACATATTAATGGTTGCCAAAGACTAAAGATAGGTTGAGGGAGGGAAGGAAAACCATGTGGGTACTAAAGGGATCTGAGGGACCTTGTGAAATTATAAGGATAATTTAGGTCTGAGTGTACATATATCAGAATCCTAGTTTGTAATATTATCCTCAAGATAGCATCACCGGGGAATACAATTTTATAAAGATATGTGAGAGATTTTAATATCATTCATGATAACATACTGTTACACATGAACATTCTCAACCAAGTTTCTGTGGATAATACTTTCAGGATGAAATTAGATGTTGGAAATTGGTTTTTTAATTTAATTTCTCAGAATTGTAAGAAATTAAATAAAGAGAACTTTATTTCTTTTCATAATGAGGAGGATTTTTCAAATTCCGAGTGTCTAGCAATATGTTTATGACATCCAGCTTTTGTATATCATTAAAATTTTTTTGTTTTTTTTGTTTTTTGTTTTTTGCTTTTTGTTTTTTTGAGATAGGGTTTCTCTGTGTAGCTCTGGCTGTCCTGGAATTCACTCTGTAGACCAGGTTGGCCTCAAACTCAGAAATCCGCCTGTCTCTGCCTCCCAAGTGCTGAGATTAAAGGCATGCAGCACCACCACTTTGATGGACTATATTGAACAGTGTCTAGACATAGATTAGAATAGAAAAGAAGAGAAAATTTGTTTTTAACCTTAAGTATACAATGGGCCTTGGAATTCACATTTCAAATGGTAGCACTACTTCAGCTAAGTTGACTAACCATCAAGCTCTGGGGATCCATCTATCTATGTCTCTAGCAGGCTGGGATTACATATACACTGCTACACCATGAGAATCCACCTGTTGGTGTGGGGTTACAGGTGTACAATGCTACACCAGATTTTTACTGAAAGTTTGGGATTTGCATTCAGGTCCTCCTCCTTGATCAGCAAGCACTTTTACCCAGTGAAGCATTTCTTCCTTCTCTGGCTCTGCCTATCTTGATGCTAAAATCACCTTTTAAAAGAAGTAGGTATTTCTCATACTTTGAAGTAGACCTTCTTTGACAGCTATACATGCCGGCTATGTCCCTCCTGCAAGCGATGAGATGTTTATCCTCCGTCTGGCAATTCTGTTTCTATTGATTTTCTTGTAGAGAAATTTTGGTCACAGCTCATATTGCCCATAAAGCTTTTATGTCATCATTAATACTGAAGCATCCTAGAGATTTGGTTTTATTTAGTGCTTTTTTTATGTGCTGAATGGAGTTGCAGGCTGTCCAGTCTCCTCAGAACTCACCATGAGTCAGGATAGTTTGTATTGCTCAAAGGTTCTCTCTCTTCTCTGTTTAGAACACTCACATGCATACTTATCTATTTTTTGCTTCCTGTATCTTTTGCATATTTGCATTAATTTCAGTTTTTTTTTTCTTGTGAACAGGAATCATGTTGTGTTTTCTGTGTTGTACTCTACAGGACTATTTTCATAGTAGATTTAATACAACTGGAAAGTTGGGTGGTTGAAGGATTGTATTTAATCCAACTTATTCATTTAGCAAATGACTGTAGTTTTTCTATCACCTTTTGGATAGCGAGGAAACATTTTTCACAGAATAATGGATAAAATAGACATGGCCTATCCCTCTTACTGATTAACACCCAGTTAAACAGAATCACCATTATATCTGCCTGGTGAGATTTCCAGGCAGGTAAAATGCTTGCTACATACATGTGAGAAGTGGGTCTCGGATGTCTAACACTCAGAAATCCTAGATGGACATAGTGGCCAACCTGAAATCCCAGCACTTAGGAGTCAGAGACAGTGATTTCTCTAACAAGTTAACTAAATAGACTATCCAAATCCATGAGATATGACTCGAAGCAGAGACTCTGACTCAACAAGTAAGGTGGATAGTAATTGAGGAAGAGGTCCAAGAGTATCCTCAGGCCTCTGCATGCACAGGCAAATTGCACATGCACACGTGTCTGTGCAAACATGGTTGTATACACACATATAGAAAAGCATATGCAAACACATGTAAACATGATAGTACCAGCATAATTGCAAAGAGATTTGATTTGTGTGCAATGAGTGGGGTAAACTTCATGAAAAACCATTATGGCAGCTCAGATTTTGCAAGTCAGGGGCCATTGGTGTCACAACTACTGAGCAGTGTTTCCTGAAAGAAGATAACTCACTCAGTGAAATACCTGAGTATATTAGGACTGTACCTATCCAAACTACCACATTGTTGTTTGTTTGCTTGTTTTTTTGAGACAGAGTCACATGTAGTCACATGGACTCACACTTTTTGAGTCAGACTCGTATGGCTGTGAACTTCTAATCCTTTTGCCTCTATCTCTTGAGTTATGGGAACACAGGTATACATTACCATATCCAGTTTTATGCAGTGTTGGGGAAGAAATCCAGACATTTGTGCATGCTAGTTGTGGTGGCTTAAGTGAGAAATGTCCCCTCCATTAGATTGGGTATTTGGACACTTTATTTCCACTTAGTGACTCTGTTTGGAGAGCATTAGGAGGGATGGGGTTGCCATCCCACAGTCAAAGATTCTGACCCACATTTGTTCCTGTCTAAATGAACTTCAGGGACAAAAATGGAGAAGAGACTGAGGAGAAGGAGGTCCAGTGACTGGCTCAACTGGGATTTGTTTCAAAGGGAGCTCCAAGGCCTGACACTATTACTGATGCTATGGTGTGCTTACAGACAGGAGCCTAGCATAGTTGTCCTCTGAGAGATCCAACAAGCAGCTGACTGAGGCACATGAAGATACCACACAGATACCCAACCATTGGACTGAAGTCAGGGGACCCCTGTGTTTGAATTAGGGAAAGGCTGGAAGAAGCTGAGGAGGAGGGTGACCCCATAGAAAGATCAGCACTCTCAACTACTTGGACCCCTGAGATCTCTCAGACACTGAGCCACCAACCAGGCATAGTATACTAGCTGGTCCAGTGACCCCGAAACTTATATAGCAGAGGACTGCCTGGTCTGGCCTCAGTGGGAGAAGATGCACCTATACCTTGAGAGTAGGAGGCCTGATGGGGGTTGGGGTGGGATTTAGGGACATCTCCTTGGAGATGGCAGAGGAGGGATGGGATGAGGAATTGTGGGAGTGTGCTATGACTGGACTGTAAAAAAAATAAAAGCAATGAAAATTTACTACATAACCAATCAACTAGGAAATTAAATAATTATAATCTGACACTGGATTAAGAGCAGCATGATCATTTTGATTGACACACTAGGATTGCTGTTATAACATGAATAATTCTCATTGAATATGTTGCAAAGAACAGCAGAGAAAGCACTGAGTCTCAGACTTAAAAAGCATTGAAGCACATCAAAAGCTTTAGTTCAATATTCATATTTGAATAAAAGGAGTTGGATCCAATTGCAATTTCATTGTAGTCATGGTAAATGCTGTGGCTGAAGAGCTGAAATCTTAGCAATTTCCAAGAAGCTATATTGCTCTAAAACCATGGTAAAAGGGGGTATTGCAATTGAATACACTTGAAGCTTGGTCTCACCTTTCATTGAAGCACATGAGAGGCAGATGAAGGTGGATCATTGAGTCCAAAAGCCAGCCTGCTCTACAAAGTTTGCTCTGGGTCTGCAAGATCTACAGAGAAATCCTGTCTTAAAAAAAAATCAATAAATCTGAGGATGAGGGTTGATGAGCTCTGTTGGCAAGCTTTGCAGTAGTGGTCAGGTAGATGCTTTGAGGAAGAAAAAAACAGTAATTTCTTTGGTGAAGGAAATGTTAAGACAGTGTAACATTGTTTCTTTGGCATGGTTAAGACAGAGTAACACTGTTTCTGTGGCGTGGTTATTGCTAATTTCTTTGTGCAGGTCAACAGTGAAAGGTGCAAGGGGAGCAGAAATGCAGACTGCAACATTTGGAGGAAAGGTAGTGTTGTAGCCAAGACTTGTGCTAAAAGAGATGAGATTAGCATGATTAGGAGGTGGGATTCTTCAGTAGTATAATAGGAGTGGTGCCCTCTGGGGGAGACTCCACCCAGCTAAACTTGTCTAGGATTCCTTGCCAAGCAGGCATCCAAGTTTAGCAGTGTCAGCCACAAGGTGCTGACTTTAGAATCATGAAGAACACATGAGTAAAAGGGTCATATAATCTTTCTCTGAGGTTTCAGAAAGCGACTGAGTCCAGGCATGTGGCAGAGGAGTTCCTGCACAGAGGCCCTGAATAGCCATTATATGAACCTGTGGAGGTAAAGACCTATTTTATTGGATACTCCAAGATGTTAGAGATGCCAGAGCTCTTAGATACCTACAAAGGAGAACTGAACACAGGAAGTGAGACCAGCTAAGATAAAGACATTCAACAAAGTTGGACAAGAAGAGCCATCTGAGACCTTTGTCATAGAACAAAAAGCCTTAAGATTTTGGAATTTTCCTTGCTGGGTGTCTTAATTAGGATTTCATTGCTGTTAAGAGACATCATGACCAAGCTAACTCTTATAAAGGCAAGCATTTATTTGAGACTGGCTTACAGTTTCAGAGGTTCAGCCCATTATCATCATGGTGGCAAACATGGAAGTGTACAGGCAGACATGGTGCTGGAGGAGTTCAGAGTTCTACATCTTGATCCAAAGGTAGCAGAAAGCAACTTTTCCACAGGTAGCCAGGAGGAGGATCTCATTCTACGCTGGGTGGAGCTTGAGCATAGAGACCTCAAAGCCCACCCCTACAGTGACACAGTTTCTCCAACAAGGTCACACCTCATAATAGTGCCACTCCCTATGGGCCAAGCATTCAAACACATGAGACTTTGGGGGCCATGCCTATTCAAACCATCTCACTGAGCTTTCGTCTTGCTTTGGTCCAGTATTTCCTCACTAAAATCCCCTTCCTTCCCTTTTGGAATGATATTTCATATTCTGTGTCATTTATATTTTGGCTGTATGTGATTTACTTTTTGATTTTACAGGGTTTTAAAGTTAAGAGGTTGCCTCAAGTCTCAGAAAAAAATTCAAAGTTTGGATTTTTAAAGTGTTGGAACTAAATGCCTACAAAGGCTTTTGAAGTTGGTGTAAAGGCATTTTGAATTATGATTTGGCCATGAAACCACAGGAGTAAGGGGATAGTTTGGATAAGAAATATCCCCTGTATTCTTGGGCATCTAAACACATGGTCCATAGTAGGCAGACATGTCTGGGCGGGGCCAAGAGGTATGACTTTTCTGGATGTCGTATGTCACTGGGGGCAGATTTGGGGAACTTAGAGACGTGCAGCCTCTCAGTTCTGCTGTTTGCGTTTCAAGGCGTGAGCTTTCAGCTGTTCCTGCAGCTGTGCTGGTGTTTCCTGCAACATTCACTGCTGGGATGGACTTCTGTGCCTGGGATCCATGAGCCCCAAATAAGCCCTTCCTTCTATAAGGTGACCACAGCCTTTTACCATATCAACAGAAAGGTAACTAAGACAGATGCCTAGTAAGTGAGTTTAATGTCCAGGATCACTTGATAAACAATCTTACAAAATTACGGTTCCCTTTTTTTTAAGTCTACAAAGTGGATGAAAATGGCTTTCTGTGCAAGAATGAGGAACTGAGTTCAATTTTCAGCACCCATAAAAACCTGGGTATGAATGACCATAGGCCTATAACCTCAGCATAGACGCGATGCTGATGGCAGATTCCTGGAGCTAGCCAGCTGCCAGCCTAGCTCCAGGTTCAGTCCAAGGCCAGGTCCCAGTGAACTAAGGACCAGCATCTTTCTCTGCTCTTCATATCTGCTTGTCTGTGAATGGGCACCTGCATTCATTAATATAATATAACATATATTACTCTTTCACACACAAAATAAATAATTAAAATTATGTATGTTAAACTGTGGAAGATAACCATGTTCTTCATAAAAAATAAAGGAGGACATAAAATTGTTCTAGAAGATTTTTCTAGATGGTAAATTCAAAATTCACAATATCCGATGTTAAATTCACAATATCCATATCTTGGAAAGTCTCCAAAAATGTTAATGTATTACCCATGGCAGGTTGAGTCATATTTTATTTTTTTATATATTTGGGGTATTTGTATGCTTTCTACATCCATTACTTATATAATAATATGATATGATTTTTTCTAATGTAGAAAATTTGAACTTTCTATAGTGACAAATTAGAAACAGAAAGGCTTTCTTTCCCATAAACTACAGTTACATTTTCCAGATTGGACTTCTTGTTAGCTTTGAATCAGTATGTCATCTTGGAGTTCCAAGACTGTCATTCAGAAAAGGCAGAAAGAGCGCTTACTTAAGGAAGAGATGATGGCATCACTTATTATCTTATTATCTCAGTCACTTGAAGCTTTATGACAAAGTGACAGAGACTGGGTGTCCATTATAGAGCAGCAGAGAAGTACGCCTCATAAGTGCAAATGTGGAAGCCTTAGGTCAAGGTTGGATTCTTGTAAGGGCCTTGGGTGTCTGGTTGTACAAGGACTACTTTTTGTACCCTTATATGGCAGAAAGAAGGTAAGAAATCTCCCTGGGGTCTTTTATATAGGCAAAATAATTCCACTCAGGACCCACTTACTTCAAAGAGTGCCACTTACTAATTTGATTACACAGTGGAGGTTGTATGACTTCAACATATAAATTTGGGGGACATATACTCAAGCCATCACGGATACAATACCAAACAGAAACAACATAAAGGACTGATTTATTTGGGCTCATGTGTTGTAGAAGATTTCAGTCTAAAATTGAAACATCTACTTGCTTTGTTCCTTTGTCTTATATGTATTTAAAATTGATGCTCAGTTTTCAAAAGTAGACTCTCTGAAAAGTGTTGCAGATACAGTTAGAAATTGTACAGTCAGTATGTACAAATGGGTGTGAGTCACTGCTGGTTTACCAAGCTTGCTGAGAAGTGAGGAGATAAGCAGCTCGATGGTCTTATGTTCTTTGCCAGGGCATGCGGTTGAGTAATGGAAGAGTTTTCCAACGATCGACTATACCATCACTCCAATATTTAAAAACAAAAGGAATGCTTGCCAAATACCCAATCATCAAAGAAAATGCCAGTATGTTATTTACAAGTTCCATGATACTACACTTCTCATTTGAGCAATGCAATCTGAAGCTCCGAGGAGAAAAAAAATCCTGTATAAGACTTAGTCTGTTTTTTTTTTCCCCTTCCTCTTTGCTGAAGTCGAATATGTCATGATAAAAATATGTCAATGGCTTTTATACTTTCTGTAATGTGGACCAAGATGTGCAAGATCTTAGGTTCTTAGATTTCAGCATGAATGGTGAAAGGGTGCCCAGGCCTCATCCCTAACTGAGGTAGTTGATGGCTGCTGAGAGGAGAGTCATTATTCTTCTTCATGATTATGACTCCTGGTAGGTTGCTCATGCTCCAGTGTGAAACTGTCCTGCAGTTTCACGAACCAGGTTCTGTCTCGACCGAAGGGAGAAAGGAGACCTGAAACACAGAGTTCGAGAACAAAAGGACACGAAGCCAAGTTGAAGGTTTCCAATCAAGGCTCACCTTTACTTTTGGGGTTCAGCATTTATATACATTTGGACAGACCCAAACTTATGAACACATGACCAGAACTAATCAGACTCAATAGGGTTAAAAAAAACCCATGATATTGGGAGGAAGACATGTTTTGTCAGCTCCAGGATTGTCTGGGGTAGTAAATATCAAAATTCATTGTATATATTCATAAAATTCTCAAAGAATAGATAAAAATAATAGCATTTTTGATTGTTGGGAGTATGTTAAAATTAGTTGTAGCGTTATATAAATAGGTTGCAACACTAAAGAAAAAGAAAAGATCTCAGTCTATCATCAGATAAGCTATAGTAGAATTCATGGTGACAAGACTGGGAAGTATAGAGCAATTAGCACTAGGCTATAACCTCCAAAGGCCTTCTAGTGACCCACTTATACCAGTTGGGTCCCAGCTTTTGAAGGTTTCACAGTTTCCCCAGATAGTGCTACCAGCTGGGGAGTAAACACTCTAAACCTGATCTTAGGGCTAGCAAGAAGGTTAGTATGGTGATGTGTTTGTTGCATAAGGAGTTGAGTTTGAGTTTTCCGTGCCAATGCAAAAAGCCAGGCAGAGAACCCTGTATGTGCTCAGTACTGGGATTGCACACACACACACACACACACACACACACACACACAATTTGTTGAGGCATTATATAAATCTGTAAGTACATCTGTCAAGGATTGTTGTGATTCTTAACTGATGCAGGAGAACCAAAGCTACTATGGGTAGCACCATCCCAAGGAGGGTAGTTCTGAAATGTACTAGGAAGTAAGCAGGTGACCTAGAGAGCAAGCCAGCTCTTCAGGATTTCTGCTTTGAGTTCCTGCCCCATCTTCCCTCAGTGATGAACTGTTACCAGGAATCATAAGATGAAATGAACACTTTCTTTCCCAAGTGGCTTTTAGAGTGTCTTATATCAAGTGAACGAAACCAGGGCAATAAGCATTTGAGGGATGTTTCAGATTCAAACTGTGATAAATCACTAATTTATTTTAGAAAAATAATTACTACCTTTGTTATTGTAGCATATATTAGTTAGTCAGAGATAAGAGGATCTGTTACCCAAAGTAAAAGAATAATAGGAAAGATAAACTGCAAAGATATTCACATCTCACCCTGGCTGGTCTTTCTGACCTAACCAAAAGTCTATGCACGGAGAAGTAAGATGCTCTTCCTGATTGATTCTGCAAAGTAGAAGAGGTGCTGATGCACGTCCATATTCATACAACTGCAGACCTTCTGTTTTCTTCCCTGTTGGTGCCACAATAAATGCCACAATGGCTTATATGGGTCATCCCTCTAATGCATACATACCCGAGAGTGGAGGCATAAAGAAATGGGTTAGCTGGGAATGTAGCTCTTGGTAGAATGCTATGCCTCAGGAATTAGTTACTTTCCTGATATGGTGATACAATTCCACCATGAAGGGAATGTATGTGAGAAGGACTTTATTCTGGCTTATTGCTCCAGAGGGATGAGTTCATTGTGGTCGAGAGGCGTGGCAGCAATGAAGAGGAATGGAAACTGGAACAGGAAACTGAGAGCTCACATCTTCAAACTGCAAGCATGCAGCAGAGGGAGAGAGAAAACAGAAAGGAGCACAAGGCTTTTAATCTCAAAGCTTGAATCTAGTGCCATATTTCCACTTGCAAGGCTGTATCACTCAAATCTTCCCCAAAGAGCACAGTGAACTAAGAAGGAAATATTCAAATAGCAAATTCTATGGGGGACATTTCTCATTCAAACTACCATGTTCTACTCCCTGAGTCCCCTAGGCCTGTGGCCACATTATAATGCAAAACGCAATCGGCCCAACTCCCCAAATCCCCATAGTCTTTCACAGTCTCAACACTGTTTAAAAATCCAAAGTGTGAAGTCTCTTCTGAGACTCCAGGCAGCATCTTTATTGTACCTCTCTATAAAATCCAAAAGCAGATCACAGGCTTCCAACACGCAATGTGTCATAATATACGATACCATTCCAAAAGCAAGGATGGGACTATAGTGGGGAAAATATTGGATAAAGGTAAGACAGAGAGCCACCAGGGTACACCCTGTAAGTCCTTGTCTGATGTCTGGGATGTCGATTTTGAAAGGGCTTTGAAGTTCTCCCTTTCTAGCTTTATTTCCTTTGACATAAAACTCTTTAGAATTGGTTCCACTCATACATATAGTATTTTCTTGGTGGATAGATATCTCTGGTGTATCAGCAATATCTCATGATCCTGGTATCTCCAGCATCATGGGGGCTCCACTGCAATACAGACTTCATTTTTACAGTTTCATGCAAAGGCCTCTCAGGATTTCCTGATCTCTCTGAGCCTTTGTGTACAGACTCCTGCTATAGGACTTCAGCAGCTTTCTGAAGAATCTTCTCAGGGAAGAGATTTTTACAACCCCTTCATACTTGCATCCTTTATCCCTCTACTATAGCACCACTTGAATGACACTGTCAAGTTTAGCTCCCAACTTGGGATGGACCCTGGATACATGGATCCTACTAATACCACTGCTTTTATTTAGTTGCTGTCTAGGAGCCTGTCTTAGTTAGGATTTTACTGCTGTGAACAGTCACCATGGCCAAAGCAACTCTTATAAAGACAGCATTTAATTGGGGCTGGCTTACAGGTTCAGATGTTCAGTTCTTTATCATCAAGGCAGGAACATAGCAGCATCCAGGCAGGCATGGTACAGGCAGAGCTGAGAGTTTTATATCTTCATCTGAAGGCTGGTAGGAGAAAACTAGCTTCCAAGCAGCTAGGGTAAATGTCTTAAAGCCCATGTCCATAGTGACTTTCTCCAACAGGAGTCCACCTACTCCAACAAGGCCACACTTCCAAATAGTGCCACTCCTTGGGCCAACCACATTCAAACCATCACATTGCTCAAAACTCTTGCATGCTCTTTTACAAATTAGGTTACCTTGCTTCAAGTGTATCCTTTCCTTTATTCCAATGCAGAGAAGGCCTCTCTTTAATGACAGTAATTTCCTTAATAATTATAGCTTTTCTTCCATCATGGTTCTTTGGTTCTGAATCCTCTTTTCCCACAAACTGTATAGTTTGTGTTCCTTTCTGCCCCCATCTTTGCTTTTTCATTGTAGACCTGCATGCAATCAATTACTAGCAAGTACATGACAGGGTAAATTTTACACCATCTTCGGATCTCCTTCACCAAAAACATTAGCTCATGAATTTTAGATTTAGTGTTAGAGCATGGGAAGAAACCACTCTTTTAAATTTTTGCCAAAATATCACAGAAACAGCCTTTTATCCCAGTTGTTAATACTGTTAGTCTTTGAATCTGCTTGGGTCAGACCTTCACAGTTCACACATCCTTCAGCAGTAATGTCTTCTTAGCTCCTATTAGGATGGCCCATTAACACTAATCACAGGGTCCACACATGTTTCTAGTCCAAAGTCAAAAAAAAAATAAGCAAGCAAACAAGCAAAAACAAAAGAGAACACAGGATTAGGTCTGGACATCAGTACCTCATTCCTGGTACCAATTTCTACATTATTTATTGTTCTGTTGATATCATAAAACGCCATGATGAAGACAGGTTATAGGAGGAAGGGTTGTTTAGGATTCTTTTAGATGTTCTAGAGTCCATCATCATCACAGTGGGGAAGCTCTGTGATTAGTGACCAGCCTTATGCAGGTCAACCATGAAAAAGAGCACATGGGGAAAACAGAAACAAAAACAAAAACAAACAAACAAATGTGTACCTTTTGAAATGTAATGTTAGAACCAAGACTTGTGCTCAGACATGAGAGGCATTGCATGAAATTGTGCTATTCACGTGGAGCCTGAATTGTGTTGGAGACTTCCAAGATGTTGAAGATGACATCCAAGGAATGTCTGCCAGCGAAATCTGCATACAAGGAATGGACCAAGCCCAAGAGGAAAAAGTATTTCAGTCAGCAAAACTAGAAGGACAGTGTCGCGATCACCTGCCAGCAGGAAGGACGAAGACAACAGCAGGATTCTTCTCAACCACACTTTATTAGGAGCGCCCAAGTTTTAAAGTGAGAGAAGGACCCCGCCCTCTGGAGCAGTCGGCTTATAAACCCTATTGTGTGGATGTGTGTCGATGCCTGATTGGCTCAGCAGTGTCTGCTGACCACTATGTCACCCATTTGGAGAGGGTGCAGCAGGAAAGGCAAGCATACGCAGGTATGCAGAGTAAACATGCCTATGTGGCTGGCGTTGCGCAGATGTACAGAGTTTACGTGGCTGGTGTTGGCCAGTGCCCAACAGCGCCCAACAGGACAGAGCCATCTAAGTCCTTGAAACAGTTATAACCACTAAGTGAATTTTTCTGTGTAATATGGGAAGACATGACCAGATCCTGAGAGGGAAATGTCTGGCTAAATTGCTCAAGAAGATCTCACTGTATTCCGTGTTAATAGTGTGAAGAGTCAGTGGAGCAGGTGGCTCAGAGGCCTCCTGGAAATAAGCCTGAAGTCAAGGTAGGGAAACAGTGCAGGAGATCAGTTTCTGGTAAGGAGATCTGTCAGCTACAAAGCAGCCATGGAAGAGATGACTAGTGCAATCTAGATTGATATTGGTTACCTTTCTAGCTTCAAAAGTGCATTAAGGTAGGGTTTGTCTTGGCTTTATGGTCTAAGAAAGTATATGATTCAGATTGGCAGGTAAGACAAAGTGGCACAAGTCTAAGTCAGCTTGTCATATGGAGTCCATAGAAGGGAGGAAGAGATAGGACAACAAATACTGTCTTGCTATATAATCTCAAGGCCTTTCCCTACTGACCCATATCTTCTAGCAACTAGGCACCTCCTAAAGGCTTCACAACCACCCTAAACAATGACACTATCTGAAGACCAGTTCAAATTCATGAATCTGTACGGTTATTCCCATTCAAATGACAATGGTCAGCTGTCAACCCAACTGAAGAAGAGGTTGCTCCTGAAGGGAGTTCAAGAAGAAAAGAGAAAGAGGTTGGATAGCAATGTCAGACAGCAAAAAATTGTAGATAGGGAAGGATGGAAGATCCAGTTGAGATATGAGCACAGCAAAAACAACTGTAGATGTGGAATTTGCTGGCACTTGTTTTAATCATTGTTTGATTTGGAGACCTCTAGCCCATGGCCTGGACCAGGTCTCTGTTAATGTTCAGGAAACACCATCCTGTTTGTGGATATTTATGTTCAATAGGTTGTCCCAAGGGGCAGAAACTCAGTAAAAGGGTCCTTGTATTTGATCAGGCACTATGTGGCAAGTCTTTGTGTTGTGAGCACAGGCAAGGGAGGAGGTACCCCTCTCTTGTGGGAAGCCAAAAGAAACTGTGAGGGGAGGCCTGTCTTGGGAAAGTAAACATAGCCACTAACCCATGATTCATGCTATGGCTGACTGGAATTGATTCCAAAGAGGCAAGATTCCAGAGCATTCATAAATGCAACAATAGGGAATTTATCCATCCACATCTTAGGTCCTGGCATACTTATCCCAATATAGCAGCCCTTCCCTTGTTAGAAAACAAGACTGAGCTCTCTACCTTCTCCATTTTTTCAGTGAGTCTTGATCTCTACTCTTATGTGAACAAGTGATGCTCTGTCCTTTGGAGGGACATCAGGGTAGGAAACATGACCAATAAAATAGGAACAACATAGCTCTAAATTCTATGAAGCCAATAAAATACAGACACTTGGAGAGGGGCTTGGTGGGGTTGAGACCCAGGGAAAATGCCAGATGAGGGGAATCTGAGTAGATTCAACTTGGAGGAAAGAGTCCATATGGGTCTCAGGAGGCTCGAGAACCAAACAAAGGAAGGAGTGAGACAAAAAACAAACTGGGGTGCTTTTTAGGGACACAGCATATTGGATTTTAACAAGTTGGAGTTCAGGGTAAGGAGAGGTGACTCAGTTGTTAAAGCCCTTGCCATGCAAGCATGGGTACTTGAGTTTGATCCCCAGAACCCACACAAAGATCTTGGTGTAGGAATCCCAGTGCTGGGGACATGGGAGATAGAGGGTCCACGGAGCTTGCTTTCTAGCCAGCCTTGCTGAATTTGATGAGGTCCAGGCTCCAGTGAGGCAGTATCAAAGAACAAGA
The DNA here is from genome assembly GCF_008632895.1 of Mastomys coucha. Taxonomy (NCBI): domain Eukaryota; kingdom Metazoa; phylum Chordata; class Mammalia; order Rodentia; family Muridae; genus Mastomys; species Mastomys coucha. Next base: position 63,310,428 of record NW_022196896.1, on the reverse strand, counting down.
TGGATAGCTCCTGAAGAATACTACTTGAGAGTGACTCCTGGCCTCCAAGTGCATGCATACACATATGTACTCTCCTCCCATCAACATGCATGCAAGCACAGAAGAATAAATAAAAGTTTAAGAATGGGCTTTTATCCTGCATAGGAGGTAAAGTCATTGATCAAATACTAAATAGGGCAAACTGCCTGTGATTTAGCTTTGAAAGAGCTGATGGCTGGCTGCAGAGATAACACCATGAAACAGGAAGATATGTAGTCCAGAAGTATACAAGGATGTAAGTGGGAAGTCAGAACTTGTTGGGTACTGTCTATGCTATGAAGCATCAACTCATCTATCTGACCAGATATGAGTTCAAGTATACCTTGTGAATCCTGCCTTCTATGAGTCTACTGTTTGGGTGAGTTCTGTTTTGTTGCAGATCTGGGCTGGGATGTGATAGTCCCACGTAGCGTCCATAGGTGGGTAACTCTGTTTAGAGAAAGAGGCTGCTGGTTTTTTAAGTGATTGAACATACAGAAAGTAGAAGGACAGGATCAATAGTGCTCCCTAGGTTTGGAGAACAAGCACATAGATAATCCTGTGCATGGAGATTCTGTGATGGGTAGTCCTGATCACCAACTCAGTAGGCTCTAGAATCACCTAGTATGGGTAGTACTGATCGCCAACTTGACAGGCTCTAGCAGCACGTAGGAGGCAAGCCTCTGGACATATAGTTGAGGGAGTTTCAGGTTAATTGAGGTGGGAAGACTCATCCCAAGCATCAGCATCATTATTCCATGGGCAAGGGCCCTAGACTGAGTTAAAAGGACAGGGAGTTAATCGTGTGCATTCTTCTCTCTCTGCTTTCTGGCTGTGGATACAATGTGAGCAACTGTCTCGTGTTACTTACTACCTTTCCGTACGTGGTGTAATGTTACCTCAAGCTGTGAACCAAAATAAACCTTTCCTTTTTCATCTAGTTGCTTTGGTCAGGTATTTTGCCACAATAATAAAAGGATAGAGAAGACTCTCCTGTACCCTGTAGCTTATGGTGTTTTCTCTCTGAGTATTGGAGAGTTCCTTAGAGGTCAGGATATGGAAACTCCATCATGGTGGGACCACTATACTCACATTCTCTCTGCCCAGATACCTCCATTGATTAAGGTGGGGATGAACCCAGTGCCCTGCCCTGCCTGCAACACCTCATATTCTGCTCTCTGAATGAGAGAGCGTGGGGCAGTGGAGAACAGTCATTCTGTAAGCGGATGTAGAGGTGCCATCCCAAATTTTCTGTCAGTTTTATTCCTCCCACTAATTCTAGCTGACTAACAGCAGCAGGTTTAGCACATCCCACTGTGTCCTTTTGTAGCTAATGTTTTTCTCACTGTGTCTTAGGAAGGTGACTGAGCTCACACTGCTGCATACTGGCACAGGGGCACATTTTCTCTCCAAATTAAATGATTATTTTTCTGACAATGCTGGATCAAACACAGGAGTATCCCAGGGTTGTCTATGTAGTCAGTGATGAGTTGAACTTAAAATGTTCTTTTCTTTAGCTGTGTCATATTGGCAAGCCTGCCTAACTTCTTTGAGTGTTTGTTTTCCCATTCTAAAACAAAACAAAACAAAACAAAACAAAACAAAAACAAAACCACCTCAAAAACACCAATTCAACCTCTTTAGGCAAACATAGTATTGCATCCCTGAGTTTCATTTTGCAGAATACTTGAAAACCTGCATTGGAGTGAGGTGATGCCTCAATGCATGTGCACATTTGTGACCCCAATGCTGGGAGTTGAGAGAGGGGGATTCAGGAGGTATCCTGGCCATCCACTTTAGTTAAGTCAACAAGCTCTATGTTTGGCAAGAGATTTCTGTCTCAAAACATAGGATGGAAGAGCATTGTGTGACCATATTTCTGAGACAAAATGAACAAATACCTACACACCCCAGATATGAAAACTGATGACAGACACCACCAATTTGGTGAACCAGTGAGTTTTCTTGTGTGTGTGTGTGTGGGGGGGGTTACTTATAGGAATAAGAATGAGGAGTTATTTATAGGAGCAAAAACGACTCAAAGAAAGCTGCCTCACCAAAATTCAACCCAAGCACAGGCAATAAAATAGCTCAAGAAAGCTGGAAACCCACAGTATGCTGCACAATGTACAGACAGCTCAGCACAACAGAGAGTCTTTTTCAGGAAACTCAGCTGGTCTCTGCCTCTTCTAAGTAACTGTGTTAGCTTTTGCTTAGTTCAGCCAATTTAGCTGCTCTGAGTTGTCAAGGCAGCTTTGCTTATTTGAGAAGTGTCTTTCAGCAGTCCTTATGCAATTAAGGAAGGAGGGGGTCTAGTGAATTTGATCATTTTCAGGAACTTCCTGAAGCTATTGAGCTGTTTACTTCCTGTGCTTAACTAGCTTCCCTGAAGGATGGGATGTTTCATTATTAATTATAAAATTGTGACTTAATGAGGTGTCTTCTAAGAAACAATGCTTTATCTTGAAGAAAATTGCTATGCAACAGAGAATGAATGGAGGAAGACAACCATTGTTGACTTTCTAGATGCCACACACAACTCAATAAATACATGGAAACACACAATCACCCACAATCACACATGTGCATGTATACACATACATACCATACACTCAAGCAGCACAGATACTTCTGGGCATTCAGTAAATACCCAGTCCATGTTAGCTCTCTTCCTGTTTGTGGCTGTCCTCTAGCAATGCTGGACACCTGATATATGTCATGGAGAATTCTAGTTGGTTTTTTTTTTAATTGTCATAAATATTGTGAACCAAAGCCAATTAGAACAAGAAAAGATTTATTTAATCTTAAATACTATATTCCATCCTCAAGAGAACTCAAGACACAAAACTGGAAGCAGGAACTAAAGCAGAAATCAGAGATAAGCACTGCTGGTTTGCTTTAATGATTATAAAACCCAAGACCAACCTGCATTTGGTTGCCCAAATTCCTAGACTTGCCTATGGGCAATTCCTCAACTGAGTTTCCTTCCTCCCAGGTAACTCTACTTTGTGTCAAATTGGAAGAATCAAGCAGTGTACAGTGCTCTGGCTCTACTGCTTCTACTGACCCTGTTTTGTGCCCTCTGCAGTCTGAGCTGGGGTATGGCTACCACACCTACATAGCTACTTAAGGCTTCAAATCTATGTTCTGCCTGAAAATTTATGAGGCAAGAATAGCCTCACTTGCTTTATGAAGTTGATGTTAAATAAGGTCAATGACTTACAAACTATCAGTAAAGCGAAAAAAGAGTATTATGGGAGAAATCAGGGCATTCTCTTGATATTCTTAATCTCATTAATAAAAGAATTTAAGAACAAACTCAAACAGAATCTCCTGGACATTTTTATTAGAATTCTCTAGGTCTCGTAAACTTTAAATCTCGGCTGGTACCTGAGGGTAATAGAGAATAGAAGAGGGGATAAAGCCATGATGCTTGAGCTAAGCCAGCATGGAGGTCATCCACACTGTGCCAGGCAGACAAATAGCATGAAGATTAGGGAAACCCAAAGTACTAGAGAAGGTTCTGAACAACATGCAAAAGGAGACAGAATGGAAGAAAAAAATGTTCCTTACCACTGAGTAACACAGAAAAAGTGAACGTAGGAGGGCAGGCAGAGAAAACACCATTTCAGACAAGAGTGGTGGGCAGACTCAGCTGAACCTCCTAGAGGGTTGTTATCAAGACTGAGCAGTTCTCTTTGAAGAACAATTATTCCATCTATGTCTTTAGAGTAACTTAAGGTCCACCTGTTTCCCAGGGTTGATCCCTCGGCTAGATGACTAACCATCTAGTAAGATGCACTTACTAGGTACTAGTGCAACTAGAATGTTAGGTCCCCATCCCCCACCCAGGCCTGGGATTCTTTTCTCTTGACCAGAGGAAAATAGAATTCTCTCAATGGGCCTTTAATAGTGCTGGGACATGAGTGTTTTTCTCTGAGCATGTGGAGAAGCTTGGACTATTCATAGAACAGCTCCAGGTTCAAGCACCCAGTTTAAGTAGAGGAGAAAGACTGAACTATTGGTTATCCGAGTCTTCTCTATCTTTGAGGTGGGATGCTCATACACTGATGACATCTGTGAACTGAACAAGTGATGTCCTTTGACTTCACCAAGAGTCAATGATGAAGTCACTCAGCATGAACTCAGCACCTACAAACCTGAAGTTCAGAGAGTTCAAGGCTGAGTTGGAATGACTTTTTTTTTTTTTATTGCTGTGACAAAATGCCTGCTACAAGACACTTTAAGCAGGGAAAAGGCTATTTTGTTTCAGTTTAGTCCCTCATGCTAGAGAAGGTATGAGAGCAGGGGTGTGAGCAGCTGGCTACACTGCATCTGCAGCTGAGCAACCGATTGGTGGACGTCCATGGAACGTGAGTCTGTGTTTCCACTGAACAGCTGGGGTATCTGGTGCTGATTCACTGGGGAGGCGAAACGCTGGGGGCACTAGGCTGCACTTCTTCCTCGACACTGGGGTGCCGGCTGCCAACACATCACTCAGGGGAGGCAAAACACAGTCTGAGATAGGGGTCCCAAGCCATGTTTCTCTGGGTGAAAAATGGTGGGGCCTGGGATGGAGGCTGTGCTTCTCCAACACCTGTGCACCCAGACACCCCTGGGAATGGCGAAGAGTTGAGAACTGTTTTCCCATCCTCCTGTGTACCCAGATGCCACAAGGGACCTCATGGAGTTGGGAACCAGATCCATAGGCCTGTGATGGGTTGGAGAAGGGGGTCAGGGGGTGGTAATCCAGCATAGCTCTGGTTGAGTGCCAAGAGGCAGAGAGGCATGGCGCTTCATGATGAAGGCCTTCCCTGTGACAGTTATTGATGAAGAAGACAGTCCTTTCTTGTCCAAACTGCTTTACTCATTGGGTATGCCCAGGAAGGGAAGCCCATTGGCTAAACACACTCTTGGCCTATCGATATACCTCATTAGCATAGTGAACTCTAAATTCTATGCTATGTGACTGATGGCCTTCTTGGTGGGGTGTCATGGTCACATGCTCCAGGACAGGAACCTGGTGGGGGAGCTAGTTCGAACTCCTGCCACTCTCAGTGATGAGTTTTATACGGTTCTGAACTTTGCTTCTACCTTACCAGTTCTTCTGTCTCGTGGCATAGTCCACTGCCCCACGATGGAACAGCGCCATTCATATTTAAGGTGGATCTTTCCCTGCTCTAAAGGCAAACTTAATGATTCCTCTTCTAGGAGATTCTAATGCTACCAACTTGGCAATCAGGATTAACCAATGTTTGCTGCATCGGTGGGGCAAGATACCTGCAAGATACTTTGGGGAATGAAGAGTTTGTTTTGTATACTGATTTGAGGGTACTGTTCTCCATGGTAGGGAAGTCATGGGTCGCGAGGCAGCAGGTCATACTGCACACTCAGTCTGGAAGCAGAGAGAGGAGAGAGAGAGGGGGATCCTCGCTCAGCTCACTCTCTTCTCGTCCATCAGTGCAGGATTCCAGCCTATGGGATGCTGCTGCTGCATCTCACTTGCACCTGTCTTGGAATTCCTTCCTAGAGCTAGAGGTGTGTTTCCATGGCGATTCTAAATTCAGTAAGCTCCCGATAAAGACAAACTGTCACAATAGTCTCATAAAAGTTAGAGATGCTCCTGAGAGGAGGCAGAGCTCAGAAGACGGTGTCACGTACGTGATCTCTAAACCTGGCAAAGTGTCACCTCTATGGAGAGTTACAATATCAGCTAAAAAAAAAAAAAAAAAAAAAAAATGGTTCTGATTAGCATTGCTGATTTAAATATGGGTGCTGTGTTTGGATGTTCAAGTTTTGCATTTATACCTGGGGGAGAGGTATTAAGCAGGTAAGTTAATTACAAGCCAGGCCTGAGAGAGATGTTTACTTATCTAGTGAACATGAAGTGTCTAATCCAATCCAGAATCCCTGCAACCCAAAAGAGGAGAGAAGTGTTGTCAACATGACACAAAGAGCATACGTGCTCTTCCAGGGTAACCTAGACATAGAGTCACACAATTCATAACTCACGGAGAGGAGAAAGGCAGCTTAGGGGGGCCATGATGCTGTAAGAAGGTTACACAGCTGTAGAACCTACCAGAGGACCACCAGTTGTCGAAGACTTCTGATCTCTCCCCTCCCCCTGATCAAAGATCCCCCCAGCACACAGCTCACTATGTCAGCAATGTGCTGTGCTTTCATCCCCAAGTAACAGACACGTTATTACAACAAAACCACTCCTTGAATTCTCCTTCCAACCTCAGTTAAACCTGCTCTCACTGGTGCCTCTTCTCCACATGCTGCTTGCCATCCTTTGCCTCACCACTTTTTAACAGTGTGATAGGGTGAGAGATGTACAAGGAGTGGAGGCCAAGGGGTAATTCTGGATTGGATGGGCTTTCAGATGTTGTCCTTCTTGTTTCTCTTATTAGCCTGGAGATTGCGGGTTCGGCTAGTGCGTCTAGCCAGAGAATTCCAGGAATCTGCCTGTCTCTGCCTCCCAAGTGTTGGTGTTTGAGTTTATACCTCACACTTGCTCGTTGCTGAAACTTCTGGGAACTGATCTCAACTCCATATTAAGCAAGCACATAAATCGCACCAGGTCTGTTCTCACCATTTTTTTTTTAAAGTGGGCATATACAACCGTTCGTATTTGGAGGTACAATATGGAGCACTCATGCAGATTTACCTGTGAGATAAGCAGAATATGATAATCACTGACACTTCACTTCTAACATATATCTTTTATGGTGAGAACACCCACAGTCCTTTCAACCATGTTGTTTAGAGTCTCCAATGCATCATCTTTAGTGTATCAGGAGTAAGTCCTTGATTCTCTTACCAGCTTCTTCTCATATTTATTCTAGCCATATAAAACAGTGCCTAAGATGTAGCCACCCAGTAAAAACATTTCTAGACCAAGTAAAGCAGGTATCACCACAGAGACACATGTCCCCTGCGAGAAAATCTCCTTGACTTCATAGTGGACCAGTAATGTAAGAATTGTTTTTCTGTACCCAGAGGTCAGTGATGCATGAAAGAAACACATGAGCTTTCATTTAAAATGGCTCAACGGGCATCACTGGGAACCCCCCTTGCGTTCCTTCCTTGTCACAGCAAACCTCTCAGGTCTTGAGGTGTTCCTGGCTGATGCTCACAGCACACAGATGCACTAGAATCCTCCCTGGACCTACCCATTTCAGTGTATGTCAGTGTTTCTCCCAGCCTCCAAACCAGCCTTGCGTGGCTGAAGATTTTTGTAAAGAAACACTGTGCCCCTCATTTTGGCTGCTAAAACAAAGGATCCTGAGAAGCTGGAGTTTCCTAGGAATCTCATGCTGGAAAGAGAGAAAGCCTAGAATCTGGGCCAGACACAGAGGAAACTTCTCACAAAAGAGATTTACCACTTATTAGACCATAATGGTGGGTCAGTTGTGGGTAGGGCAACAGTCTGATATGGACTGCTTAGCTATACATAACTCTTGCCCTCTACTTAAGACACTGATACTCAACCTTCCTAATGTTGTGATCCTCTGATATAGTTCCTCATGCTGTGGTGACCCCCAACTTTAAAATTATTTTCATTGTTATTTCATAACTGCAACTTTGCTTCTGTTATGAATTATAATATAAATATTGTGTTTTCTGATGGTTATAGGCAAACCCATGAAAGGGTCATTCCACCCCCCCCCCCAAGAAGGTCATGACTCGTAGGTTGAGGACCACTGACTTAAATAGTAACCTCATGTCAGGACCCAGAAGATGAACTTAGATGGTAGTGGGGGGGATGTGTACGCCAAATTTCCCTGCCCTCTTCCCAATGTGGCCACATTAAATAAATCTTATCCTTCTCCTTTTTAAAATTAATTTTGTTGTTTGCATTGGCTTACAGAAGACAGGCAGCCAAACCTCATTTATGACCAGGAACAGTCTGTGACCCCAAGTTTGGTAACACCTAGCCACTCCTGGAGCTCCAACACACAACAGACACAGCAGTGCCAAGCTTTTCCACGAGTCTATGAAGAACACGATGGCTGTACCTGCGTGTCTATGCTTCAAGCATGGGGTACTGAGATGGGCTCATGTAGAGAGGTCCTGACTCTAATAGGGATACAATTTGAGCTCACATTAGTTGCAGATGCCAAATGCTAATAGTGGGAGAAATTTATGCAGAATGAAAAAAAAAAGGGGGGGGGGGACAGTTAGCAGTCTGCAAACATTGTCTGCCTCAGAAACATCCAGGATAATTTTGATGAAATGTGTTGGTTTACTGAACCTTCAGTCTAATGCAATTCAGCAAAATGCCTCTGGACTTGACTCTGACTTAGAGGGTAAGTATGGAGGGATGTGCTCAAATCACTCATGAACTCAACATCACTTTCTCATGGATTATTTGGATGTAGCACAAATAAAAATGCTGGTGTTTCTCCTCTCCGGCAAATCACTTCTGTGTGCAGCCGTGGAATGTCGTCACCCTCCAACTTTATTGCAGATTTAAATTACTCAGATTATTTTGTTGGACAGCGGCTCCCAGAAGCACAATGAATCAAATCATTAATTACTGCGGGAGTGTTTGTGATCCATTGGAAAACATTAAACTCTACTCAGGAGCTCATTTGGTGATGATAGCTTCTGAGCTGCTCCCCTGAGCCCTGCATCAGATGGTATTTCAAGAAATCTTTCCCCAGGGAGAAATAAACAATGTCTACACCCTCCTCACACGCCCCAGTGACAAACCAAAGTACGACTGTACATCGCAGGTCATCTGGGGAGCCAATGATCTTATCGAATTTACAGAAGGTGGGTGAGGGGACTCCCACTGGAGCATGAGTGTCTGTAAACCCCCGCCCCAACCCCCCAGGAACACCTCCACTCTTAGATGGAAAGCATCACACACAACCTTCCCCAGCACCTCTGGAGACCCCTGTACCACATGCAGCTAGGACAGAAATGCATACAAATGGCTGAGAGGGGTGGCTGGAGACTCGGCTGAGGATGCCCCTCATCCCTCCTTCTCTGAGAAAATGTCAACAGTACACACACTGGATGCTGATGGAGTCTTGCAAGGAGGCCCAGATGAACTGACAAAGATGCAGGCTGCTTTGCTCGGGAGATCATTTTCTACAACAGGTGGAAACTTCCAAGAAGCAAGGAGTTAAAATTGGCAGCCATGGTCTTTAATGCAATGGATGCTGGGTGACCTAGGCCTGGTGTCCTGGGCTTCCTGGTGCAGACCGAAGGGACGCTCTTGTCCTGCAGCTGGCTCAGAACAAAGCCTGCTTGCCATGCATCTGAAAATCTGTAGCAGCTTTCTGTTTGTATGATCTGCTACATACTTCAGCTGATACAAAGGAAGTAAGATTTTATTCTTATTACATTTGTTTTGAGACAAGTTCTTATTCTCTGTCTCAGGATGGCCTTGAACTCACAGCAATTCTCCTGCCTCAACCTTAGCTCACTAAATGCTGGGATTACAAAGGGTGAGCCTCCATGTTTGGAGATTTCAAAAATGAAGACTGGCCTTAGCTTTCCCCTTTGAGAATTTTCCAGGGAGACTGGAGGATAGCTGAGCCAATAAAGTAATTCCCCTGTAAGTACAGTGAACCACATACAAGTGCCAGGCTGGGCCACTGGCTCAGCCCAGTAGCCTTTATTTATTTATTTATTTATTTATTTATATTTAAACAGAGTGTCACTAACATAGAAAGCATGATCTTAAGCTTCATTGTGTAAAAACTAAAAGACACATCTGAAACTAACTTACGTAAGGTCTTCATGATAACTGTTAAGAATCTATAAGGAGGGTTGGTTACCTTTTTGTATGTATATTGGAATGCACTTGTGTGTGCATGTTCCTATGGGAAGAACACATGTGTGTGTGTTTATGTGGAGGGCAGAGGGCAGTCGTGAGTATCATTCCTCAAATACGACCCACTTGCTTTTTCAGACAGGGTTTCTCACTTGCCTGGAAGAGGCAGGAAAACCCCAGGATTTGCTTCTCTCCACATCTCCAGTGCTGGGATTACAAGCATGTGCTATCATTCCCAGCTTTTCATGTGTGCATGGGTTCTGGAGTATTGAACTCGGGTCTTCATGCTTGTACCTTACTGAGAACGTAATCTCTCTAACATAAGAGACATTTCCAGTCTCATCTAATTTAGTGTTTACCCAATGGATAAAGCAATTGCTTTATTAAACAGGTCTAATTTTTTTTTGAAGTAGAATCAGCACTTGTGGGTGTCTTCTTGCCTATGAAGAATTCCCTTAGCATAGGGTGTCTAATACACGTGTTAGTTTTTAGGAGGCTGCTATGTTGCACAGGGATAGACAAAGTATAGCACACATGTCATTACACTCTCACTTGACCAGAACACACATCTCTCATCAAGCACAGCATCATTGTTCCTGAGTTAGAATATGGATTTGGAAACTTTCACTTCAACCTAAGAATAGCAATGAGATTCATTTGTTCTTCTTAGTCTGATGGATAGACAGGAATGGAAGCCATGGTACGACCTAAAGAAGTCCTACTGGAGGTTTCAGGCTTGCCTGGGCAGTAATTGTGCAAGCATCTGCATCTGAGGGGCCTTGACTTTGCCAGGCACCAAAGTCACCAGATCTCACCCTGCCTTCCATCAGAAACCAGGGACCAGGCTGAGGCTGGAGACTGTGGCTTCAATTACAGAGTAGGACAGACTTCATCTTGAGTGCAAGATTTACCTATGCCAAGAGCTATGCCCATATGATTGTAGAAGCCTGTCCAGCTAGAGAGCTGAGGCCCCTGCACAACAAGAATTTATTCATTATTCTGGTCTTAGTATTCTAGGTAGGATTATGGTCACTGAAAAAGGCACAGGAGAAGGACCAGGTCTGGACATTCCCAAGTTGAGCATCCTTTCTTTTAAACTGAGTGCTTAAAAGGGTAAGAGAGAGGTGGCTCTAAAAATACTGACAAAGAACCTTGGGAGATGGACCAGTGGGTAAGACTGCTGTGCAAGTTTGAAGATTTGAGTTTGAATCCCCAGCATCTACATAAAAGTTAGGCATGACTACTTGTTTTCTGGGACCCCTGCATTGGGGCATGGAGATCCAGTAGTCAGTGTAAGTAAAATAACACAGCAAACTTCAGGTTCAGTGAGAGAATCCGTTTTGTGGGAATAAGGAGAGAAATAGAGGATACCTCTTTGCATGCACATGCAAGGGCTAATATATCCTTCTCATAACCTCCTACCACCACCCCCCAAATACTAGCAGTGAAACACAGACATGAGAGAAGAAGCCAAGGGGCCAACGGAGCTGCTTCATGTTGGGTGAGCCTACCTCAGCTTATGGGAGGGAGGGAGAGAGAACTCCCCCAAAGACATTTGGATTTGACTGAAGCAAAGGTGGGAAGTGGACGGTTGTCTTCGTGGTCTGTGGCACGTAGCTGTCCTGTTTCCTTTGAAACATCCGCATACCTATCACCCCCAGACACACCAGAATAAAAGAGGCCAGCCTGACTCAATTAGCTTTTATTCCTGTCAGGAATGGTTCGCAGGTATAGCTAACAATAAATCCAACGGGTTTCTTATAGCTCCCAGAGCCTTAATAGGCATAACCCAGTTTTGTGCCTGGTTGAATGACTGATTTATGAAATTCTGAGAGCATAAACTAGGCCAGATTCCTGGCTCTCCTCCATGCCACCTCCCTGGAATTGATGTGCAGCCTGGGATGTGTTTTTAGAGTTGCTACCTCGGGTCCATTTGCATACATATGAGAGGAACTAGTTATGGGAGGGACAGAGAGGGAAAGGGCCAGCCGATACAGTTACTTCTGTAAGAAAACCACTTGTGGGAGCTGAAGAGAGATCAATGGGTAAAGCATTTATTACATAAGCATGGAATGGCCTCAGACAGACTGGGTCAGTGTGGGGTTGTTGGAGACCCACAGGATGGCCTACCTGACTTCCTGGGGTATTTTTCCTTTTGTGAATACTGTCTGACTTCTCAGAAGCAGTGGACATTGGCTCAAGCTCTGGAACATTCTGGAGTTCAGGTGGTGCTCTCTTCATGCTGCGAGCTTCATGGACCATTCTCCCTGTTGTATCCTGATGTAGACTTCAGACCTCTTTAGGAGCCACCTAGTGAGATTCCCAAGTAGCACCATGAATTCTGTATCCTTCCTCTCACATCCAACATGTTCCTCCAACAGCAAGCCAGTGCATTCTCTCTGTCTCTCTCTCTGTCTCTGTCTCTGTCTCTCTCTCTCTCTCTCTCTCTCTCTGTCTCTCTCTCTCTCTGTCTCTCTCTCTCTCTGTCTCTCTCTCTCTCTCTCTCTGTGTGTATGTGTGTGTTCATGAATACCATGTATGTATAGCTGCCCATGAAGACCAAAAGAAGGTGTCAGATTCCCTGAAGTTGGAGTTACAAAAGGTTTGTGAGCTGCTTGATCCAACACTAGAAACCGAACTCCAGTCTTCTGGAAGAGCAGTGAGCACTCTGAACTGCTGAGCCTTCTTTCCAACCCAACTGTTGGCTAGACAGAGCACCTCCTCTCTCCAGCAGTTATTTATTGCTTTTATAACCTTTGGGCCTTGTAAATCATTTTGGTTTTAACTTTCTGGGACTTGAAGGTTGTTTGCTTCCCTGGCCCTGGGAGCCTTCCTCTTCCTTCCAGGGATGAATGTTTCAGTTCTGAGGAGACTACTATACAACCTTATAGCATCAGCACCAAACACAAAATGCCTGCAGTGACTCACAGAGACTTGGAATGAGCAGACCCAAGGCATGACATAGAATGTGACAATGTCCATGAGACATTTCCAAAAGGACAGAGCTCCAGTAACCATGCAGGGATTAGCTCCTTGGAGGAAGGTGTGGTTTCACAGCCACCTCAGGAAGCATTTGTGTGGCCGCCATTATTCTATTTCTTCACTGTGATGTTCTTATACCTGATAGATTTCACACTAGTGTACACCAACAAAAGTCCGCTTTACTGTGGGCTATTTCAAAGGCGCTTATGCTTATCATTTGTGTGTGTGTGTGTGTGTGTGTGCGCACACTCAATGCAGTTGGTGTCTATCTAGTGTGCCACAGTCAGTAAGACTGTGCATATGGACCAGGCTCAAATTTCAACTACTTTATCTTTTCAGGAGCCTCCAGTGCAAATGCGATACAAAATATGAGCAAAACCTCAGAGGGACCTGTGACTTAGAAAGGTTGCCTTTGCCAGGAGTCTCACACGGGAGAGTGGGCAACCTGGGGTCCCTAATTAATGCTGCTTGTAAAGGATACAGAAAGCATTTGTTTAGGGGCCCTGCGACACTGACTAGTATATAAATCCAGTAGTTTAATTTAGCCTGGCACATGGCTCAGTCGTCAGTGTCTGTCTTGCAAGCATGAGCTCCCAGGATTTATCTGTGGAACTAGGTTTTAAAAAAGACTTGTAACCCCAGTGTGCTCACGGTGGAGTTGGGTGGATTCCTGGGGACCACTGCCCAGGAGTTCCAGGTCACCAAGAGACCTGTCTCAAAGAATAAAGCAGATAGCAAGAAACTTTCACCCAAGGTTATCCTCTAACCTCCACCTCTACAAGCACATGTGCAAACACATGTATGTATGCAAACATGCATACATATTTATACCCTCCCACATATTCATAGCTAGGTGACATAGCGAAATTAAGACAAGGATCCTTAATGATGTTCAGGCTAATTATGAAGGACCAGGGGGAGTGTCACATTCCCCGGTGTTGCTGCTGATTAAGGGGACAGTCCAGCCAGGTTTTGATTGTGTTATGTAAGTTTGATTATATAAGTGTATTGTATTTTATAAGACTGATTATATAAGTTATAAGGGAGAAAGATGAACTCCAGAGACGGGTTTGGGATTTAGCTCTGTCCCTTATAACATAATCCTCCATGAGCCTTGCTCTCTTTGGTTTATGAACCTCCGCAAGTCAAAGCAATGGGCTAACAGCACTTCTCACACAGGTTGCTTGGCAGATTCATGAGGTGAATAATTAATCTAAGGTGTGAAGCCACAACCTGGATCCACAGAGACCACTGTGTTAGTGACAGGCACCCTCCTGTCTCCATGACAGAATTCAATCACACAGTGTTATTTAATATTACCCTGGCTTACTTTAATTACACCTGCCACTAAGGACCATCGCTGATTAAAAGAGTATCTCTAATTTATTTGAATCCCCCCATCAGCTCTAGTCATTTTGTCTTAGTTTTGTTCTTGTGATAAAATACCCAGACACTGGCAACCTAATGGAGCGACTGCTTATTTTAGGTCACAATTCCAGGTCACACTCCCTCACCACAGGGAAGTCATCATAGGACCTAGAAGCAGCTGGTAACATTTCATACACAGACAAGAGCCGAGAGCATAGGTTGATGCCTGCATGCCTGTGCCCAGCTCACCCTCTCCCTCTACAATCCAGAACTCAGCCCACAGTCATCAAGAATGGACCTTCCAGCCTCAACTTACCCAAATAAAATTCCTAACAAGCATTGCCTAGATGATCTCTCACCAAGACTCTCTTCAGAGCTGGGTGTGGTGGCACACAGCTTCAATTCCTTTAGGGGTCTGGAGTTGTGCAAATAATAAGAAAAGGACCACCAAAGTCAGAATAAAACAGAAGCAATTTTATTCACCATGGGAAGCATGTCTAGCTGGTTAGGGACTTGGGAGCTGACTGTGGCCCTGAAGGGAGGGAGCAGGCTCCTTTTAAAGTATAGAACCACAAGCACCATTCAGGGGATATAAAGAAGGAATTTTTATTATTTATTTATTTATTGTTTTTGTTTGTTTGTTTTTGAGACAGGGTTTCTCTGTATAGCCCTGGCTGTTCTGGAACTCACTCTGTAGACCAGGCTGGCCTCGAACTCAGAAATCCGCCTTCCTCTGCCTCCCAAGTGCTGGGATTAAAGGCATGCATCATCACTGCCTGGCTAAGAAGGAGTTTTTAAATTGAGGGTTAGTACTTGAGTAACAGCCTGTCCCAGGATTGGGGGGGGGGGTCTGTGATAGCGGGATGTCGCTATAGGATCAAGGCTATTTTTAGAAGGCAGTAGTCTTATCTCAACTTTTATGGGGCTGATGCAGATGAAGTAGCCTGGTGATTTTTCTTGTAAACTGAGGAGAATGTAGGGCAAAGGGCATGCAGTAAAATGAGGGCAGTGGACCAATACTTGGAGTTACTCTAGGCCCTTCAATTCTCAATACCCAGGAGGCAGGGGCAAGCAGACAACTGTGAGTTCAAGGCTAACCTGGTCTACATAACAAGATCCACGCCAATCAGGGTTCCTTCCACCTTGGGGTCTGGAGGGAGAGAGGGGGCGTGTTCAACCTCTTTCTTGGGACCCTAACAACTGATTGTGACTTTTTAAGTGATCCTTTATTGTGTTCTTTGTGTTGGCCTTTGTTTTGCCCTGATCCTGCTCTCTCTGAAGCTTTGCATCTGATTCTTGACCTCATGATTTCTCAGTTCAGCCTCAAGTCCTCAGCATTCCCGATAACCTGCACTGGTAATTGTGCTTGATGGATGACCTTTTTGTTTGTTGGGAAGGAGACAACGTGGAAGAAGATAAGGCCATTATTTCATGTAGATCACTGGAATTAGACAGAATCTGTAGTTAAGAGTAAATACTTCACCAGCCTTCAGGTGTTAGCACTGTGTGTGTGTGTGTGTGTGTGTGTGTGTGTCTGTGTGTATGTATGTATATCTATGAACATCTATGAACACACATGCAGCTATATAAATGTACACATGCACACACAAGTTTACATTCACTCTAGCCAGCAACTGTGCTCTTTAAAGAATATAATAAGTCTTAGTGACATTGAGGATAGACTCTGAGTGTATTATTGTTCTAGAAAATTGGTTTTGTTTTGACAGAGAATGAGTGTAGTTTTAAGGCATGATTCAGCTATTCTGTTATTGTGGATATGTGCCCACCCAGATATTAAAAGCAGGGACTTACTTATAGCAAGTACTTAGCGATGAAATTACAGTAACTAAAATATGGCTACAACTCACATGTTCGTGAATGGATGCATAAATAGTCAGAGAACGGTGTCAGGTACAATGAGTTACTTGCTGTCTTAAGAAGGGGAGAAAATATACTGACATGCTACAATATGGATGAAACTGGAGGACATTGTGTCCGGTTTGAGATGAAGGAGCAACAGAAGCACTGTATTATTCCACTTTGGCAGCAGAAAAAGTCAAACAGACTCCACAGAGACAGTATAGAGCTGGCATTTCAGAGGCTGAGGGAGGAAGAGCCATTATTCAATGGGGACAAATTTTCAGTCTTAAAAGACACGTAAAAATGGATAAAGATGGAGGTACAGAGATGTAGAAATGCCACCAAGATGCACACTTAAAGCATTTATGGTGGCATCTTTAGTGCATATTTGGGCGCACGAGAGTGCTCTGTAGATAACAGAATTTGCCAACTAGCAGGAATTGAATTCCTGGATTCAAAGGTTGAAAGAGGAAACCAACTATATAAGTTGCCTCTTCTCCTCCCCATGAATGCTGTGTGGGATGTATATGGCCTCACTCACACAACACAGCAAAATGAAGACAAAAGTAAAAACATAAAATTAAAAGATTGTTTACAAATATAGACATACATATATGCATGTGTATTTTAACCACAATTAAAAATTGGAAACCCAGTTGCATTTTGTAAACTAATAGTGAACAATTCAGAAAAGGAATGTAAAATGTGATATAATTTAGTACAAGAAAATAAAAAGTATTTAATGAACTAAAAGACAGAATTGTAAAATTTTATACTTGAAAATCATACTGCTAACTGGCCAGCTGCCCCATGTGCCTGACTGGAAAGGTCGCAGGGCTGCCCCATGAAGTATGGTCACACAGCTCTCTCAAAGGGGCCCACAGCACTGACTCAGGCCTTTTTAGCATCTTAGCATTTTTAATGCAGTGTATTAGCTGATTTTAAAATTTGCACAAGACTATCATTATGTAAATGTCTAAAACTATCTGAGGAACTCATACTTCTCAATCTAAAAATGTACTACTGTGAAATTATTAGCTACTCATCAGTGCCTCGTATGAAATGTTACATGGGTCAGCATGAAGATCAGCATAACCACCTCAGCATTCTGGGTAAGATTTTATAAAACTGATGTTAAGTGCTTGCTGAGCAAGCATGAGGATCTGAGTTCAATTCCCAGCACTGCTCTAAAAGAATATTTCCGGAGGCAGGCAGAATTCTGAGTTCAAGGCCAGCCTGGGCTACAGAGTGAGTTCCAGGACAGCCAGGGCTACACAGAGAAACCCTGTCTCGAAAAACAAAACAAAACAAAACAAAAATCAATCTCAGGTATGATTGTGCCATACTGGAGAAGTGGATGCATGCAGATTTCTGAAGTTTACTGACCAGCCAGTCTGGTCTAACCTGTGAGCGGCCAGCCTTCAAAACACAGGGTAGATTTCTCCAAAGGAATAACCTCTCACATTGATATGTGGCTTCCACACACATGTACCCACACATACCAATGCACTCAGACACACATATACACATACACACACATGTACACACACACAGAACAGGGGAAGGTGGGGGGGAGAGAGAGAGAGAGAGAGAGAGAGAGAGAGAGAGAGAGAGAGAGAGAGAAGACAAACAGACAGACAGACAGTGATTCTTAGCATCACTGGTCGTCCTGAATTGGAAATCAATTCCTTAGTAACATGCCACAGCATACACAATGAAAAGTGAAAGTAAAGTCTGTGAGTACAGGGAGCACGAGGACCCCTACACACAGCCACATGGTATAAAATGGCTTGACAGCTCCTCCAGGATAGGCTAGTGCTAGCAGGCGACCTTCCCGGAGGTGGCCCACCATTTTTAACATGATCTGTGATGGGTGAGCTCGATGGCATGGTTCCAAAGAGACTTCATCTCAAGGTTGCTTCCTGCACCCGATATGCCACTCTTATAACTATTAAATTAATATAGCAACCCCTGGGCATTAGCCCACCCTATTGATCAGATTTCCTGCAGATCGACATAAAGATGAACTTTCATGAATTAATGCTGTTTAGGAGAATTAACTATGCTATAGAATTCCTGATTTGATTCAAATAATTTAAGGAATAAAGTTTTAAGAGATGATTTTAGTTGCTTTTCTAGAAAGATGTAATAAAGTTAGAATCAAGAATAGAATGTGCCCACTCCTCATGATAGTAAGTACAGGCTGCATAATAAGAAATACAATGAGCTTTCATAATTACACTAAAAAGAGAAATAGACTTGGGACAAATTTGTATTCAAGGAAAAACATTTAGGTTCAAGGATAGAGCAACAGGTGTGCCCGATGATAAGGCAAGGCCATGTAAAAACTGTTGCTTTGAACTTATAATGAGCTTATAGAATGAAACACTGCTTTGAACTTAATATCAACATCCTTCTGTAACTCCCATTTTATGTGACATTTTATCTCTGAGGTAAGTTTCTACAGAACTTTTTGTCTAAGAAGGTATAAAAAGGCCAGAGAAAAGAAATAAAATTGTTGGTTGCATGGCTTGGCTTGGGGGGGCTCTGTGACACCTACCTACCCACCCACCCATCCATATACCTATCCATCCATCCACTCACCCACCCATCTATCCATCTGTTCATCCATCCATTCATCCAAATATATATTTTGTCTGTACGTACATGTGTAGGCAAATGTGTATGTATGTAAACATGCATGAATACTTGTGGAGTTGATTGAGACAGACAGTCAGGCCCAGTCAGAGAGTGGCTATGTGCGTATATATGCGTCTGTGCATATTTGTCTGTATAAAACATTTGATTCTTTTCCTTTTCTTCCTTCCTCTCTGGTTAACAAAGGGTTAACCAACTTAGTCAGAGAAGCTCCTGGCTGCCTGGACCTCTGTCCCTTCTCTAAGGGAATGATAGCAATAACTTTTTAATGTAATTCCCCTCTGCTAGGCAACAGGTGTTAGTTAATCACCCAAGCCAGTCATTTTTAACCGTAGAATAAGCAAGAAAGTTTTTTAGGATTTTAAAGAAATTATCAGCAAGCGTTCAATATAGTTAGAGTGCTGGAAGGCCAGAGACCATCAGTCTTTAAAACTATATCCAACTCTGTGTCCTACTTCAAACCATTCTAGATCAGGAGGTTCCCAGAAACAGCTCCTCAGCAGGTCAAACATGCTGTCACTGACCTAGCAACTCTGCTGGTAGGTACACATCCTATATCAATGAAAACAGTTTACATAAAGAAAATTTGCCTGTGAATTTTTGTCAGCTTCATTTCTAATTTCAAAAGGACATAAAGAGTCCAAATGTCTATCAACTGATGACTGAATTATTGCAAGGTGACATTCACATAATGGAATATTATACAGCCATGAAAATGAACAAAGTTCAAATAATGCTACAACATGGATTGACTTCTACAACATTATACTGAGTAAAAGAAAGACAGAAACAGAGGAACATAGGCTGTATGGTTCTACATTCATGCAATGGCTAGTTTTAGGAAACCTGTAGAGATGTAAATGGAACATTTTTGCCTAGCTCTGAGGAGGATGGTGAGGTAGGAAGTGATAGAGATACTTTACTATATGGCAATGTCATCTCACACAAAATTATGGGTATACTAAAAATTACTGACTTGCATGCTTAGGTGGGTGAATCTTCTTGTAGGTAAGTTATGTATCCCACGCTAGTTATTAGACACACCAATGACCAGGAGGTGAGGAGTGGGTGGTCTCACACTCAGGCACTGTTCAGAATGTGTCTATCCATGTCAGCCCACAATGGCATTCTTCTCTGCTCTCTTGCTACTTTGACAAAAGGCTTTGTAGTTGAAGTCACAGAATGCCTTTCCCACAATGCATAGATCTGGGCTGGTACATCATTTCAGGATGTATCACTGTCTGAGTTAGGGTTTTACTGCTATGAACAGACACCATGACCAAGACAACTCTTATAAAGGTCAACATTTAATTGGGGCTGGCTTACCGATGCAGAGGTTTAGTCCATTATCATCAAGGCAGGAACATGGCAGCATCCAGGCAGGCATGGTACAGGAGGAGCTGAGAGTTCTACATCTTCATCTGAAGGCTGCTGGCAGAATACTGGCTTCCAGGCAGTTAGGATGAGGGTAGTAAGCCCACACCCACAGTGACACACCCACTCCAACAAGCCCACACCTTCTAATAGTGCCATTCGCTGGGCCGAGCATATAAAATCAATAACAATCACCAAAGCTATGAATTAGTTCTTCCCCACCCCAAGACTTCCTGGCTACAAAGGCCTTTCCCTCCACTGAGTTCCAGCTCTCTCAAGTATCTCTGCTAATGTTTCTCTGCTGCTCTGGTTACTATGGAGGTCTTTCAGGCTGCAAGCTGCTTCATGCATCCCAGAGATTTTGCTCAGCCTGCTAATATTTATCAGCTGCCATTCTTGGGGCTTCCTAAGCCTGCCTGCTGTGAGAAAGCTCCATACAGCGTGTGAGGTCATTTGCCTCCAACACTCCTATGGTGAATCTGATCAACAGCTGCGAGTGTTTGAAAGGTGACATGTTCTTTTTATTATTATTAATTAATTGGTTTATTTACTTTACATCCAGATTGTACCTTCCCTTCCTCTTCCCCCTCTTCTCCCCTCCCCCCATCCACTTTCCCTTTTCTCCTCGGAGAAGTGGCGGCCTCCCATGGACATGCCCAGGAATGGTCTGTTAGGCATGGGTGATCAGGTGCTCTCTAATGAGTCCAGCCTTCTTTCTGGAAGCCCCACCTGCAGTGCCATCACCTGCCCTGTGTCCTGCAATGTCTTCATCTACCCATTCATACAGGGCACCACGGAAAGGCCAAACCCACCAAAGCCTCAGAGCTTCAGCCTTGCATTTAACAACACTCTCACCCAGGTCTCACTCGACATGCAGGTAGCCCTTACAAAAGGTTCAGTGTTCAGCCAGAGTCCCCAGCTCTGATCCTGATGTTCTAGGGCATGCGAATAAAGTACTATCTGTGCAGAGGCCTTGGGGTGTGTCTGAAAGGAAAGTTGGTGGCATGAAGGTGAAGGCAGAAGACACTGGAGATCACATATGGCTCATCTTCTTGGTGCCTTCAGGAGGTACCATCATCTATTCCAAAGATGAGCTAACCACCCAACATTCATACAGGAGGCAAAGTCGGGTCCTTAAAGACATACTGGGTACACACATCATTGTCAATGCTGTCCGTGTTAGTTACTTTCCTCATAGCTGTGAGGAAATGGCCATCAAGAAGCAACCCCAGAGAGGAAGAATGTACTGGATCTCAAAGCCTGAGAGGGCACAGTTCATCTGGGCTGAGAAGGTAGGGGAGCAGGAGCAGGGCAGGTCACACTGTGTCTGGACTGGATACTAGCTGTGTTCCAGTCCAGAAAGCAGAGAATGAGCAGAGAGTGATGACAGGCTATAAGATCTCAAGACCCCCTTCCTCCAGAGAAGCCCTATCTCCTAAAGCTCTACAACTTCCTGCAATAGTAATATCAACTGGGAAGCAAGGCGTCAAAATACATGAGCCTATTGGTGGTATTTTTCATACAAACCATTCTGCTGCAGGGCAGGGGGAGCATCCCAGCACTATCTTTTATACCTTACTTGGCTTTATTCTGTTCAAAGGCTGAGTGACTGCTAGTCAATCAACCTGCAATGGGAAACCTACCTTATAGATGCTAGCTGTACTTCAGAGGGTGGGTCTCCCTAGATGCTGCCTGGTATGTCCTCTGGTCTGTCTTCAGACTAAGAGAGCTACCTGTAAGTCTTGCTCTCTGCTGGCTTTCCTGGGTACCAGCTGTGTTCCAGTCCATCCTGTTTCTCACTCACCCAGTAACGACCCATTCTGCCTATCACCTAGCTATGACAAAAACTCACAAACAAGTTTCCTTTATGGAAAATGTTTTCATTGATTTTGGGGTGTGTGGCTCTGAGTAAAGATGCTAAGTCATTCAATGACAGTGTGTTTGACCTGCTGAGGAGCTGTCAAGCCATTTGTCACAGTGTGGCTGTGTGCTACGGCTCCTGTTGTTCTATGTTCTCACAGATCTCAAACTCTATCCCCGACCCCCCATGCTGTTTCAGTTGCTGCAGTTGTATTCTTACTTCTGGGGCTAGAGCTCTGTTTGTAGCTATTTCTTCCCAAAGGAAACATTCCCTCCTGGGAGGAGAGGAGACACTCATTAAAATTTGGAAAGTAAAAGTTACAACGTTCAGGAGGCAAACAAGGTAAGAGTAGCTGAGAAAGGCAACACTCAGTCTGCATCTGTATCTCCTTAGTCTCCATCCCCAGACAGAAAGAAGGTCCTGAAAAGGCCTTAGGTCACGACTGGATATTTCAGGACTATCTGCGTTCTGAGAACAGAGCATCCCAGATGTAAAGCATGGGTTCACCCTGTGCACTCGAGCCTTGCGTACCACTTCACCCAGTGCATGAAGTGTTTATATTGGTTGATTTTAACTGCCCACCCGGCAAGACCTAGAATTACCTGGGAAAAGAGATTCTTCACAAGGAATGGTCTAGATCAGCTTGACCTACGGGCATCTGTGAGGACACCATCTTGATTATTGATTAATATGGGCAGACTCATTCCACTGTGGGCAATGCCATGCCCTAGGCTGGGAATCATGTACATGTAGGCTTAGATTTTTCAAATCCTACTTTAATTAGGTTTTTTTTTTTTTTTATTTATTGCTTCAACCTCCCTTCTAGCCTACCTACCAGAGGTAGGGGAAAAGAAAGGTTAACAGGAAAGAGGACCTGTTTAGAAGTAGTTCTCTGGAGAGATTCCAATCTTTGTTGTCAGGATATCACCAGCCAAGTCCAAAGCATCAGTAGCATCAGCTTGATCCAGAAGAAACAGTGAGGCTCCACTGATTGGCATGCATCCATGGAAGTGGCAAGAAGCAGGAAGAATATTACAAGAAGTTCTTTGGTTGAGTTACTCTCTATAAAGTCACAGGCGAAGATCAGTGGCATGGTGCAAGGCAAACCAATGCAAGAGCCTCATCATTCGGTCTGTGGGGTTATATTTATATTCTTTCTAAACATCACATGTCCTGTCATGTGTCTGCTTCAGCAAAACACTGCCTGATATATCTGAGTCTCCAAAGAAACCAAAAACTTCTACTTCATGCTTGTATAAAGGAAAAAGCTTACTGAGAGCAAGCAAGGATGCTTTTATTCTCTCTGTTCTAGGCATTAGTGGATGTGATTAATTCCTTTAGTTGCTGCCTTAACTTCACAACAATGATCTAATATAAACCAGAATTATAAGCCAAAGAAACCCTTTCTTCCCACTATGTAACTTTTTGTCAGGATATTTTAAGACAGCAACTAGGGTAGGACCTTTGTCATCTTGTTACCAGTCTGATATCCTTCACTGCAGATACTGCCCCCATCCCTGTTCATGTGCTCATTCTGGTTCCACTGAGGACATCTGAGAGAGACAGCAATAGCTGGATATTTCAGATGTGGAGGTAGAAAACAGGCAGCATCAGGCTATAGCCAGTTCAGAGCTGAAAGAAGAAGGAAGGGGTGAAGAAAGGTCCAGGCATGAGACACAGGCCACGTGGTGCCAGAACATAAGGAGACTTGGCAAAGAGCATACAATGGGACTGTGGGAGGACAGATCCATCCATCCACATGTATGATATGTATGTGTGCATGTGAGCATATGGATATGTGTGCATATGTATGTGTGTACGTGTGCATATGTATAGTCATACATGTGTGTATATACTTATATGTGCATACATGTGTGTACATGTATACATGCATGTATAACCTGATGCTGCCTGTTGTCTACCTCCACATCTGAAATATCCAGCTATTTTTGTCTCTCCCAGATGTCCTCGGTGGGAATGAGCACATGGACAGGGACAGGGGGCCATATCTGCAGTGAAGGATACCAGACTGGTAACAAGATGACCTGCTACATTTTGGTGTGCATTTTTATATATTTGTATATTTTGTATATTTGTGTGTATGTGCATACTTGTATGTAGGTGTGCATATATAAGTATATATGTATGTACATATGCAAGTGTGTACATGTGCATTTAAATGTAGGTGTGAATATGTGCTTATTTATGTACTTATATGTGGGTATGTTTGCTTGTGTATGTGCTGATATGTGTGCATATGCTTGCACATGTGTGTATGTGTTCATGAACATGCATATATCTTTATATGTGTGCATATACAGGTTTACATGTGCATATGAATACATGGAGAGGCTTATCAATTGTTTGAAAGCAGAATTTTTTTGATTAAAATGATTCTGCAGAAATATTCAGGGACTGAAGAGATGGCTCAACAGTTAAGAGTGCTTCCTGCTCTTGTGAAGGACCAGAGTTTGGTTCTCAATATCTATATTGGGAAGCTTACAACCTCCTATATCTCCGGAAGATCCAAGGCCTTTTTCTGGTCTCTGATCACAGCACATAAACTTATAACTAAAAGTAAAAATAAGTTTAAAAACTGCTGAAAGAGGAAGGAAAAATGAACCATTCATAAACAGTTTGATGGAACATTTGAATGGGGAAACACTGTAGCTGAATAGCTACATGAGGCATTGTTCCAAAGGTACTGTCTTTCTGACTCCAAAGGACAGTTGGAAATAGTCTTGAAAAGTTGGCAAGCATGTGTGCTTCTCCGTCAACAATATTGGATATATACTAAAATATAAACATGCATTAATAAACTCATCCAATTAAATCAAACAAAACCAAGCCAGATCTAATGAATTCAGAATTACTCTTGTTTTTAAGTCAGGACTCTTGTGATGTTGCCACACTCAACTCTCTTCTGCAAAACCAGCTGAAAAAGATACTGGTTGAAACAAAATGAAAATGTCTTCTCTAATATCAAATGTGGACCATTATGATTTAGATTGCCCTGCCCATTTATTTCCACAGTTTGTTGAAATTTATAATATCATTAGTAAAATTCCAAAGTCTGTCACTCGGGGATATATTAAAATTTAATAAATGTCTTCTACTAAATATAAAAGTGAAAACTAAATACTGACTGGAATGGGCTTGCTGGGGGTGTGCCAAAGTGGCAGAGGAAGCGTTAGCAAGGTTACCTGAGGGATTTGGAGCTCAGCATAGGGAGGACTCTCTGTGTAGCCCGGTGCTCCTGGATGGGGCAGATTTAATTCATAGCTTTGGAGATGCTATGTAAAACGATGTACCAGCAGGACTGGTCCACCCTGAGTCCTCTTGCATCACTTTCTGTTTTTTTACAGAGCATCTTTGGTTGTCACTCTAAGGCTTTCGCAGATTGGGAACCATATCCTTTGACTCTGAGTCTTTAGCCATGTCTGGGATCTGATTCCTACTCATCTCAAACACATTCTTAACAAGCAGGCAAAGACTCCATATTTCCTCAATGTACTGGGTAGTTTTACATCACCTTGACACAAGGTAAAATCATTAGAAAAGGAGGGAACCTCAACTGATAAAAATTCTCCATACGATCAGGCTTTAGGCAAGCCTGTAGAGCATTTTCTTAATTAGTGATTGATGTATGTATGGGAGGGATCCATTGTGAATGTTGCCATTCATGAGCTGGTAGTTCTGGGTTCTATAAAATGCAAGCTGAGCAAGTCACGGGGAAGAAAACAATAAGCAGCAGCTCTCCATGGCCTCTGCATCAGCTTCTGCCCCCGGGTCCCTGCCCTACTTGAGTTTCTGCCCTCACTGCGATTGTTGATGAACTATTATATGGAACCATTAGTGAAAATAAACCTTTACCTCCCCAAGTTGCTTTTGGTCATGTATTTTCATGTTTCATCACATGAAACCTTAGCAACCCTAACTAAGACACTGAAGATGAACCATACTGGAAAGGTCTGAGTCTGGTGGACTAGGAATATAGACAAAAGTAGACAAGCCATTCTCAACTCAGTACTGTGTCCTTTGCATTTGTGCCTAGCCCGGGACACAACTATATGCTCATGTAACACGACTGTAGAAAAGGACCAAAGAGTGAGAACCCTGGCCTTCTCCCATCTGCTGCTGCTCTTCCAATTGGAAGACTGAAGACTCAGCAGCATCTTGAAGCCAGATGGGACAACCCACCTTTTAACCACAGCAGACCCCAGCCAAATCCTATAGAGTTAGATGGTTCCCTGTCTGTATTACTAAATTCCTTCAGTAAAGCTACCTAGTGATATTGAGTCTTTAAGGATCAATATTGTGTGACTTTTCTTAAGGAGATGTGAATCATCTGTTCACCACAGGAAGGACGGGCCAAAATAATGATCCTACTGAACTCTAGTTCACTGAATCCGTGAGTTCCCTTATATAGGGGTGAGGGATTACTTAAAAGAGTATGGGTCACTCCAAGAAAGCTACATTACTGAAAAGACCATCAAAATCTTCATTTCTGGAGCCCTCTGACCAATTCAAAGGCACCTAGACTTGTAGAGTCTCCTCTGACCAGCATTTGTTACCAATTGTCTAAACCAGGATGGGATCTTGTGAATCTTTTAAGTTTTAGGAGCTTCCTGAGCCTACTGAGTTTTCCTTCCTTACCAAGCCTTGAAAGTCTCATTTCCTTCCTGAGTTTGAAGGGACCTTCCTCAGGGAGCATATGGAATTATGAGGAAATAGTGATGCACATTTAAGGACAACAATTGGGACCCAGTGGAGGGAAGTGTACACCTCTGTTCCCTTCGTCATACACCCAGCCTGCATTCATTTATTCTACTAAATTAGAACAAAGCACAGAACCGTCCTTAACAGAATCAGTGGCCAAATCAGTTACAGATAATGAGAGGACTGTTTGGAGCCTCTTCCAACAGTCAGGTGCATGATTGGACTGCCTTGCCCTTCTCTGTCCCTAGTCACTATTCTACAGGTCCAGCATAGCTGAAGACCATGGCAGTCTGTGCTGGTTTTCTGCAAGGATCTCTTCTAAGCAGGAAAGAGGCATGGACTCCACAGGCTCACAGGATGGCTGCCTGCTGGGCAGGAGGACCTGCACTGAGGCAGCTTAACTACAGCTGCAGTGTTTTCCACCTGGATTCTCAAGAGCTTTTGAGACTATTAAAACTGTAAGCCCAGGATAGCATTAGAAATGTTAATGTGCTGTAAAACTTTCTACACGGCGGCTGTCACCTGCAAAGAAGCAGAGATGAGTCTGCAGCACTGGCTTTTCATCTTCTCAGTGGATTTTTATGACTGCAGTAACGAGAGCAATCCCACTTAAAAGACTCTCATGTCAGGTAATGGTACAGCCGATTATAACTCAGAATGAGAAACAATCTCTGCCTCATACAAATTTAGAATGACCAGCGTGCAAATGAGCATCAAGAATGATAGCTCACTGGCATTAATAAACATGGGAAATGTGTGTGTGTATGTATGTGTGTGTGTGCGTATGTATGTGTCTGCATGGGTGTATATATGTGTGTGTGTATGTGTGTATGCGCATGGGTGGAACCCAGACATTAACATCAGACTTTCCCAATTGTTCTCCACCTCATGTTTTTGAGATAGGTTCCGTCACTGGACCTAGAGCTTACTGATTTGGCTAAAACTAGCTGGCCAGCCAGCCCTGGGCATCTCCCCATTTCCACTCCCTGCCCGACTAGCATGGGTATTACAAGTTTTTTTATTTGGGTCCTGGGATAGAAACCCAAATTTAAACTTGTGCAGAAAGTATCTCACAATAGTGTCTGGGTTTGGTGATTGTATATGGGAAGGATTCCCAGGTGGGGCAGTCTCTGGATTGTCCTTCCTTCAGTCTCTGCTCCACACTTTGTCTCTGCAACTCCTTCCATGGGTATATTGTTCCCCCTTCTAAGAAGGATGGAAGTATCCACACTTTGGTCTTCCTTCTTGAGTTTCTTGTGGTTTGTGGATTGTATCTTGTATTCTTAGTTTCTGGGCTAATATCCACATATCGGTGACTGCATACAATTTGTGTTCTTTTGTGATTGAGGTTATATCACTCAGGATGTTATCTTCCAGATCCATCTATTTCCCTAAGAATTTTATAAATTCACTTTTTTTTTCTGGTTTATTGAGACAGGGTTTCTTTGTATAGTCCTGGCTATCCTGGAACTCACTCTGTAGACCAGGCTGGCCTCAAACTCAGAAATCTGCCTGCCTCTGCCTCCCAGGTCCTGGGAATAAAGATGTGTACTCCCATTTACCTAGCAAATTCATTGTTTTTAATAGCTGAGTAGTACTCCATTGTGTAAATGTACAATATTTTCTGCAAACCCAGACACTATTGTGCATGCCAGCAAGTGCTGGCTGACAGGGGCCTGATATAGCTTTCTCCCGAGAGGCTCTGCCAGTGCCTGACTAATACAGAAGTGGAGTCTCACAGCCATCCATTGGACTGAGCACAGGGTCCCCAATGGAGGATCTAAAGAAAGGACCCAAGGAGCTGAAGGAGTTTATAGCCCCATAGGAGGAACAACAATATGAACTAACTAGTACCCCCAGAGCTCCCAGGGACTAAACCACCAACCAAAGAGTACACATGGTGGGGCTCATGGCTCCAGCTGCATATGTAGCAGAGGATGGCCTACCTGGTCATCAATGGGAGGAGAGGCTCTTGGTTCTGTGAAGGCTCTATGCCCCAGTGTAGGGGAATGCCAGGGCCAAGAAGCAGGAGAGGGTGGGTTGATGACCAGGGGAAGTGGGAGGGAATAGGGGATTTTTTTTTCAGAGAAGAAACCAGAAAAGAAGATAACATTTGAAATGTAAATAAAGAAAATATCTAATGAAAAAAAAAAGTATCTCACTTGTTGAGCTATCTTCTGAATCTCTCCACCTACAAGGAGTTTTGGAGAGTAGCAAAATGGGAGATAATGTTGGGGTGGGGTCTAGTTATAGAAGGAAATTTTATCATTACTTAAAACCATTCACCAGTAGAATACAAAAATGGGCTCTAAGATGGAATATATTGCTGTCATTGAAAAGCCGTACCCAAGACAAAGACAGCTATGGGTTTTTCTGCAAGATCTAGAAAAACAGAAGTACCCCTTGCCATTCTGAGAACACAGAATAGCACTGACCCTCAAACAGGATCTTGTGAGGGTGTCTCAGCAGGACAGAAGGGTTTGTGGTCTGTCTGTCTCCTTACTGACACATTAGCTGAGGGTTTTTTTTTGTGATACACATGTCAATTAAAGATTGGCATCAGTGCCCTACAGCCTGAATTTAGCCTAGGTCTAGCCTCCTCTTTGGTTTGCCTGTTTTGCCAGATGCTGGCCTGGGCTTGTTCTGACCAGGGGGGCTGAGGCTGATTTGAGTGGTTGCTTGAGAGGGCGAACCATTAATGAGAAGCATGTGGATACTTGATTGGAACCCGTGGCCTCTCATCAGGGTGGTGAGCTCTAATTTTCCTCTCTGCTGTGTTGCCTGTGGGAAGCTGACCTGAGCTCAGGACTGTATTACTGGGGACCTGATAGCGATATAGCTTCTGCCTCAGTGTCTGCCCTAATGAGCACAATGTTCCAACTATGTAATGTCCTTTGAGCCATTCTCATAGTCCTTTGGTTTAAATAATGAACAGAAAATTCTAGGTACTAGGATGAGGAGATGCTCAGCCCATAAAGTGCTCAACTTGTGAGCACAAGGATTGAATGAGGTCCCCAGAACCAATGTTTAAAGTTGACTGTAGTATATGTTCAACATAAGGAGGCAGAGGCAAAACTTCTGCAGGGTTCGCTGGCCAGGCATCCCCACCACAGTTAGAGAGTTCGTGCATTTACACACACACACACACACACACACACACACACGCATGCACGCATGCACGCACGTGCACACACACACACTCTGCTGTTAGGTGTTAAGTTTGGTATTGCTATCTATTGTAATGCTAAGTACAGGCCCCCATGACCTGAAGTCTGCACTTAGACCCAAGTGTCCCTGCCATCAAGTTATTTCTAATTGGTAAATAAAAATGTTAACAGCCAATAGCTGGGCAGAAGACTAGGTGAGATTTCCCAGGCTTTGGGGTTGGAGGAGAAGGGCAAGGAGAAAAAGAAGGGGAGCCAGAAAGAGTGGCCGCCATGGGTTAAGTGAGCCATAAAAAAACAGCCCCAAAGGCTGGCCAAATGGAGTTAAGAGCAGCCCAGATGAAACATAGTAAGTAATAATTCGAGGTTATGGATAAGAAAGTAGATTCTAATAGCATAGAGGGTAGATAGCTGCATAGTTCTAATGCTGTTATCTTATTGTAAATATATACAGGTTGTGTGTGTCTTTTATCTGGGAACTAAATGGTGAAAGACAGAGTAGAGACCCCAGATTGGAATTAAAATTTTCTACATCAGTAACAACAGCACACACACACACACACACACACACACACACACACACACACACACACATAACCCCTACATATATGCACTTGTCCATACACATATATGTGCATATACAATTACACATATATACATTAAAAGTGAGAAAGAATAAAATGAAAAATGCCTAGGTTTCACAGTTAGAGGGAACCTTTATAACAGAATCGTCAAACCCTGGAGAGAAATTAAACATTGGGGAGGAATTAAACATTGGAGAGAAATGAACCCAGACAATGAAAGCCAGCTTCCAGCATCCAAACAGAAAGTCCGAATCCCTCCAGCATTGCCACAGAAGGAAGCAACTTTTGTTTCTGATATGTAAATATTGAGGTGTCCTTGAGAACAATGGGGCTTTTCTTGGCTTGGGGAGTTAGGATCCCCCAAAACCCAATGTTCACTAAAGTCATTCTAAGCCAATAACTTTTGAATCCTTGCTCATGAATTTGAAGAACAGAATTCATGCACCACATAGGATGAATTTTACATAGACATTTTAGCTTGGCTTCCAGCAGCTCAAAGGAGTGTGCTCTAGTCCTAGCAGAGATATATAGAGTAGCCCCAGAGGCCTGGCATGAAGCATGGGCCTTGGGACATGGGCCCAATCCCATGCTAGGCTTGCAGTCTAATTCAGTGTTGAATGAGTATATAGAGGGTTACAACTCAATATTCTAACGGGAAGAGCCGGGGAAGTTAGGATCCTGTTCAGTGAGCCTTATCCTACCTAATGACAAGAGAGGTGGAGGGACATTTAGGATGGAGAGTAAAGTCAACTAAAACTAGATTATTTTTCTTGATAAAAAGATGAAGATGCGCTGGGCAGTGGTGACGCACACCTTTAATCCCAGCACTTGGGAGGCAGAGGCAGGTGGATTTCTGAGTTCGAGGCCAGCCTGGTCTACAGAGTGAGTTCCAGGACAGCCAAGGCTACACAGAGAAACCTTGTATCAAAAAAGCAAAACAAAACCAAACAAACAAAAAAAGATGAAGATGCTTAATCTTGAAGGGCAGGAAAGGACAGTAGTCAGAGTCATGATGGATAGATTGGCAGTCCTCCACACAGCCTGAGCACCAGAGCTAGGTCAGGGGCAGGGGGAGGGGTGTTGGTGCCTATATGGTTTAATTATCAAAGTAAGTTTAAGATTTAAGAGTTATAGTCTTGGGCCAGTGAGATGGCTCAGCAGATAAAGGTGCTTACCAAGTGCAAGCTCAATGATCTTACTTTAATCCCTAGGGCCCACAGAAAGGTGGGAAAAATGATTCCACAAAGCTTTCCTCTGACTTCTACATACATGTTGTGGCCTGCACATGTACACACCTATACCCCTCCACTAACAAATAAAACTAGCAAAAAGTTAAAAGAATTATGCTCTGTGCCTTGTAGAGGCAAAAGGTTAAATTCACAAGAAAAGAGGGCTGATTTTCTAAAAATCAACCTTTCTGACTTAAAAACCCAACTCTGGAGCACTGCATCACTCTGTTTATCCATTCATCTATCCAATTATCTACCCATTTATATCACCCATCCATCCATCCATCAACCCACCCACCTGCCTGCCTGTCTGTCTGTCCATCCATCTACTCATCCATCCTTTCATCCATCCATCCACCCAATCACCCACCCACCTGTCTCTCTGTCCAGCCAGCCAGCCACCCATCTATCCATCCATCCATCCATCCATCCTGCCACTCACCTACTCACCTGTCTGTAGGTCCATCTATCCATCCATTTGTCCATCCATCCATCCATCCATCCATCCATCCATCCATCCATCCACCCACACACTTATCTGTCCATAAGTCTATCCATCCATCTATTTATACATCCATCCATTCATCCATCCATCCACACACCCACCTGCCTGTCTGTCTATCCATCTACCCATCCATCTGTACATCCATACACTCATATACCTATCTGCTCATCCCATCCATTCAGTCCTCCATCCTTTCACTGTCTACTCATCCACTCATCCTTGTGAGAAACTACTGGGATGAGTTTATGCATGAGAATTTTTTTGAGTCAATTTAAGAGACTCCTGCATTGGCTGATGAAGCAGATCCTACAGGACCATGGCATGGGAAGTCTTTAAATGGACGACATATTTCTTGAAATGTGGAAAATTACAAGTGGCAGTGAAATGGATAAAGTTTTTTTTTCTCTTTTTTTTTCTCTCTGAGTAACTTTAAAGCTGTATTTTTATCTTATTCAATTAAATAACAGAAAAAGAAATGAGAATAATACACATTCTCTCTCAGTGCCCTAGGAGTCAGTGCCTTCCTTCTGAAAGCTACACTCCCAGAATACATCTGCATGGGGGAGGAGGGACTGAGGAAGCTGGTTCCTGATGCTCTATTCCTTATCTTTGGTCAAAGATAACGTGGTTCAGACTTTATGTAACAGGGTAATCTAATGAACCAGATAATTCCCACAACTCATAAAACAGTGTTGCATTTCAAATGCACATATCAAATTGCTTTAGAATCTAATTTTTAAAAATGTATTTTAGAATTTCACCAACTATATTGAATAGATAGAAAAGAGTGGGCAGCCTTGTATTGTCCTTCATTTTAGTGGGATTGCTTCAAGTTTCTCTTCATTTAATTTGATGTTGGCTATTGGTTTGCTGTATATTGCTTTTATTATGTTTAGGTATGTGCCTTGAATCTCTAATCTCTCAGAGACTTTTACCATGAAGGGCTGTTGGATTTTGTTGAAGGCTTTTTCAGCATCTAATGAGATGATCATGTGATTGATTTTTTCTTTCACTTTGTTTATATAGTAGATTATGTTAATAGATTTTCATATACTGAACCATCCCTGCATCCCTGGGATGAAGCCTACTTGATTGTGGTGGATGATGTCTTTGATGTGCTCCTGCATTCGGTTATATTTTGTTGAATATTTTAGTGTCGATGTTCATAAGCGAAATTGGTCTGAAGTTCTCTTTATTTGTTGAGTCTTTGTGTGGTTTATGTATCAGGGCAACTATGGCCTGAAAGAAAGAATTAGGAAGTGTTCCTTCTGTTTCTATTTTGTGGGATATTTTGAGGAGTATTGCTATTAACTCTTCTTTTAAAGTCTGGTTGAATTCTGCCTCCAAACCATCTGGCCTTGGGACTCTTTTGGTTGGGAGACTTTTAATGACTGCTTCTATTTCCTTAGGAGTTATATGACTGTTTAGTTTACCTGATTTTGATTTAACTTTTGTTAAGTAGTATCTGTCTAGAAAATCATCCGTTTCAGTTAGATTTTCCAGTTTTGTGGAATACAAGCTTTTGAAGTATGACCTAATAATTTTTTGAATTTCTTAGTTTCTATTGTTATGTCTCACTTTTCATCGCTGATTTTGTTAATTTGGATACTGTTTCTGTGAAATAAATCTGGTGGTTTCTCTGAAAATTGGAAGTAGTTCTACCTGAAGACTCAGGTATACCGCTCCTGGGCATATACCCAAAAGATGCTCCACCATATCACAAGGACATGTGCTCTACTATGTCATAGCTGCTTTGTTCATAATAGCCAGAAACGGGAAACAACCCAGATGCTCTCTATTGAAGAATGCATAGAGAAAATGTAGTTAATTTACAAAGTGAAATTTAGCTATTAAAAATAAGGACATCATGAAAATTTGCAGGCAATGGATGAAACTAGAAAATATCATCCTGAGTTAGGTAACCCAGACTCAAAATGACATGCATGGTATGTACTCACTGATAAGTTGCTATTAGCCATGAAGCACAGAATACCCATGCTACACCCCACAGACTCAAAGAAGTTAAACAAGAAGGAAGGCCCAAGGGAGGATTCTTGAATCATACTTAGTCAGGGGAACAAGATAGTCATAGGAGGTAGAGGGATGGATAGAAGTGGTTGGGAGAGGGGATGGGTAGGGGAAGAGGGACAGGATCAGGTATGCAGAGAGGCAGGAGAGAGACCCAGAAGGATAGGGAAATGAATTAACAATCTGCAGTTGCCAGACATGGGAAGGGGTGGGGGAAGTCCCAGAGACCTGAGATGGGGAAGGCTCCCAGGAGTCAATGCAGATGACCCTAACTGTGATGCCTAACACTGGGGACATGGAACCTGAAGAGGTCAACTCCTGTAGCCAGACAGGACCCCCAGTGGAGGGATAAGGACCCCAACCCACTCACAAAACAGGTGACCCAAAACTTGTCCTGTCTAAAAGAAATTCAGGGACAAACATGGAGCAGAGACTAAAGGAATGGCCAACCAATAACTAGCCCAACTTGAAATCCATCCCATGGGCAAACACCACTCCCTAACATTATTACTGATAGTCTGTTATGCTTGCAGGTAGGAGCCTAGCATGACTGTTCTCTGAGAGACTCTACCTACCAGCTGACTGAAACAGACCCAGAGACCCACAGGGAACCTTATGGAAGAGTTGGGAGGAGAGAAGGCCCTGAAGTGGAAGTGAATCCCACAGGAAGACCAACAGAGTCAACTAACCTGGACCTGTGAGCTCTTGGAGACTGAGCCACCAACCAAAGAACACACATGAGACCCCTAGCATATATATACCAGATGTGCAGCTCAGTTTCTTTCTGGGTCCCCCAGCAACTGGAGCGGAAGCTCTCCCAAAAGCCTGACTGTGGTATCCATTCCCCATCTGGGCTGCCTTGTCTAGCCTCAGTCAGCGAGGATGCCCTTACCCTAGCAGAGACTTGATGCATGAGGAGGGGCAGGGGGTGCCCAGAGAGGTTCCCACTCTCTCAGAGGAGAAGGGAATGGGGAGTGGGGGCAGGTCTCTGTGAGGGGGGACTGGGAGGCAGTGTTTGGAATGTAAATAAATAAATAAATAAATAAATTTCTAATGATATTCTGCTATATTCATAGATTGGTCCCTAACCAAACTGTCATCAGAGGGATGACAACCAGCAACTGATGGCAGCAGATGCAGACATTCACAGCTAAACACTAGGTGAAGCCAGCGGAACCCTGAAAAAGAGTGGGAAGAAGGCTTGTTTGTAGGAGCCAGAGGGGTTGAGGACAGCAGGGAAACAGAATCAACTAAGCAGAGCTCACAGGGGCTCACAGAGACTGCAGAGACTGAAGCGACAAACATGGACTCTGTATGGGTCTGAGCTATGTCCTCTGCATATATTTACGGTTGTGTAGCTTGGTGTTCTTGTGGGACTCCCAACAGTGGGAGCAGGGAGGCATGTCTCTGACTCTTTTGACTGTGTTTGGGACCCTTTTCATCATACTGGGTTGTCTCGTTCAGCAATGATATGAGGATTTGTGTCTACTTTTAGTTTAACCTAGGCCATGTTCAGTAAGTACATAGTCCTGGGAGTCCGGACTCATATACATGTATATGAATATATACATACATACATACATACATACATATATATGCATATGTACATATATGCATATATACATACATACACATATGCATATATATATGCATATATGCATATATACATATATACATATGTGTGTGTGTGTGTGTGTGTGTGTGTGTGTGTGTAAAATGGAGGAGGAGTTAATCTTGGGAAAAGAGGAGGTTGGGGAGGGACTGGGAGGAGTTGCCAGAGGGGAAACTGCAAGAGGGATTAATTTATAAGAGAAGAACAAAGAAAAGAAAAAAAAAAGAATCAAACTACAACCTTCTTGGTTGACACACTCCAGTCCCCACTAGACTATAGCTCCTGAAAGGTAAGCTGAATGCCCGTGTCTGCTTCTGCTTCTGTTTCTGCTTCTACTTCACAGGTATGTGGCTGTCACAGATCCAAAGCTACCTATCTGCTAAATATTAAAATACTGAATGCAATAGAGGCCCAAGTATATCTTTTTATTTCCTAATAAATACATAATATTTTTATTTCTTAATAAATATATAATTATTTATTTATTGAATGAAATTAAATAAAATTTAATTTAAAAATAAAAATAAATTAAAAAGTAAATATTTAAAAAATAAAAAATAATTTATAATTAAATAATAATTTAAATGAATAAATAATAAATTAATGAAAACAGAATTATATCCCTTTCCTCCCTTCTCTTTCCTCTTTCTAGCCCCTTCAGCTGCTGTCCTTCCAGTTCCTCCCTTGCTCCCCAGGACAAAGTTGTCAGTCATCTCGTTCTTGTTTTACCTAAGCTCCTTAAGCTGTATGAGGCCTCATTTCCAGCATATCATCTATTGTACAGCTGTGTTTATGTGCACATGACTTACTGCAGTTAAAATTGGTGGAACCTGAACTGGTTGCCAGTGTACACTAAGCACTTTGGAAGTAACTGCTAAATGGTCTCTGCGTTTAGCTTGTCACCTAGCCTAGTGTCAAGCACCTCAGAGCATTGCAAATATTGGTGAGATGAAGGGGAGATATTAAAAGTTTGTGATCTGTAGCGGTTCTTTTGGCTTGGGCAGTGAAGATTGTAGTAGAACTTCTGGAATAGAAGGGGAAGGCTGTGAGATTGATTTTGGTGAGGCCACAGCTCTGCTCTGAGTGGTCCCTTCTGGTCTGTTGTTAAGGGCTTTGTCCTGTACTGGAGCTTCTGAAAACAGCAGCATCTCTATGGTGCCTCTAGGTGAAGAATGGCAGACTGAGAAAGTGTATTGTGTCTGTGCTTACGTGTGTATATATAGCCTGTGTTTGAGGCCAATATCTTTGCTGTAAATTCACAGTGGAATTTGTAATGTGGAAAGATGATTTTATACTGTAATTAGGACATCCTAACTTGTGACCATATTAGTTGCCTTCCTACCTCTATGACCAATTATCTGACAAGAACTAACTTAAAAGAGGAGATAGTTTTTTAGGACTATATGTTTAGCATAAATGTTTAGTTTGTTATGGAAGTAAGGCACAGTGGCAGGGAGGGACCAGAGGGCCACAGTGTCCAATCAGGAAGCAGAGAGAGATGAATGCTGGTGTTCGTTTTTCTTCTTTCTATGCCAACTGGAATACAGCCTGCAGAATGGTGTTGTCCATTCCGAGGCTGAGTCTTCTAGGCACAATCTAGTAACTACAGGTGGATTCTGTTAAGTTGACAGTCAATAGTAATCATCACAGGGCATCTAAACAGATTCTTCAGCTCAGGGTCTCAGCTTCCTCCTGTAAGAACCAGCTTACAGAGATTACACTGGCTAATGACCTATGAGAACAGAGGTAACTGATCTTGAGTTTTGTATGCTATAGATGCTCAACAATTGGTGATTAAAAATTGATTTCAGGCCATTTTCTCTCCGGTGAGTTTCTAAGACGGGAGCAGCCAGCCGGGAGGCACAGGCCCCAAGAGTCGCAGGGGAGTTGCAGAGCGGCAGGGACAGGATCCTCTCAGCTTCCAAGTGACAGAGGTAGATCAGCGACCTTCTCTGCCCCTTCCCTGCAAGTGGAGGGCTAACCTCCAGGGAGCGCCTTAACCCAGAGACTCGGGTGAGAGCCGCCATTTTCTCTCCGGTGAGTTTCTAAGACAGGAGCAGCCAGCCAGGAGGCACAGGCCCCAGGAGTCTCTGGGGACTTGCAGGGCGGCAGGGACAGGACAAGCTCTAGTCAGAGACACTAAGAACATCTAACACCAAAAATCAAGAGATGGTGAAAGGCAAACGCAAGAATCCTACTAACAGAAACCAAGACTACTTGGCTTCATCAGAACCTAGTACTCCCACTGCAGCAAGTCCTGGATATCCCAAAACACCGGAAAAGCAAGAATTGGATCTAAAATCGTAACTCACAAAAATTGATTTCAGTGTTGCAATTTTTACCTGTAGTAAATGAGTTCTCATTCAAACAATTTATAGAAAAGCATAGCAGCACTACCATTCCAAAAGCTCAAAAAAAAAAAAAAAATGGCAATGTGAAAGTCATCTTTCTCCATTACATACTGCCATTGTGAATTTATGCCAAAGGTACTAGCCTCAAACATAGGCTGTACACACATGAACACAGATGTGTGTGCATGTGTGTGTGTGTGTGTGTGTGTGTATATATATATATATATATATATATATACATATTCTGTAAATAAAATGGTTCTCAAACATGTTTCCACAACAGTTTTTTTTTTTTCCAATTAGTCATGACACAGAACTCACTCTATCCTGTGGTGTTACTCTTCAGTATGAAAGTATCAAGTTCTCAAATGCTCCCAGTTCTGTGCTTTGAGGATGCTTGTCCCGTGGAGTGGGAAACCTTGCACATGCTCTCTAGAGTTCCCATGAGAGCAGTTCTCCATGACTCTGATCCCAAGAGCAGTGCTGCCAGGAGCGCTTCTGAAAGAGTTCTCTGAGGAACAGCCCAGGGACGCCCGCTGGTGTAGGTCATCGCGTGAGCACTGCAGAGTGTGGGGAGGCCATGTGCCATATTCTCTGCCTGGAGAACGTGGCTGAATTGGAAACCTATAGGAGTGGACTCCCTTTTGTCTCTGCCACATGGCTGGCTTCATTCTCAATTCCTGGTGGTGCATTAAAGCGTTAAAAAAAAATAACTCCAATTTGAAGGAATTGTGGGGATATTCACCATCTGAGTTGGAGTGTGTGTGTGTGTGTGTGTGTGTGTGTGTGTGAGAGAGAGAGAGAGAGAGAGAGAGAGAGAGAGAGAGAGAGAGAAAGAGAGTCAATGCATGTGTACAAGTATGTAAGTATGGATGTGAACATACAAGTAGGTAACATGCATGCTTGTACATGTATTCCTGTGTGTCTACATGTGTTATTGCATGTATACATTTGTTTCTGTATGTGTGAGTGTGTGATTGGAGGCTGATATGTCCAATAACCGAAAGGATCCTATTATAGGAGTGGGTATCCCCATGAAAGACAGCAACAGAAGAGAAGAGTGCCAAAGGGAGAGATGGAGGGAATATTAGTAGGGATTGAGCTTGGAAGCTCATAAAAAGTGAAGGCTGCAGCTCTTGGGCAAGGGAGGCAGGTTGAAATCAGAAGCATGAGTCTCTCAGAACCATGTCAGGGACATGCTCACCCTGGACCTGGGCTGTATTGAGTGCTGAAAAGAGTGGGTTGGGTATGTTGGCTGAAAAACATATTCCCAGGAGCTACACTCTGTCCATTTGAGATCTATGGGACCATCATCCTCTTCACTCTCCTCCCTCTTGCAGAACCCAGAAGAGGGGCACCTGGATGGGCAGGTGCTCTGCAGGTGGGAGCAGGATTCATCCTTGGAGGGTCCTGCTTCAATCCCTTCCCTTATACATCTCTAAGACAGCCGTGTCAAACTGGCAAATGGAAGCTGAAAACTTACGGTGCCCTGATCCTTCATCACAGCAAACCCACACCGAGAAGACAAATAAATTTTGTGCTATGCCAACTTCCTTATCTATTTTTATTTTGGAGAAAGCGGTTCAAAGACTACATAGTTCAGCTGATGTTTTTATTCAAAATGGAGTAGATCATATCCACTTTAATACACATATACGACAAGAAATACATTATATTTCATCCACAAGTCCCTTGCTACTTCCTTCTCTTGCAGATAATTCATTTTTGAAGATCATCATGTTGGTATCTAGGGACATTTATACAGGCAGTGAGATGAACAAACACCCCCACCCTTGCTCTGGTGGAAAGCTCACAAATCAATCAACGATCTGAGCATCTACCGTGCCTCCCAGCTGTGTTTATTTCCCTCCAGGGTTTGACAAGCCTCTTGCTTTGGTTTCTGCTGCAGGATGGGAACACTTGACCCCCACTGCTGCAGCATCATTCACGCTGAGTTGGAAGTGATCAGTACGGTGCTGCTGTTGATGAGCCATTCAAGGACAAAGGCTATAAAAATGGAGGCATGCAATCTCGGCGTCTCTGCAGAGTGATTAATCTTCCTGGTGTAAATATCAACCTCTGAAGCCTTCCGAAGCCAGCCTGCAGAGGAAGCTGCTAGGAAATGTAGAAATGGGAGCTAAGATGGTCTTGTCTGTCGACTGACTTGCTATCAGGGGGCTAAGACGGCAGGATGTAAGATGGCGTTTCATTGGCGAGTGAGCTTTCACAGGCTGGCCTTCATGGAAATGTAAGGCAGAAGGAGTGGGCATCCTAGTGCATGGGTGTGTGTGTGTGCATGTGTATGAATGTGTACATACGAGTGTGTGCCCATGTGCATGTATGTGTGTGCATGTATGCCTATGCATACATTTGTGTGTATGCATATGTGCATGTTCACATGTGTGTGTGTACACATTTGTGTGGGGGGGCATGTGTGCATGCATGCATGCGTGAAGATGGCTATGTGTGAGTGTGAAGGTCAGAAGTCTAAACTGAACATTTTATTTAGTAGCTCACCACCCTGTTTTTGAGACACTCTCTTCACTAGAATCTGGAACTCACTGAACTAGTTGGGCTGACTGACT
The DNA here is from genome assembly GCF_008632895.1 of Mastomys coucha. NCBI lineage: Eukaryota > Metazoa > Chordata > Mammalia > Rodentia > Muridae > Mastomys > Mastomys coucha. The sequence continues at coordinate 63,269,740 of NW_022196896.1, read as the reverse complement.
AGGGAGCTCCAGGGATCTGCCATTCTCTCCCTGACCAGTGCTGTGGCTACAAACACTTCACTATGCACAGCTTCAGACAGGAGTACCAGGGATCAAGACCAGGTCTCCCATGCTTGTGTGGCTAGTACTTTACTGACAGAACTATTTATGCAACCTCTCCCTAGCATGTTTGACTGAAATTAGACTCCAACTTCTTCCTAGATGACAGATGCAGTGTGTCCCTTGGAAGTTGGGCTTGTGTAGCAGATACAGGGCATATCCATCCACATGGAGTTTCTTCCCTATGGTGCCTCACTATCTTTGTGATCCCAGGATATCAATAGGGGCACCATAATACTTATTATTGCATCTTTGACTCCCCTAAGCATTGATAGCTCTTTTGAAGCTTCCTTTTCAGCATCCACTACAGAAGCCACAAAGATGCTGAGAAATGCTATACTTAGTGTAAGTTGTGGTAGTTTGAACGCAATCATCCCTAGGCCCATAGGAAGTGGCACTATTAGGAGTTAAGACCTTGTTGGAGTAGGTGTGGCCTTATTGGAGGAAGTGTTTCACTGTGGGGGTGAGCTTTGAGGTCTCCTATAATCAAGCTACACCCAGTGTGGCAAACGGTCTCCTTCCACTGCCTGCAGACAAAGATGTAGAACTCTCAGCTCTTTCTCCATCACCATGTCTGCCTACACGCTGCCAAGCTTCTCACCATGATGATAATGAACTTAACCTCTGAAACTGTAAACTAGCCCCAAGTAAATGTTTTCCTTTCTAAGGGTTGCAGTGGTCATGGTGTTTCTTCACAATAATATAACCCAAATGGAGACACATGGAAACCAGCTAATGAATACTGGTCACGTGCTGAGTAGCACCTGTGTCATCTTGCCTGCACATCCACATACACTTGGAGATGGAGACCAAGTCCACATGCAGATGAGGAAATGGAGGCTCAGAACTTAGGGGTGATGGTGTGAGGTTCCTACTATGAAGAAGATGAAGTAAAAGGGTGGACCAGGCTCAACCTGTGGCACCCAAGGCTGTTAGACTAGGTTCTCCTCATGTGTAGACTTCAAGAGACCCAGGCTAGTGGGCAGTAGTGTTGTGGAGGGAATTCCAGGCTTCTATCCTCCAGAACCACCTTCTCATTCAGGCCCTGTAGGGCAACTGCAGAAGCATCTGCCTCTGCCAATGAGGTAAGTCTCTGCTGCTCCAAGGCATGGGTAATGACCACATGTGTATCTTTCAAGACACAGTTGTAGTATGATGGTGCTGAAGCAAATGGTGGTTCTTCCAAGCAGCCTGGAAAACAGTTAGAGGCTTTATTCTCTGCAGCCAGCTCTGCTTTCAGCAACTGGAAATGCCTCACATTTTCACATATGCAAGTCTGGATGAGACCGGAAGTTTTTCTTACTTTCTATGGGCTACTAGAAATCCCTTTGACACTTGGCAACTTACCAAGTGGACACTGAGCCAAAATCATGATACCAGTCTCTTAACTACGTTTACAGAAGTCAAGCAAGATATGTCTAACTCCCACCTGATTTATCTTTGAATTTGATGAATCCACGCCTCCTCCATCTCTGCCTGTGTGGTATCTTCAAGTACATTCACAAGCCATAGGTGTACACTTCAAGGTATTGACAGCTTCAGAAGTCCCTAGAACTATGGAGTGAGTCTCTGACTTTCTAGCAAGACAGAGGACTTTGTGCAGTGTCATAGGATTACTAAATGACTAAAACCTCTCTGAGGTTCTGAAGGGGTTGGTAATTTGATCCTGACTTGATCCCAAGGTTGCACTCAGCCAACCTGTGTCTTTTGAAAGAAGAATTGAGGCCATTAATATTTAGAGTTATTAGTGGAAGTTGTGTGTGTGGATGGCAGTCATTTTGATACTTTTTGTTATTTTTGTTTGTTGGTTTACTGGTTTGGGTTCTTGTATTCTGCATGTCACTAAATTGTAGCTTAATTTGTTTACTTTCCAGAGTCTCTAGACTGCACTTATTCCTCTCTTCAGTTAGAAATATTGCTTCCTGTATTCCATTTAGTGTTTTGTTGTTGCTAAATAATTTTTTTTTGATTTTTTGTTTGTGTTTTGAGACAGGGTTTCTCTGTATAGCCTTGGCTGTCCTGGAACTCACTCTATAGACCAGGCTGGCCTTGAACTCAGAAATTTGTCTGCCTCTGCCTCCCAAGTGCTGAGATTGAAGGCATGCACCACCACTGCCCGGCCCTAAATACAAATTTTTAGGCTGTTTGGATCATGGAAAGTTTCTCTTTCTCCTTCCATAGCAGCAGATAGTTTTGCTGGATACAATAGTTTAGATTGGCAGTTGTGTCTTTAAGAACCTGGAATGAATCTCTTCAGGGTCTCTGGCTTCCAGAATTTCTGTTGAGAACTTGAATATTATTTTAATAGGTTTTCCTTTATATGTGACTTGTGTTTTTTCTCTTGCAGCCTCCAGTGTTTCTGTTTTCTTCATTGTATGTTTCATATTTCAACTATGATATGTATAGTTGGGTTGTTTACTTTTTTGACTTGTTTAGCTGGGTTTATGCATGCTTCTCTGTTTTTCTTTACTTTGGGGCATGATGATACAGTGATGCCACTTCCCTGAGAATTTTCTATCTCATCTCTGTCTCTAATTTAAAGGTTTGTTTTCATGGTATCTCATATTACTTGTGTGTCCCTTTCCTGTGAGTTTTAAATATTTTTCAGACTTTTTGTTTATTTCATCTAAATCCTCTACTTTATCTTCAGGTACTGATCGTCTATCTCTGGCCTTCCTGGGTTTTCTTATTGGGATGCTGAGTCTTTCAATTCCTTCTTCTTTTCAATTTGTGTTTTCTTCAATGATTTTTGTCCTCCCTGAATCCAGTTTTCAGATTGTGATTTATCTTTGTCACTTTATTCAGCCCCTTGTTTATTACATGACTTTTCAGCAACCCACAGTATGAAAACCGTGACTGTGAGGGAAATACTGGGGAAGTAGAACAACAGATTCAACCATCATCTGAAAGCTGACTAAACAGATCTTAAACTAGGGTGCTTCATTCTAATCAAGAGGGATATTAATCAGGGGGGATATCACAATACTAAACATATGCACCAAACCCTGGTGCACCCAAGGTTATTAGAAACATACAAATGCAATTAAGGACGTAGATTAATACAAACCCAATACAAGAGTTGCAAGGAATACAACACTATACTTTCTTTGATCAAAGAACATCTTATATCCTCTTAAATACCAAGGAATCCACTTACAACCACAGGAATGTTCTCCAAAATAGACCACATGCTGGGTAACAAAAGAAACCTTAACAATTACAGAAGAGATGGATTTCTTGACTCATCCAAACTATGAAAGTTAAACCAAGAAGAGACCAATAACCAAAGAGGACCCATAATATGAGGAAATTGAAACAGAAGAAAAAACAAAACAAAACAAAAAATGAACAGCTGTCTGACTGAAAAAAAAGTTCAGGCTTAGATGGGGTCACAGCAGTATTCTACTATCTTTTCAAAGAACTACAACAAGCACTTTAACTCTTAAAACAAGAAAGAATGAAGGATTGAAAGGAGAGAGAGAGAGAGAGAGAGAGAGAGAGAGAGAGAGAGATGGGTCATCCCCCAGTCATTTATGAAGCCAGAATTATTCTAACACCGAAATGAAACAAAGCCATAATGAACAACAGCAAAAATATCCTTATATCTCTGATAAACATAGATGAAAAAATGCATAATAAAATGCTAGGAAACCCATATCATCACATCTCAAAAAGATCATTTACCACAGTCATCTGGCTTTAGCATGGAAATGCAGGATAAGCTCAACATGTGTAAGTCAATAAATATAATAAACACATAAATGACCTAAAGACCAAAATCTTATGATAATCTCAACAGATACAGAAAAAGCCTTTGACAAAATCCAGTATATTTTTCACGATCCTAGAGAAAGTGCTACCAGAGTGAACATACCTCAATATAATAAGGGCTATAGATAAAAAGCCCACATTCAATATTATCCAAAATAGTGAAAAGACAGAAGGAACCCTATTAAAATCAGGAAGTCAGGGCTTCCCATGATCCTTGCTTCTTTTCACTGTAGTGTTGCCAGCCCTAACCAGAACAAAAGGCAAAAGAAGCAAATTAAAGGAATACAAACAGAAAAAAAATGTCCAACTATCCGTATTTGCAGAGGCTATGACATCATATCTAAGAGATTCCAGACATTCCAACAGAAAACTCTAGAAACTACAATTTCAGCTAATAGGCAGCCTTTTTATACATCAACAACACACTGAGGAAAAGAGATTACAGACACATTCCCATTTACAATAGCACCAATAGCAACAAAATTTCTTTAATAAACCCAGCCAGTGAAGTAAAAGACACCTACCAAGGAAACTTCAAATCTCTGAAGAAAAGCATCAAGAAAGATACCCCACATTCATGGATGAGAAGAATTACCATCCTATCAAAAATCTATTTACAGATTTGGTGCAGCACCAATCAAAATACCCACAAGATTCTTCACAGAAATGGAAAAAATATCCTAAAAATTGATATAAAATTAGAAAAGACTCCAGATAGCCAAAGCAATCCCGAATAAAAATTATAATACTGAAAGAATTGCTATTCCAGGCATCAAGATATGCTATCCAACTACAATAATAAGAACGATATTGTACTTGCACAAAAAAGACAGGTAGGCCAATGGAATAAAACAGAAAGATCCAAATATGAATATTTATAACTACATACATCTGCTATTTGACAAATAGCCTAAAACACCCAGTGGAGAAAAGACAACATTTTCAACAAATGGTCCTGGGAAAACTGAATTGCCACATCCAGCAGAATGAACTTGGGTCTATATCCATTGCCCTACACAAAAAGTAGATTCAAGTGGCTCAAAGACATCATCTTGAAACCTAAAACGTTAAAACTGTGAGAAGAAAGCATGGTAGTACCATAAAAGACATAGGTATAGGAAGGGATTTTCTGAACAGGGTTCCAGGAGTTAAGGCAAAGCATTGACAAATGGGACCTCATAAAATCAAAACTCTTCTATAAAGTGAAAGGAACAATCAAGAAGATACATCTTGAAGTGCTGCCACTTGAACTGACAATGATCCCCACAAGAATGGCAGACTAAGAAAATCCCCCTTTTCATATGTTTTACTGGGATAGTTCAGGTGATCCCCGAAACACTAGGAACTATTGCTATAGTCTTGGTTGCTTCTGAGAGGTTGAAGATGGGCCCTGATTGCTGAAGACCCTGAACACTTAAGACACAAGTATTGGCTGATTCAAGATGGATATAACTTGAAAGCCTGTTTCCTAATGTAAACTGCCAAGGATGGGAAGTAACCAACCTCCCCCCCCCAAAGATGTGGCATCTATGAACCCTGACAATGACCAGCATGGTAAACATCTATAAAGATACAATAAGTGATACTAGATGATGGGCACCAGCAGCTGGCTAGTGGGCTTGAAGCCCATTCATCAGGAGGAAACTTTTGCCTGGTATTAGAAATTTATCTAGCTTCCCAGGGCTAGTGATGTCATGGAGCCTACAAAAGAGTCCACTAACAGGAAATTTCCTAGACCAGCATAATTCAGTACAGCATTCTAAAGTGTATCCTTATACGTTCGGATAAGCTACCACCCCTCATCAAAGAAGCTTCTCTTTATGCAAATGGAGAGCATCACAGACAACCATGAGTTAGCCTCTCCCAGGGATAAGCCCCTTTATTGATCGTCCAATACAAAGTGCCCAGCCCTGAAACCATATACACACAAAAAACGAAGGCAGACTTAGTAGTAGTTTATATTTATATATTTGTGCGTGCACACACACACACACACACACACTCACACATGCAACAATAATAATTAAAGAAAAAGAGGCTGTCAGTTTGTGAGTTGGGGGACCATGGAAAGGTTTTGAGGGAGGATTCCTGGGCATGGATGGAAGAAGAAAAGGAAAGAGGAAAAATTAGTTCTATTTTAATTTAAAATGTATTTAAATAAATAGCTGTTACATTCTATAAAAATAATTTCTGTAACCTTTGAGTTAAACATGTTTTTTGTTTTAAGTCATTTTTCTACAAAGTTAGTAAGTTACATTTAAAAAAAAGTATTTAAGTAAACTCCAATTTTTGGAATAAGTCCAATTTGGTTGCTATGCAGTATATTTTTAAACATACACTATTAGGTTCAACTGCAAAATATTTTGCTTAAGACATTTATGTCCATATATATATATACACAAGGAAGTTTAATGAGATGTTTTGTGGTTTTGACAGATTTTGACATCTAGATATTTATTAACTCTATAAACTGAGTTTGGAAATGATTTTTCTTTCGGATAGAATTCTTATGAGACTAATTTTTCCTTTTTTTAATAAGTGTGTGTGTGTGTGTGTGTGTGTGCGCGCACGCGCGCTCATGTGTGTGGGCACAAGTGTGTGCATTTAAAGAGAGGCCTGATGTTGACATTTGTGTCTGCTTTGACCACTCTCAGCTTTACTGTTGAGCGAGAGTCTCTTGTTGAACATGGAGCTCAGTACTTCCAGATCTTCTGGTTAGCTCACCAGTGATCCTGTCTTTGTCTTCTAAATGCTGAGAGCAATGGCCCCCATGCCTCCCCATGCTGTGGGGCCTGGGAAACTCCTGTTCTCAAGCATTTTATCCACTGAGACACCTTTCCACCCTCAAGTCTTGCCTCCTTTTCTTCTCTCTCTTTCTCTCTCTCCTTTTCCTCCTTCTTTCTTTATTTCTTTTTTTTCTTTTTGAGACAGGACACTGCTGTGTAGCCCAGGTAGCTTTGAACTTGAGATCCTCCTCATTCATCTTCCTGAATGCTTGGATTGCAGGCATCATACCTCTCTCTCTCTCTCTCTCTCTCTCTCTCTCTCTCTCTCCCTCCCTCCCTCCCTCCCTCCCTCTCTCTCTCTCTCTCTCTCTCTCTCTCTCTCTTTCGTGTGTGTGTGTGTGTGTGTGTGTGTGTGTGTGTGTGTGTGAGTTCTTATTTTAAATGTTTAGAAAAATTCACAGGCGGATGCTTACAGCCAACCATTGGACTGAGTGTAGGATCCCCGATGGAGATGTTGGAGAAGGGCTGAAGGAGCTGAGGGGGTTTGCAGCCCCATAAAGGAAGCAACACTATCAACCGGCCAGACCCTCCTGGAGCTCCCGGGGACTGGACCACCAACCAAAGAGTACACATGGAGGGACCCATGACTCCGGCCATATATGTGGCAGAGGAGAGGCCCTTGGGCCTGAGTATGTTCAATGCCCCAGTGTAGGGGAATGCCAGGGCGGGAAGACAGGAGTGGGTAAGTGGGTGGGTGAGCACCCTCATAGAGGCAGGGGAAGGGGGACGGGATAGGGGTTTTGTAAAGGAGAGACCTAGAAAGGGGAAAACATTTGAAATGTAAATAAAGAAAATATCCAATAAAAAAAAAGAGGAAAAAATTTAACAAAAGTTCCAAATTTGCTTTCAATTATTTATGCATAAAAATCCAGTCATTGTATCTCCATTAATTCCGGGTAATGGTCCCCATCCTCACACCTTCCCCTTAGATTTCTGTCTCTTATTTTTTCAGACAGATTGTCATGTATCCCATGTTGGCCTCACTGCTACGGAACCAAGGAGGCCCTTCTGGCCTTCTGCCTCCTGAGTGCTGCTGTTATGAATCATGCATGCTTTGCATGGTGCTGGGGACTGAATACAGGATCTTGTACTTGCTAGACAAGCACTCTTACCTGTAGAGTAAGAGTGTATTGTATGGATGCATCACCTGTCAATTAAAAAGCCTATGCCCTATGGCTTAGGCAGGAAATAGGGGGTGGGATATCCAGGGGACAGGAAGGATTCTGGAAGATTTCACCCAGGATGATGCGATGAGAAAGACTCATGGTGTTTGAACACAGGTAACCAGCCATGTGGTAGAATGGAGATTAGAATAATTGGTTAACTTAAATTATGATCTAATCAGAAAAGAGCCTAGCTATATGATCAAGATATTTGTGAATATTTTTTGAGTCTGAGCCATTTCTGGGAGCATGGGGCTGGGAGGAAGAACCAGGCCCTACCTACTTCTACACTTACCAATGAAACCACATTCCCAGCCTCCTTCCTTCTCTTTTCTTAGTCCCTCCATGCTTTTTTCTTACTGGGTTTAATACCTTTCTTCGTTCCCTTTAAAAATGTTCTCTGAGTTTTTAAAAAAAAATTTGAACTTTCTACTTATGTTTTATTTTTATTAATTTTCTGTACCTGCTCTCCTTATTTCTCCCTTCATTCTTTGGGGATTATTTTATGTTCTTATTGGAGCTAATTGGAGGGAATGGGCTCCCTTAGCTGTCTGCTCAGATCAGGCCTTCTGGAGCCTGGCTTCTGGGGGTTCTGGGAGTTCAGCACCAATTTCTATCTCCCTGTCCCAGCAAGACTGCCTAGAAAGACAGGCAGGTTGCTCCCCTTTTTTTCTCTAAGCACCAGGTTGAAATGCTTTCTTTAGGGCCAAAGACCATTGCACAATTCTTGCCTGGAAGTGATTCTCTGCCTTCTCTGCTTTGAACTGATTTTTTTTATTGTTGTTCCTCTAAGTCATAGATCTTGGATGAAAATCTACAACCACCACTTTGCTAAACCAGCATAAACTCTAACTACATTCTAAATATTTATCCTTACACCTAAACCTAAGTATCATTCTCACCCCTCATCAACAATTACATTACAATAGGCAACAACCATTACAGAAAACCACAACCACATAGGTCGTAATACAGATATCAGCAGATCATGAGGGGCACAGCCACCCTGGATATATCACAACATACATTCAAAGCTCAGGAAACATGGGATAGAGAGAATAGAAACATTGCAAGAGTCAGAGGCTCAGGAACACTGTTGTGAGATTACCTCCTAGAAATGACAAGAAAGCTACACCCATGATGCACTAACAATATGGCTGCCCAGACAAGACCAGAACAAAGGCTATCAACAGGCAGATTAATACCGAAGGGGGAAAGTGTATGGGGTCACTCCCATACTGCAGGTAGGTAGTGGTTGCTGAAAAGAGGAGAATTAGCCTTTCCCAGGGATGACATCCTGGCTGGTTATCCACAAAGTGTCCTTCCTGAAACCGTATACACACAAGCCACAGTAAGCAGACTCAGCAGGCTATACTTTTATGTTTATGCATATATATGTACATATATATATATATATATATGATTATCAATGAAAAAAAGGTCAACAGTTTGAAAGGAAATGAGGAAGGAACATGAGAGGAGTTGCAAAAGGGAAGAGTGATGCAATTATATTTTAATTTTAAACTTTTAATTAAAAATACCCATCATGTGAACCACAAGCATATTTGTATTAATTGCAATTAAATTAAAATTTGGCCATAAAAGTATACCCATCATGACCAATGCTGTGTTTTATTAGTCCTATTTCTAGAAGAATAACGTTCAGGATAAAACTAAAATATTCTCCTCCTCTCTACAGCCATTTGATTTTCCTTGCCCACTGTTGGTGGGTTTTACTCCTAAGTAATTTACTATGAAGAGTATTTGAAACCGAGAATGGAGTGGTTAAAGTTACGTAATGATGACATTTCTACTTAATGACACTGTCCCCTGCAGTGAAAGACAGGCTTCTAAAGGTGTTGCTCTTTTGTGATGATTTCTGTCCAGCTTTTAAGGCTAGAAATGATGTATTATGAAATAAAAATGTAGTGCTCATGAAAGTAGAATGTCATAACTTAGGATGGAGAATAATCTTATTTTCAGACAAGACATATAAATGTGTAATTGCTCATGTGACTATGTGTTTGCTATTGCTCAGGGAAGAGGAGGGGTTGCCCAGTTGAAGGCTTATAAGATTTTACATCAGTAATTTTCTAAGACTTTACCCTTATGCTCTCATTTTTGTGTTAAGGTCTATTGAGTTGATTTTCTCATGGAGTGTAAGGTAGAGAGATCTGGATTCATCATCTACATCTAGATATCTAGCTCTTACACTTGTTTTTGATTATTGTTGGAAAGAATATAATTTTCTCTGCTGACCTCATTGCCAAAAGTCAGCCCTGCCTAGACACACGATTTCAGTGTTCTTTGGATTTCTTTGCTAAATTTGATGCTAACTTATCATTTTTTTTCAAGAATAAAAATGACCATTAGAATGTTTTAAAGAATTGCTTTTATTTTTAACTGTGTGTATGGGTGTGTGTGTGTGTGTGTGTGTGTGTGTGTGTGTGTGTGTGTGTATGTGAGGGGGAGGGGTAGTGTGCATGTGACTTCAGTTTCTAGCAGTGACCAGAAGAGGACATCAGATCCCCTGGAGTTACTGTGTAACACTCCAGGGGTGCTGGAAGCAAAGCTTGAGTCCTCGATAAGAGCAGAGCTTGTTCCTATTTGTTTAATTGTTTCTCTAGCCTCAGACCAGCAGAATTTTAAAAGTTATTCTATTGCATCAGCAGATCAATTTGAACATCATTGCCACCCTAGCAGTATTAAATCTCATAATTTATGCAAACAAATCTCGCTCCACTTACGCAGCCTGAGTTTACTTTCTTTCATCAATAATTCGTTCTTTTTAATGCACATCTATTGTGTTTCTTTAGTTAGGCTTATTGCAAAGTATGCTTTTACAATTCTTGCTATCATGAAGGTGATTATTTTTATTTCTGATTGCTTATTGATAGTTACAGAACTACACCTAAGTTTTATTTATTAATCTTTGTTGCTTAAAATAATGTTGAACTCAGTTTCTATTTTTCTTATAGTGTGTGTGTGTGTGTATGTGTGTGTGTGTGTTTTATGGGCATGCATGCACATGTGTGGCTATGTATGCTCATTTGTGCATGTGTGTATGTGTAGAGACCAGAGGTCAACTTTCACCTTCTTTCTCTATTGTTCATTTTTTGGAGACAGGACCTCTCAATAAAAATAGAACAGTGTTTTGACTAGGTTTGCTGGCCCTAACCTAGTTAACCCTGGTTAACTTCTGGTTAGAGAACCCTGGAGGCATTATTCCACCCACTCCCTTGGTTCTGGGGTGGCAGGGATGAGCCACGGTACTCAGCTTTCCCCCCCCCCCCCCCGGGTGATTGAGAGCTGAGGTACACAGCTGGGGCTGTAAACACTGCCCTACCCTTCAGTGAATGTTCACCCACAGGTCAAGGTCTCTCGGAGGTGAGAGCTTGGCTACTTTTTAGTGTTTTCTTAGGCATATAAGCAGCCTTACATGTGTGACTTATGCACTTCTCAGAGCACTTCAGAGCCACTTAGCGTGGACTCGCACTACTTAGCTTTCCAGTTCAAGGTTCCTTGGGCTGCTGCTTGCTACAGTACTGTTTTTGTCACCTCTTTTAACCATCTCTCCAAAATAACTTTTATAATATTTCAGCAAACACCATTGCCCCCTGGGAAAATGTTTATTATTAGGTGACCAATTACCACAGGCATTTCAAGTGAAAGCTTTCAGAAACAACTAGAGACATAAAATGTATATGCTTATTGGGATTCTTATTAGATTTCAAACCCTTAACTCCTGTTCGTGAACACAACTGCCTTTAACTTTATTTCCAGGAGGTCTGATGCCCCCTTCTGGCTTCTGAGGGTACTCACATGTATGGGGTACAGATGCATATCCTCAGGCACGCACATGTACACATAAATTAAAATAAACAAAAGCTTTAAAAACTCAATGCATGTTTAAGTTGGGGACTGGTTGGATGACAGTTGCTTTATGGGCATTACATGTGTGGCTTTGGACAACAAGAAGTGTCTAGGACAGTAATGACTAAATTGTAACTTCAACAAATTATAGTTGTTGCAGGGATACAAAGCAGGCAGGGATACAAAGCAGGCAGGGATACAAAGCAGGCAGGGATACAAAGCAGGCAGGGATACAAAGGTAGGCAGGGATACAAAGCAGGCAGGGATACAAAGGTAGGCAGGGATACAAAGCCTCAGGGTCAAGCAGTGCACACCTTGTTCACTGCTAACACAGGAATGCCTGTGGGCAGTTATGTATGACGTTCCTAGCATTTTCATACCACTGAAATGTCCTGACTAACAGCATCCCTGTTGGAAGTATAATTTGGTTTCAGGCACCTCCTGTCTGCGTGGAGCCTGTCATTCCATTAGAGTCCCTTTACCATGGGATACACATGAGCTCTAAAGTCAGGCAGAGAGAAGCCCGTGACAACTCTGACCAGAGTGATTTCTGTCACCGTCCTCCCTGGCCAGGTTTTTAACCCCTGGCACTTCCTTTGTTCACAGTCTCAAAGCCTCTGCTCACCCAGCTCATAACAAGTGAATCCTAAGTAAGCTCTTTTTCTGTCTCTTGTGGGGTTTTTAAAGAATATTTTTATTTATTCATTGATAATTTCATATATGTACATAATGCATCTTGACCATATACACTCCCAAGTTTCCTCCCTCCAGAGACATATCCAAAGGTTTTTGTTTCATAACCCATGTCTTGGAAAACAACATTGTTCACCCATGAAAGGAACCCTTACTCTTTGCTGTAATTAGGAGTAATGATCCTGATACAACATTACCCTTGCAATCTTGTCACAAGCTCAGGCACAGATCAGCCTGCAGAGCCCAGAGAAGCCATAGGAGGTCAGGAAACTAATCTTCTCCACACAGCTTTGCCCACTCAAAGAAAGCAGTGGGCAAAAACATGTGGGTAGAAAGGCGGGCTAGGGCTGCTGAGCACGGAGATCCCGGAAGTAAAGACCTGGGGAGCATCTTATACGATGTGGATCTGTGGAAACACCATATGACTTTTAACTTGCTGGGTGGTTTTATGTAACGTTTTCTCTCTGAAATTTGAATCTCCTTATGTTGAAAACTCCACCTCAGTGATAATCTGTGAGGATTTCTGATCCAACAGTTTAGGGTTTAGTCTAAGACCCATTCATATTTTCTCATCTGTTGAAGAGATGACTTTACATTATGTTTTGTTTTTTTTTTTTTTCCTGTCTGGAAATTTACTGTGGCAACTGGGAACTTGTGCTTTCAGTTTGCCCATTACAAGTCCCAAGTTCACCTGGTCCATTGGCTCTGTGTCACAGGTAGAGAGGGGCCTGCCAGCACACAGGTCCACGTCACAGACACTCTTGGGTAGATTAGGTTTTATATTGAAACCCAACGACGAAGCACCATGACCAAGGTGACTTCCATTAGAGTTTATTTGGGCTTATGGTTTCAGAAGGTTAAGAATCCACTATGGCAAAGGAGCACAGCAGAATACAGCAGGCATGGTGGTCAGCATAAGAAGTTGAGAGCTCGCATCCTCAACGGAAGCATGAAGCACAGGGTGAACTGGAAGTGTTGAGAGGATTTAATCTCAAAGCCCAACTCCAGTGGCACACTTCCTCCGATAAGGTGGTACCACTTAAACCTCTCAAAACATTACCAGCAACTGGGACTAAGTGTTCAAATGTCCCAAAGTATAGGGAACATTTCTCATTCAAACCACCACAGAGCATGAGAGAATAGACGTGCAAAGCTGCTGGCCTGTGTGCCTCTAAATTGCTGTAAGACAGAAGTGTGACAATATTGTTCCTCTCCCAGCTGTAAAAACCAAGTAACTGGAAGCTTTGCCCGTGTTAGCTGCTTTTCTAAATAGCCCATACTTGCTAGAGGCCCAAAATGTGTGGTCCTCAAGAGAAAATAGTGTGAATAGTCATTCCCAATTGCTCCTGAAGGGGAGGCATAGAGAGGAGTGTGGAACTTTCCAGTGCCCAGGGGCAAGTGCAATGCACACAAGATCAAGACCACAGAGGAGGTCCAGCTCAGACTGGGATGTTCTATGGAATGGCAGGAACAAAGCCAGGCTGAAAAAAATGGGGCCTTTGAAGGAAAGAGGGGACTGTAAAAGGGAAGCTGAGGGGACAAGTCGGGATATCTATCTCTGCTGTTGCTAGCATCAGGGAGGTGTGCTGGTGTGCAGGGTGGCTTGGCCTCTGCTGTTGCTGGCTTGCCACCTTTTGCCAGTCTCCCCTTTTCTGTCCTATTCCTTCCAACCTAACATCATTCGGATTGAGCCCTCTCTCCAACTTCTACACCTCTTCAGCTTTCCCACGCTGGCCTCCAGAATTCAGTGTTTGCCAATTTACGTAGAGCCCGTGGATCAGTCATCTGTGGGAAGAAGTATCTACTATGGTTGCATGTAAGTGAGGCCCAGTGCTACTAAAATACATGCCCATGAATGAAGCACAGGCAGGAACAAGTAGTCACAGCCTCTTGAAAGCATAACACCAGCCACCATATTTTCACTCTCAGATTTCTCCGGATGTTTGCAAGGAGTACCTAGTGCTGAGAACTGCTGCCTCAAAAGTTAGCATCTTGAGCAAGGTGTGGTTGTATACAACTTTAATCCAGGTAGGGGAAGGGGAGGGACAGGGGTGGGGAGGGACAGGGGCAAGGGTCAGGGGAGAGGCAGGGACAGGGGAAGACAGATTTCTATGAGTTTGAGGACAGCCTGGACCACTGGACCTCCAAGGCAGTGAGAGCTATGTAATAACACACAGTTTCGAAAGCCAAACCAAACCAACCAACCAACCAAACATCACCTTGAGGAGAAAGGCCAGAGAAGATCTGGCCTAACCTCAGTACTTGGATCTGATCCCTGCTGGCTCCTGTAAGTTTCCTTTGTTTGCTTGGAGATGGGGTCTTATGGAGCCCAGGGTGGCCTCAAACTTGCTATGTAGCCAGGGATGACTTTGAACTGATCCTCCTGCCTCCAACTCCCCAGTGCTGAGATGACAGGCATGTGCCTTTGTCCCTTGCTGAAGTGGTGCTTGGTGGAACCCAGGACTTTGTGTCCTCCAGGAAAACCCTCTACCAGCTGTGCTATAACTCTATGCCCATTTCATAGAAATGCACAATTTCCTACTAGTCTCTCCTCTAGCCACAGCAGAAAACAGGGCAGGAGTAAGGTAGAAGTTTCAGCAAGCCTGCTTTTCCATATAGCAGAGCCCGCAGCCCTTTCTCCATGCCAGGTGTCATTACACAGATGTTGAACTCCAGGTCCCAGCCAGTGTGTCCAAATCCGCTGACTGCATATAGTCTATCTCCCTGCTTCTGCCCAGGCCTTGTTAATCCTGACCTTTAACCTTTAGTCTTAGCTTGTTCTTTGACTATTGCTGACACAGACTATACATTTGGAACAAATTAAAGGAACCCCAACTTGTCTTAGTTTGGCACCCACAAATCCAATACTGGTTAAGAACACTGAAGGTGGAGGTAGCCACAGGGATGCTTTCCTACCTGGAGACACTGGGCTGGGAGAAGCAGATTCCTGAATCTGCATCCTGGCAGAATTCAGTCCCTTGAGGTTGTAGGAAAGAGCTCAGCTCAGGTGAGGGGTGTTTCATTTTCCCCTAACTCAGCAAGAGTGCTTTGGCAACTTTTGTAATCGCTGCAACAAAGTATCCGACAAAACCACTCAAACCCGAGAAAGTCTGGACTCAGGTGTTCAGGGTACAGTCCAGCATGGCAGTCGGGGGCAGGGCAGCAGGAGTGTAAAGTAGGGAGTCCCACTGAATCCATGGTCACCCAGCACAGAGAGATGAACACTGGTGATCAACTCTCTCTCCTTTTTACTTAGCCCAAGCCCATGGGATAACACTGCCCACAGTTAGGATCTTTCTATCTCATTTAATCTAATCTAATCGAGAAATTCCCTCATGAGACATGCCCAGAGGTTTGTTTCCATGGCGACACAAAACCCCATCCAATTGACATTGAGGGCTATCATAAGTCACACACCCTCCCGCAACTCTCAGAGAAAAGGTTTGTGTTTTTTGCCATGTTCCATTCTTATAGCTACAGTTAAGAAAGGGTCTCAACCCATCCCATGGGCAAGCACCAATCCCCAACACTATTAATGATTCTCCCTTATGCTTACAGACAGGGGCCTGGCATATCTGTCCTCTGAAGGGCTCTACCCAGCGGTTGACTGAAACAGATGCAGACACCCACAGCCAAACATTGGACAGAGGTCAGGGACCCTGATGGAAGAGTTGTGGGGAGGGTTAAATGACCTGAAAGAGATGGGAACCTTACAGGAAGAACAACAGTGTCCCAGAGACCCCTGGGAACTCTCAGAGACTGAGCCACCAACCAAAGAGCATACAGGAGGTGGACCCTTGCCATATATGTAACAGAGGACTGCCTTGTCCTGCCTTAGTGGGAGATGGGCCTAATCCTGCAGAGACTTAATGCACCAGGGTGAGGGGATATCCAGGGTGGGGGCCCACCCTCTCAGAGGCAAGGGGGAAGGGTTTGGAAAGAGGGATTCTGTGAGAAGGTACTGAGAGGAGGCAGCATTTGGTATGTAAATAATTAAATTTTATGAAGGGTCTCAGTCCCCTCAGTCCCAAGGACTCCTGTAACTAGTCAGGACTCTGGGTGATCCAGGGCCACCTTTCCAGCTTACAGTCCATGACCACAGACAGTTCTACAAAGTCTTTTTGCCCTATACCATCTTTGTGGGATCTAGGGATACTAATAAATACTAATACTAATAATTTCTGGATGCCTGCCTTTTTTTTTTTTTTTTTTTTTTTTTTTTTTTTTTTTGCATTTTGTTTTGTTTCAGAATTTAACTTGTCAGAGTTCAAGTCCAGGACAAACCTGCCATTTATCTGGTTCATGGTAAGGATTCATGATGAGGGCCGAATGAGAGCTTGCCTCTGATCTTGGCCAGAGCTCTCATAGCAGCTTTGCTAGGTTCAGCCCTGTTCTTACACAGCAGGAACTTCTGTGGCCATCCACTCTGTGGGCTCATTCTCCCACCCAGGCTATTACTATATCTAGCATGTGGCAGTCCAGTCCTTTGAGGAAGAAAGGTCCTGTTTGTGTCTTCTGAAATTTGAATGTAAAATGTCCCTCCTGGACTTGTATGTTTGATTACACCTAGCAGGTTTTTGGTAAAGCTAGAGATACTTTAGGATATGATTCTAGTTGTTTCCTTTTGCTGTTATTAAAAACATGGTGGCCAGAAGCAACTTGGGTAGAAAAGGGTTTATTTGACTTACACTTCCATAACCTAGTCTATCATCGAGGGAAGTCAGGATGAAAGCTCAAGGCAAAAACCTGGAGGCAGAAACTGAAGCAGAAACCATAGAGGGAAGCTGCCTACTGGCTTGTTCACATGACTTATTAAAGCTGCTTCCTAATTCTGTTCAGGATTACCCACTCAGGGTTGGTACCCTCCTCCATTCATCACTAATTAAGAAAATGCCCTACAGGCTTACCAGCAGCTCGATCTTGTGAATCACTGTCCTTGCTCCCCATGGTTTACTTGGCCTGCTTAACTTATAGCATCCAGAACCACTAACCCACAGTGATCTGGGGTCTCCACCATCAATCCTTAAACAAGAAAATGCCCCCACAGATTTGCCCATAGGCCAGTCTGATGGAGGCAACTCCTTCATTGAGGTTCTCTCTTATCAGGTGTCTCTGATTTCTGACAAGAAAGCAGCACAGAGACGGGACCTTGCTGCAGAAGGTGAAGCACTAGGGCGTTGGTCTTGCTTCATAGCATGGGCCCATTTCCTGTCCATCTTGCGTTCCTTTGCCAGAAGATACAAGGTCATCAGCTGGCTTCTTGTTTCTGCCTTCATGAATTCTTGAACAATAAGCAAGAATAAATCCTTTCTACTTTAAGTTTCTTGGCCAAGACATTTTGTCATTCCAACAAGAGAAGTAAACGAATGCAGCGGCCAACCTCTCCACGCCAGAACTGCTGGGGGCCGCATCCTTGTGGCTGTGACGTGAACAGAGAGAGATGGTAAACGATGGCGTGCAGTCTACCGCTGCTCTGTATGGCTTCCTTTCTAAGCCATGAAACTTAATTTTGCAGAGGTGGTCACTCAGTTTAAAGGTCTGCTGCTAAGCGCCGAATATTTTGGCAGTTGTACACGGTCGGGAGTGTGGGGTGCGTACTCTGCAGAAGACTAGTGTGAGGTTTACAGAGCCACCCAGTTGCAGAGATTGGTACAGGACTGTACTGAGCTTCAGGCAATGGGGTTTGTTAGGGTGAACTGCAAAGGAGCAGGGATGACAGAAAGCTTTGGCCCAGCCCAGCAAAGCCAAGCAGTGAGAGGGTGGGTAGGGGGAGGGTTCTGTGACATGTGTAAGTGGATTCAAGGTCATGTGACCCTCAGATTATAATAAAGGACACTATACGTTTTGTTTCCAGTTGAGGGCAGGTTTTTGGTCCAAAAGGTCCAAAGACAGTCCTAGATAAGGAAGGGACAATGGGACTAGTCCGTGTGTGATTTGCTCAGCATGTCAGTGATCAGCCTCTGTCTGGGAGGCAGACAGCTGGGTACATTCTTGTTCTGTGTAGCTCTCTCTCTCTCTCTCTCTCTCTCTCTCTCTCTCTCTCTCCCTCTCCCTCTCCCTCTCCCTCTCCCTCTCCCTCTCCCTATCCCTCTCTCTCTCTTTCTCTCTCTCTCTCTGCTTAGGGCAGTGATCTCTGGATAGATATGTTCCCAGCCAGGATAGGCTCCTCTCCCATGGGACAAGACAAATAGTCACCTGTTGGTTTAGGGGAGCAATAGAATGGAATTGGGTTAGCTTATTCCGGATGTGGTAAAATGGAAGGCCTGCAGGTGGTGACTTCTGGGAACAGAGCCCAGGTAGGAAGAGGCAGCTCTTCAAAAGGACATGTTTACACGGTCTGAAATGAAAGGGCATGCTTTCCCATCAGCCTTCCTTGCTTGCTCTTTTTAGTCCTAACCACAATGTGTATTGATTTCTCCCCCCAGTCAGTCTTTCATTTAACAAACACTGAGCGTGTGAACATCAGTGAGCCGACAGACAATGATCTCTGTCCTGTGGCTCTTTGATTCTCTAGCCTACCATTTCCTGCAGCCTGGCCTACGCTGGATGGCAGGAGACAAGAGGCTACATTAGACTCACGCCGGCCTCAGTGAGTTGACCTATAGCAATGAAAAGACAGGGCATTAGGTTATCAGCATCCACAATATTTCATAGCATCCTGTGATGAGGTCATGAGGCCCTGGGCAAGCATAAGATAGGTCTGTAGCTGGCCCAGTCCAGAGGGTTCGAGCTAGCTCACTATGCACCACCAAGCTGAACCTTGTAGAGCAGTGTGATTTTTTTGTTTTGTTTTGTTTTGTTTTGTCTTGTTTTGTTTGTTGGTGTGATAATGTGTGGTGTATGTGTTTGTGTGTGTGTTAGGGTATATGTTCATGTGCATACGCTGCTGAGTCTGCACATGGGTGTTTGGTTGTGGAAAACAGAATGCCTTCTTCCATTGATCTCCATTCTGTTTATTGAGACATGGTCTCTCTCTCAACCTTGTGCACAATCTGGCCAAGGATCTCCAGCCCCATTTCCAACAGGATGCGATTATAGATGGTCACAGACATACCGACCTTTTTACAAGTGCCCTAGGCATAACAAATTCAAGTTCTCATGCTTACACAGCAAGCACCTTATCCATGAACACATCTCCCTAGCCGGAAAGATCAATCTTCTGAGGATTTGGAAGGAATGGATGTAGGAAGACTGTGTGATGAAGATCTAGACTTGAACTCGGGGACAATCCTGTTTGTCAAAATGCCCTCTCTGCACTCAAGCCTGGGCTGGGCTGAGCGCTGGGATGGTTAGTTAGAGGCAAGGAAGACAGTGCCTGTTGTTAAGTTCTAATAATGATGGAAATATGTGGAGGTTTGCTTTTGGCTCCCCCGGGTCTGGGGCAGCTGTCCTGTTGACCATAAAGTACTTGAAGCTTCAATATCATCTCTACCTCTGGAGCAGCGGTGGGTAGAGACCAATCTGGAGGTGACAGAGAAGTGTGTCACAGAACTGAGTTGTTGCTTCCACAGCATGTGTGTTCGAGCTTTCCTTTCTCTTACCAGCCTGGATCTCTGCTCCAGACACAAACCCTCTCACCTTAGTCATTCAGCTACCATAGCTACCCTCCCCCTGACAACAGTCCTAGATTTCATGTACAATTTCTGAATATTTGTAGGTCTCATTAATATACCAGATTCAATTTGCCTTTGATTTTATTTATCATTAAATGATTTATCAATTCTATTTACATACTCATTTTCCCCCTTATCAAAATTTGCCATGAATTCCCAGTGAAACTCATTAAACACAGAAGCAGGAAAGAAAAGAGGGGCCGGGGAGATGGCTGAATTGGTGAAGTACTACTTACCACACAAGCATGAGGATGTGAGCTTAGAGTCTCAAAACCCACAGAAGGCTGGACATGGCAGTCCCTTGTTATAATCACCAGATCCCATGAAAAGATTGGAGGCAGAGACAGAAGAACCCTGGAAGCTTAAGGGCCAGTTAGTTTGACTTACACAGCAGAATACAAAGAACTGTTGGTGTATTTTTTATTGGGTTCTATTTTTCAACCTCCCTTCCAACACGTATTCTACTGTAATCTCTTCCAAACCCCAATACTAGGTAGGAGAGAAAAAAGGTTAGAGGAGAAAGGGGACATAGACCTCTATAGGCTACTTCCTAATAATTAGTGGTATTGGGTTTCTTGCAGCAATTTTAACATCATCATTATAATATCTATCAGTCCAGCAAACCAGCAATTCAGGACTATCAAATGCAACAGCAGGATGAACCAGAAGTAGCAGGGGCAGCAGCAGCTACCACAGGCCCTCTCAGGGATCTCCCATTTATACCCTCTCCAGAGTCCCCAAAATTAAAGTATCTGCAGCTGGCAAAAAAATCATGTCCCTGCTAGGGCATGAGGCAAATCATAATCACCTGCTGTGAAGCAGCCTCTTATCCCCACACCTGGGAGTAAAACAAAAACATACTCACATAATATAACTGCATTTTTTAAGAAACCAGAATTCTCACTACAAAAAACCCCTGTCTTAAATGACCTAGAAGGTGAGGATTGACACCTGAGGTTGTCTCTTTCGTTCACATGTGTGCTGTGGCATGTACATGCTAGCACACACACACACACACAGACACACACTTGCACAATGCATGCACTCATATTCACATTCTGACACTAATTAAAGAAGGAAGAGGAAGAGGAGGATGAAGGAGAAGAAAGGAAGAGAAAGAAGAAGAGAAAGAAGAGGAGGAGAAAAGGAAGAGAAGAAGGAGGAGAAGGAGGAGGAGGAGAAAGAGGAGGAGGAGAAAGAGGAGGAGGAGAAAGAGGAG
>NW_022196896.1:63228236-63248346 GCF_008632895.1 Mastomys coucha | reverse complement strand
AAGAAGAAGAAGAAGAAGAAGAAGAAGAAGAAGAAGAAGAAGAAGAAGAAGAAGAAGAGGACAAGGAGAGGAGGACGAGAAGGAGGAAATGACTTAGACCACAAAATTCATTGGCTCACAGTGACATTTTACACATGTGTTTCTGTGTGAAGAGAGGAAGAGATAAAGAGGGCATATAAAAGGGAGAAATGAAAGGTGATATACACAGTAAGGATCAGAAACCCTAACAGGAAACATTGAAAAGACAGACATCAGCTTGTTCTTAGCCCCCCCCCCCAAGGCCTGGGCTCCCTAATAGTCTGGGCAATGGACCCAATAGGACCTGAACCTTGGAGACACATGAGTATCCTTACTAGAGAATGTTTTACTCAAGTAAACATAATAAAACAGTATGTTTAGATTCAGATTATCTGAATGACAATCTCATACAAAATGAAAATTTCAGTATAAATAAATTTTCAACAGGAGGAAAACTAACATTTCATTCCTTGACTGTCAAGAAGATTTGGGGGAGGAAGTTTAGAGATAGGGGATAGGATGTACTATGCATGCTTGCATGCACACACTTGCAAACACACACACATACAAACACACACATATGCACATGTACATACACACATGCACACATGTGCACACACACACACACACACACACACACACACACACACAAGACCTCCCCCAATAAGGAGTATTTCTCTAAATTCATTAAGTCAATCTAAGTGTGAAAGAAACACATCAGTGGTCTGGTTCCTTTTCTTTTGTATTCAGTTAATGATCTGTGTAAGGCATTAGAAACAGAAGATGGCTCTGGGCTCAGTTGGTGAAACACTTGTCTGACGAGCAGGAGGATCTGAGTTCTTCCCTCAGAACTCACATCAGAGAAGCTGGGTGTGTTGTCTCACAACTGACATTCCTGTGCTGGGGCAGTAGAGACAAATCCTGGGGTTTTTCTCAACAGCCAGTGTAGCCTACATGAAAAGTTCTAGGCCACTGAGAGACTCTGTCTCAGAACAAAAGTGGACAGTGTCTGAGGCATCACTCAGAGGTATCCTCTGGCTATCACATGTGAGTGCACCTGCATACACACATGCACACACATGTGCACACATACATGTGCACACATACATACACGCACTCATACACAAAAATAAATATAAGTTTAAAAACTCAAATGTAAAAAAAAAATGATCACCTCTAAAAACTGTTGTTACTCTTGCAGAAAAACCAAGTTCAAGTCCCAGCACCTATGTTGGGGGGCTCAAAACCACCTGTAACTCCAGGTGGATTTGATAATCTTGGCCTCCAAGGGCACCTGCATACATTTGGCATAGACTTACACAAACACATACACACAAAACAAATTTTTAGATATTTATAAAAAAAAGATTGAAGATTGAATGTCCACAGGGGAAAGAACATGGGAACGTCACCTGCTGAAAAAACAATGACTCGAAACAGGCCATACTTTGCCCTGAGAAGCAGGAGAGTTTGCAAGAAAGCAGAGAGAAACTATTGAACCCAAAGAAAACCACTGAAGAGTCTTTAGATGTGAAAGAAAATCATGGTCCGTGAAATAAAAATGGTCAGGTGCACTGAACCAAAGCTAAACTGTTTGCTCAATGAACATTTCCAATTAAGGGATAAATGGTAAAACTGAAAAGAAGATGCAAAGCACAAAGCTACAAAAGACCTCAAACTATGAAAACAGAGTGATCAAAATAATTAATTACAAATAGACTAAAGATTGGAGGACGCATCTTATCAGAGAGGACAGACACACAGCAAATTAGCAGAGGAAAACCCAGAGCAATAATCTGTTTCAAAAGCAGGGGACCCTTTTGCCATGCTCAGGAAACCCACTGTTTTTAACCACGTTTCCCACTGTGCTGAGCAGCTGCTTTGACGAAGGAGAGGTAGTCTGTTGTAGAGTGAAAGATCTGGGGCAAGATTCTCCAGAAGGTTGTATAGCTCTAAATGGCATCCAATACATGGTATTGTTTCTCTTATAGCCAGGATTCACAGGTCTAGAACTCAAGAGTTGGAAATGGGTATGGGACCACTCAAAACCATTCCCATGACCTCTTACAAAATATAGTTTCCCATTCCCATGACTATAATATGCTCTGCTGACCAGTAGTCTTGGTTTTGGCACAGGGGTAGGAGAGTGTTTCCACAAGAAAGCACACATACTCCATTGAATTGGAGAATGATTTCCCTCTCATCACTTTGGGTTTCTGATGCCCTTAAGCCAACAGGCTAAGAAAGATGTGAGTGTTGGTTGATCAAGAATATCAGGGGGTATTTAAACTGCTTCTCTGCAATAGTGTAAAGGAGATTATGTGTGGAGTGCAGGGATCCTTTAGGGTGTCTCGGTATTACCATATCCTGTGATCAAGCCCAGTGGGAAAATGTGACAAACCAATTCAGAAGAGCTAAATACATGGCTCAAACAGGTCAAAAATGAATGGCTGAGTCACTTCTCCCTGTACAGAGTCTCTGCTTGCTGAGGGAGGAGAAAATACATAATGGGTAGGAGAGAGATAAAAGGTAGTTAAAAATGCCAGCTAAGGCAATGAAGCCAGTTACACATATGAGGATCGTACTAATGATGCATACATTCATATGAATTCAGTATGCTTTCTTTCCTTTCACTGGATAACACAACATCAAGTTAATGCCAATTCCTAAGTGTTGTTAAACCTATTATCCTCCTTCATTTATGAAATATAAAAAGAACACACATTTACAAAAGGACTTCTCTATCTATTCTAGATAAGTCAGTGCATATTTGCTTGTTTGTAGCACAGTTGTAGCCTGGTAGGCTTTCATCTTGGCCAGTGTGATCAATTGCCATACAAAGGAACCTCAAAGCAGTTTTAATCACACTGCCCTGACGTCTAACGAAATTGAACATTATAAAGATGTTTCTCAGCCATTTGTATTTCATCTTTTGTAAACTCCTTGATAAGATCCTCCAATGACATACTACTTCCAGCAAGACCATACCTCCTAAGTCTGCAGTGGTTAGTGTAGTGTCAATAAGAGGAACCAAGTATTCAAATGCTCAAGACTAAGTAGGGGACATCTCATTCAAACTACTGGAGTTTGTATTTTTGCAGTCCTTATTCAAGTATTTGTTCACACCTTTGATTTCTTTGAATCTGTTTATAACTGCTGTTCTGAAATCATTAGCTGTGGAACAGTGAAGTTGCTTTTCTCAGCAGACATTACCATAGGGTGCTTATTTCTAAAGAAAACATATTATCTTGGTTATTCACGTTGCTTGTGTTTTTATGTTGGGATCTAGGTATCTGGAGTTAGGTCATTTAGTCTTTCTTGATGTGAATTTTTGGTTTCATCTTTGTTGAGCAGGTGTGTGGATCTTTGTTGGTGGTGTTATTGTTGTTGCTTTTGTTGTTACTGTTGCTGTTGTTATTACTGCTGCTGTTATTGTTGCTGCTGTTGCTGTTTTTGTTGTTGCTACTGCTGTTGCTGTTATTGCTATTGTTGCTATTGCTTTTGTTTTTGTTGTTATTGCTGCTGTGGTTACTGTTGCTGCTCTTGTTATTGTTGTTGCCGCTGTTGCTGTTGTTGTTGCTGCTGTTATTGCTGCTGTAGAAATTTAATCAAACCAGGATGCTTCATAAAGAAAATGCCAGAAAACAAAGAGGTCCACTAATCCTTAAGATAAAAGAGGTTTTCTGAGAGTTCACAAAATGAACACCCATCCCCAAGGAATGAGGCTTCCTGGGGACATCTCCTGGAGAGAGGATCTCCCCCACCTCTCCTGAGAGTTACAGGTATCTTATCCTAACTGAGAGAAAGAGTCAATAAGAACTAAAGAACAATGAATAAGATAAAGTGTTACTAACCCATGTTGTAAATTGTAACTTTGTAAGTTGAAAAGATCTGTTCTAAAATGGTATAAACGCTTAGAGCCTTGTTTCCTCTTGGTCACTATGGTCTTGATTACAGAGCTGACCCTGGTATACCACTTCAAAATAAAAGTCAACCTTGTGTTATTACAGTGGCCTCCTTGATTCCACGTGAGTGGGGTTCCCATGCTAGTTATTACACTGCTGAATTGTTATTCTAAATTGTTGGGTTGGGGACCAGCTGGATGTTTCTTTGACTTTGGAGCCACTCAGTGTTGCTATGTCAATTGAGTGTCACAAGTGGTCCCAGCTCAGATAGGGATAAGTATGACTAACAAGCCTAGCTGCAAACCTCTGTAGTCTTAGAAGATTCTCTCTACCAATGTTTCAAGGTTTGTAGACGGCTCATAAGGTTCTTCAGGTAGTCCTTGGATGGCAGGGTCTAAGATCACAATGAGTGGGCAGTGTTCCATGGGATAAGGGAACAGGACCCCACATTATCCTCATGCGAATATGGGTGAGGTAAAAGCTAGTCTCAGGGGATCTTTATGTGGAGTCAGTGATACAGGGCACTATGATGTTCCAGGACATCTTAGTAAGGAGAGTAGTATATTGGATCTGGGAGTCACTACCTGTAGTTTCAGGTTGCACTACATGTGACATGTGGTTCTGGGCAGCACAATGGATATGGTAGCTAACAGGCAGGCAGGGTAGCATATAGGTTAGTTAACAGGCAGGTAGCAGGCAGGCATGGATCTGGGGACTTACCTACTGTTCTATATTGAACTCTGTGGGGTGCTATGGTGTGTTAACTGATAGGTAAGCAAGTGACAGGGCCAATATTACACCTCCTCCAAGTTTTCTCTGTTTATTCACTGTCTTTTGTGTTTCCATATAAATTTCAGAACTTCTTTTTTATATTTCTGTGAACGATACCATTGGATTGATTAATGTTATGGTATATGCACACCTCTACCACACACACACACACACACACACACAGAGAGAGACACACGCACTCACAAGATGCATACTTATTAACCTACTACTGGGGAGTCAGAGAAAGCAGAACTCTGGGGCTTACTGGTAATCTAGCCTAGACTTGGGAAGTTCCAATCCAGTGAGAAAAACCTTTTCAAAGAATGTATGCCTTGAGGACAAAGAACACATGAGATTGTCCTCTGAATGCCACATACTTGTACATGTACACACATACACACACACACACACACACACACACTCACACACTAACACATTTGTGCACACATACATCCCTACATAGACAACAAAAAGAAAAAAATAAAAAGGAAGGAAGGAAGAAAAGATAGGGAGGTAGGGAGGGAGGAAAGGATGGAGGAGGGAAAAAGAACAGTTGAATGCCCAGAAGAGAGTATGTTTGTTCGTTTGTCAGTACCACCCCTCCCTCCCTACCTCTGTCAACACATCACCAGTGCAGTTGCAGCTTCTATTCAATCTTTTTCTTCTCTGGCTCCTTCTTGCCCAAGGCAGTGGCTCCAGCCCTTTTCAGAAACACTTATTCACTCTGGAACGAAGTGCTCCCAGTGGGACTGAGCCTTCCAGCTCTTATTCTAGAGTCTCTTTCTCTTGTACTTTCCAATCTTTAATTTCTTTCTTCGATAGCAAAACAAGTGCTTTCTATCCTATACTCCCTTGTATGATCACTGTTCTCCATCTACTCATGGTTTGTTTCTAAGAGATTCTATCAGTCTGTGCTCCACATCATATGAAATTCTTTGAATCTAGTCCTGGAAATGAAATCAAGACATACAGGTACACTCCATGCCACTGTTGGATGGGTATACATTCACACCATCATGGCTATGCAGAAACATGCCCACACTAACATAAAGTTCATGTGTAAGTCAGATCCACTGTAAGTCAGATCCACTGTTGAGTTAAAAGCACTCGGTATTTGTGTGAGTTTTATATCTCAAGAATGCTAAACTCTATTATTTCTAAAAATCTTCTCCTTTGATGAATTTTAATGATTTCTATATCATAGAAATGACCGTAGAGCTTCTCATTTTGCAGTTTAAAGCTTGATGAATATATAGCGTCATAAGTAAACATCCACAGAGATAGAGGCCAATTCATCATCTTAAAAATGTCCTCATGAAGCCTCTTTGTGGTCAGACTTCCTTCTCTCCTCTGACCATACCATTCATCTGTATCCTGTCTTTCATAGAATGCAATAACAATGTAGTCATTAAAGTTATCATCCTTGGATATAGCTACTCTCAGTTAGGAAATGTAGCTGTTATGGTTATACATTTCTCATGAATTAATACTTTGTTCTTTTGGGTTGTCCAGTTGTGCTCTATTATTCGGAGATACCATTTTTTTAAAATTAAACCTATTCAGCTTCTGTAGAATGTCTCCATCTATTCATCCACTGGTGGACACTTAGACCCTCCCCATATCCTGGCTACCATAAGTACTGTTGTAATGAGTATGCAAGATTAGTTGCCTTGTGATCCATAACTAATTGTGGGCCCACTGGATCATACATAATTCTTAGTTCCTTCAGAAATTCACAATCTATTTTCCACAGGATTGCACTGACATTTCAACCTACAGAATGCAGGAACTCTCCTCACTCCACACTCTCTCAAACACCTGTTTTGCATATTCTTGTTAACCTCCAATCTAAGCAGTGTGACGTGGCACATTGCTGTAGTTTTGTCTTGACTTTTCCTGATGATCAGTGATGTTGTCCTAGTAGGTTTGTCGGCAATTTATAAGCCTTTGATTTGAGAACTGCCCAGGCAGGTGGTTTGCCTGTGTTGCAATTAAGCTGTTTGTCTGCTCAGTATTAAGTTGTAAGTTCTTTATATATTTGCATATTGACCCCTTGACTTCTGCAGGGTGGAGAAATCCCTTTCCCATTCTATAGGGAGCTGTTCCTTCTGTGGATGGATTCCTTTGCTTCTTATTGTATAATCCCAACTTCGTTTACTGTTTCTTTTGTTATCTATGGTTTTGGGAGTAACTGCCAAGTAAACTCATTGCCCAGGTATTGCCCTGGCTAGCCCTTCTATTCTCTTCACTTATTTCTTCTCCCAGTTTGGGGACTTCAGTCTTCAATTCCTGTGATTTCCAGTGCCTTTCATATTGGTTAACACAGGGAGGCTGAAGTGTCCTGTTGGGGCAGTCAGTCTGTGCTGTTACCCAGAGGGGAGATTCATTCACAGATGGAGCTGGGATAGAGGTCACCCACTTTCCTCTTCTTCCCGATGTCATTTCAATGATTCAAAAACCTTTCTACACATGTGGAAATGTGGAGGGTGTAGCTCATGTGCAGCTTTCAGTCGGCTGTTATTGGCTTGCAACATATCCTTGAAGTGTTAGACATTGGAAATTCACCTTTTAAAGCACTTTTTTTTTTTCTGGAGATTTGGAGAGTCTTTATTCATTGGGATAAAAATCTAATTCAAGTCTTGAATTTACCTATATCAGTTATATATCTGTAGAAACATTTATTTAAAATACTTAGTCTTTAGCTGCCAGTGTGTGAACATTTCTTAGAAAGACATACAAATGTCTCTTCACCCTAGACAGGATACCAAGGACAGACCAGAGAAAGGAATTCTCCTGATTCTGGTGAACCAGTGGATTTAGTTACAGTTACTTATAAAAATGTGAATGAGAGATTATTTATAGGAACCTAGATAACATATGTATGATTCTATTACTGTCTTCTGTCAACTGTTAACTCTTGGTGTATCATAAGGAAGGTGGGGACCTTAGGAACCTTTCTTTGGTAGCACCCATTAACTTATATCCTCACTATACTTGGTCTTCAGAAACCTGCATACCTCCATGACAGAATGTAAGAACCAACACTGGATGCTGTCCTTTGACCTTCCCCCTCTCTTTCTTTCTCTCATGCACACACACATGTACATGCACAGACACACACATACTTTCACATGCACATGCCTATACTCATAAGCACACATGCATGGTTGTACACACACACTCTAACACACACAGACACACACATGCATACACACACACATGAGTAAAGACAAGATAAACAATACAACCATATCTGCAAACACAAACTTTCTTCAAAGGATTATGTGATCCTAATGCCTCCAGCCTTTCCTTCCCCAGGTTTCCCAAGCTCTTCTCATTAGGAGTAGACAGGACAGGAGTCGCTGATGGAATGAGCTACCTTTGTGGACTTGGGCAGGGCTTAAAGTCCAACACTTGCTTCTGAATTGTCCATTCACAGGTACATCATGAATGGCTTGAGAGGAAGTCAGGTGCTCAGGCTACATTGCAGGAGGAATGGTGGAATACCCTCGAATACCTAATACAAGGTAAACCCTTCCCTGTGTTGGCCTGATCTGTTAATGAAATTAAGAGAGTAGACCACACCAGACAAAGAATGAGAATCAAACTTGGGGTGTTTAGAGGGTGCATGCCCAGACTATTTATTGGGTTAGAAAGAGAATAATTGCTAATCCTATTGCACTTGTGCTTGTAGAAACAATACAAGAACAAAGCCTCGTGGAAAGCCACTCATCTAGTACATGCATACAAAATTGCAAAGCATGTGTGCTAGAAACATTGGAAAATCTCTTCTACCCCTGAAATCCAAAGCCTCTGTGTGCAGAAAATGATTAGAGTGGCAGCTATGCTTTCTGTGCAGATGGCAGAAGGCAGGGAGTAGAGTGGAGCTGCACAGACCACAGCAGTCAACATGATATATGTTCAGGGGTCACAGAGTCCATTGGTGAACTAAGGGCACAGCTGGGCCTTGGTGACACTGGGGAGCCCCTGACTCTCATAGGGAACATCTGCTCAGAGTTTCGACTCATTCATTGAGTGCCTCCTCACCATTCAAGGGGTCCCAACTGGCATGTAAAATATTCTTTTAAATGCCAGATGCTGTTTGTTGCTGTTGTTATAGAAATATAATCTGATATAGAAAAGTATAGAGACAATTATTAAGTTGAAACAAAAAATAAACATCAGTGTTGCAGGGACCCAGGCAAGATAGAAAACCTACAGTACATATATGCACAATTTAATTAAGGGAGAGAAAATAAAAGAGAATGAAGAGAGAGAGGAGGAGGAAGGAGAAAGGAAAGGAGGAAGGAGTGAAGGAAGCAGGGCGTATAGGATGGAAGGCAGGTGGGGAGGCGGTGGCCATGGAGAGGGAGAAAATCCCATTCTCAGGCCTCCTGTTTGCATTTCTGACCTGCTTTTTATAATTCCACAGGGACTCCTTCAGTTCCAGTAACAGAGCCTGTAAATCTGGGGAAAAAAAAAAGACCAAGGCTCTTTTTGGTTTCTGAGTGTTTTCTGGACAAGACTCTTTTAAAAGATCCAACAAATGCAGGTTTCTAGCATACCTGGATATATATATGTATATGTGTGTGTGTATGTGTGTGTGTGTGTGTGTGTGTGTGTGTGTGTGTATGTTAAATAGGTCTGAAATATTTCTTGGCAAAATGATCCTTATTTCCTTGGAGTCAGTGGAAGGGACTATATATATACATGCTGACCATATATATGTATGTTGGTAGAAGTGACTCTACGCATAAATGCTGACCATATATATGTATGTCAGCAGAGATGACTATGCCAACCATATATATATACATATATATATATAGTCATTTATATATATTATATATATGTATATATATATATGTGTGTGTGTGTGTGTGTGTGTGTGAGTGTGTCAATTTAGATGACTATATGCTTAGATGCTGACCACATACATCTATGTCAGTAGAGATGACTATACACATACATACTGACCATATATATGTATGTCAGTGAAGATGACTATACATACACATGCCAACCATATACTTATATGTCCTCTAGTGCTGATGTCATGTGGATTGTCATCAACCTGACCTCTGTAAGATCATCTGGTCCCTACATGATATCTGAACAGAAAGCCACACTGTAGTCTACAGACACAGAGCTGTTAAAGACCCTCCATGGGTTACAGGAAGACACACTGTAGCCTACAGACACAGAGCTGTTAAAGAACCTCCATGGGTTACAGATATCCATGATGTTTTCATCTCTTTCACAATGCTGCACATCACCAACCGACCTTTTGGTGTTGTTATTCCAGTAAGAAAATCTGTCTTTAAATCAGAGTTTAAATCATTTATGTTAATGGTAGGAAATAACATATCTAGTCAGGTGTTTTGGAAAACAAACACTGGTACCGTTGTGTTTTGGAAGAAATATCTTGTTTGTCGCACTGATCCCGAGTGTCATCAAATTTCTTTATACATTTTCATGGCTTACCATAATGTTATACTTATCAAGGGCAAAAACAATATGTTTTTGAGTCACAATGTATTTATCAGATCCTTCATCTTTCAAATTTCTAGTTAGAATCTCACGTCCAGCAGTCGGCCTTTGCAATTTTGTTTCATATTATTCCCCTGGAAGCAATACATCATGGCTTATCAGTCCCCTGGTCCCCGTCCTACTGGTGAGATGGCTACCGTAGCAGAGCAAGCAATGGAGGAGAAGGGATCTTGGCACTGGGATGGACTCTCCTAGCGAAGGGGAGCTGAGAAGGCCAGAGCCGTTCTTCATGTGCTCAGCAGTCCTTACACTTCCCTACGGGGATGTTCCTAGACATTAGAGCTCAATACTGGCAATGTCAGTTTGTCCAGCTGCACACAGCGGGTATGTGACTACCAGTTAGGTGAGGCACATTTCCCTGTGCATCACAGGCAGACAGTGCTTGGCTCCCGGGATTGTTAGGAAGTGGTGTCTACATCTCTGTGTGCCTCTAACATATAACTTGTGAACGAGCTCCTGGGCTTGTTTCCCAGGAGTGGCTTGACACTTAGGTGAGAGTCCAGTGATCCTTCCTGCCCTCTTCTTCTAGAATGCAATGTCAACAGACCACAGGCCCAATCATGACCGACTCTTATAAGCAAGCTCAGGTGATTTGATTGAAGACCAGGGGATCTTGGCATTTCAGCTGGACATGAGCCATGATCAACCTTATTGCATCTTTTTCTCTTATAAGTAGGCTAGGAAAACTTCAGGATACCTGTTCTCTGGCCCTGGCACACTGGCTACTTTCTATATAACAATTGTCAGACACCCCTACATACACCTGTAGGGAGCTGGTGTCCTGAGGTCTTCATGGTATGGCTCAGCTCTTCAGCAGCTGGGCTAATCCTGCTCTCTTTTCTCTTCTCTTGTTCCCCATGCTAACCCTGAGCCAGTGGAACTCTTCAGCATGAAATTTCAGCCTACTCTAACTGTCTTGTCACTCATGCTGTCACTTATGCTGTCACTCATGCTGTCACTCATGCTGTCACTCATGCTGTCACTCATGCTGGAACACCACTTTCCCTCTCTCCATCCAGTGGCTTCTCATTGCACCACTTTTCCTCTCTCCACCCAGTGGCTTCTCATTGTTGTTTCTATCCTGTCTCACACAGTCCTTCTACCATGACATCTCATACATCTTCTGGCAGAATGAATTGTCATATCCTGGCTCTCCAGTCACACTTTGGAGCATAAATTGTTAGTCTCTCATCAATTCATGTCCTGCAGGTGTGCTCTGTCCTATGATTTCCTCATCCATTCCTATGACCAGTGAGGGCCTGAGGCAACTTTACTTGCTTAGATATTGTGATGGTTTATATATGCTTGGCCCAGAGAGTGGCACTATTAGAAGGTGTGGCCTGTTGGAGTAGGTGTGCCACTGTGGATGTGAGCTTTAAGACCCTCATCCTACCTGACTGGAAGCCAGCATGCTGCTAGCAGCCTTCAGATGAAGATGTAGAACTCTCAGTTCCTCCTGCACCATGCCTGCCTGGATGCTGCCATGCTCCCAGCTTGATAATGGACTGAACCTCTGAACCTGTAAGCCAGCCCCAATGAAATGTTGTCCTTATAAGACTTGCCTTGGTCATGGTACCTGTTCACAGCAGTAAAACCCTAAATAAGATAGATATGACTCAAGTATGGGCATGGAAAGAAGAGATAATGGCCTGAGGTTACCTAGTGCCTGAGCATGTCAACTCCAATGCTTTAGGGATTCAAGTCCTCTGGACTTCAAAAATCTTCCTGACGGGGAGGGAGGGTTAAGCCACCAGTGCAAATCAGTGCTCAACGGAAATCAGTTTCTGACATCAGCCTGTGTGTCTGTCTGGTAGCAAGTGCCAAGGCTGCATGGAAGATACAGAGTGGAAATTATTGAGCAAAGAATTCTCAATACTGTTGGAATTCTGAAAGTGAACTTTAATCACCCTGGATGATGGTGAAAGGTAAGGAGATGGGACATTTTCTCTGAGAAAACTAATACTTAAAGGGCAAGTGAAGGAAACTGAAGTAAGAAGAGCCAGGGAGAACTTTGGCAATGACTTATGGTGACAGCACGGACGCGAACCTCCTGAGGTCTTAGCAAGGAAGGCAGCATGCACACTGTCATGAGGAGACTGCAACAGCTGTTTGCTGTTTGACAGGTGGCCACTGGGCTTGGTCCCAGAAGCCTGGGATAAGCCCAGGAGGGAGCTCCAAGGTGATTCAGGACACGTAGCAATCAAACACAGACAGCTTTGGGATGGCCCTCACTGTGATAGGAGAGGGTGAGGGGCAGAGACAGCATTGGACAAAGGGGCAGAAATAGGAGGGGCGGTGAAAGGAGGGAAGGAGGAAGAGAGGAAGATGGAAAGACAGAAAAAAGCGAGAGTCAGAAAAAGACAGAAAGAGCTTGAGTTGGAGAGACAGAAAGATGGACAAAGAGGCAAAGATAGAGGGTAAAAGGGAAGAAAAAGACAGACAATGACAAACACTGAACAAGAGAGACTTTAGAGGGTGACAGAAAGAGATGACATAGAGATAGAGAAAGGGAGGGAGACAGGGACATAAACAGTGTTAGAGAAAAAGAGAAAGGTGGAAGGAAAGAGAAGGAGAGGGAATACAGAGGTCTACATAAGGCAGAGTGCACCAGGCTCCCAGTGCCTCCCAGTGTTCCTAGTACTCCTAGTACCTCCCAGTTCTCCCAGTGCCTCTCAATATTCCCAGTGCCTCTCAGTGTTCCCAGTGCCTTTCAATGCTCCCATGCTTCTCAGTGCTCCCTGTGCCTCTTAGTGCTCCCTGTGCCTCTTAGTGCTCCCAGTGCTTCCCAGTGCTTCCCAGTGGTCCAGACTGCTCCAGCCTCAGCTTGGCAGGGCTTTGGCCATAGATAGAGCCTAGAACCCAGGTAGGCAGGCTCCTGGCAGTCAAAACAGGATATTCTCCAGTCTGCCTTGCTTCAGGACTTGGGAAGGGAAAAAGATGGGGTAATCTTCAAGTTCAAGTTTGATTTCACTTACACTGGTTCACCTTTGGAAATAGAAATCGTAAAGCATTGGCTTGATGCCACTCTGATTTTGCCTGGCGCATTCAAAATGCAAAAGTGAATGACTATTGATTTTTCTTCACCACAAAATAAGCCATAAAACACAAATAAATCAACCTTCCCAAGCAGAGCTGTTTGCAGTGGGGAGCAGACTGCCCGCCAGAGCTCATCAATTACACAACCTCCCCAGGCTCTCCGTTATTTTAGAGTTTAAGTAGAACTCACAAGCTGATGGGCTCCACTTGCCACAGTCCTCTCCAGTCCTGGCTGTGTAAAAGCCACAGGCAGTTCTGTGAAGTGATGCCCCAGAAAGGGCTTCCCTGAGCTCAGGTGCTGTCAGGGTGGGGTGGGGTTGCAGGGGGAAAACCTGTTCTCTATGGAAGCACAATATATGCCTCGATTCATATGCATCTTCAGAGGATTAGAACCAGTAGGATAGAATGACTTTCTATTATGAAGAGGAGTTTATGACACCGTGTGAGCTGCAGACCAACAGTGGCTATCTTTATGCAGGAGGGGCTGAGAATCCAATAGCTGCTCAGCAGATGAGGAGGTACCTCGGCAGTTCCTATCTGAGTCCACAGATCTGAAAGATTCCCAGAGAGATGCTGGTCTTCAGTCTATATGAGGCGGCTGAAGAAACTGACTTCTTAGGACAGCAAAAGATTGTAGCAGCAGCAGCAGCAGCGACAGTGGAGAAGATGCACACACCAACAAGAAGTAAAGGCAGGCAGGCCGCATTGATTTTTCTTGGGAGGTGGGGATTCTCCCCTCCATTAATCCTTCCTAGAAGTCCTCACAAACTCACCCCAGGGAAGCTGATCCACTTCAGATCCGATCTAGTAGACAATCAAAATTTAACTGTCACATCTAGAACTACCACTATACACACCCTCCACATCTGGCCAGACCTGAATGTTCCCTGTCTGTGTGCTTCATTTCCTTTTCTATGTCGTGTCAAGCAGGCTGCCTCCTTTGAATGCTGGCTTGGGATATGAAGTAGGCTATGGACACTGGGAGCTGACAGCTGTGGTAGCTGGAGAGGCAGAAGCCTATGTGTCTAGGACTGAGCCTGAGGTCCTGAGCCAGCTATGGATCAGCCGGAAGGTATAAACTGGAAAACAAAGGCAACCATGAACTGGACTTGGAAAGGCAACCCAGTCTCCATGCTGTGAATAAGCTTCAAAACCCATGGAGACATATCTGCATCCCAGGTCAGCCGGGAAAGCCAGTAAAGGGATTATATCATGAACAGGCCAACATGCATTTAGGGTAGAATTGCATTAAAATGGTTGGGAGGAGTAGCTGGACACTCAAATGACCAATCTTTATTTCTTCTTTTAAGAGGGAATACCAGCAGTCCATGGGCCCAATAGTGATTGACTCTTACAAGCAGGCACAGCTAATCAGATGAAATACAGCTGTTTTGCCAAGAGTCATTCATTCAACTGCACATGGCTTTCCCAACTTCATGTCATCTTGCTTTTGTAATCCACAGGGGCCAGCCAGTGCTGCTGCCCTCACTTGCATGAATGTCACATGGGCAGTGCATCCCAGGCCAGTTCCCTGAAGTAAACTGATTCTCCAACCCCTGGCAGCTTTCAACTGCTAAAGCCCCACAAGTAGAATTTTAACTGGTTTAATCTTGTATAGATCTGGTGCCGGCAATTACAGCCTCTGTGAGTTCGTGAGTGCAGTAGGCCTGTCTTGCTCAGTCTCCCCCCACTCCTGGAACTTACAATACATCCTATGAGCCATGTGGTGAGGAGGATTGGTATCCTTCTTGGGGCTGAGAACTTTCTCAGCATTCCAACAAACTAGAAATCTCTAAGTGCCATTCACTGCATAAAAGTTCTTCTGAGAAGGACTGAGAGTTGCACTAGTTTATAGGTATAGAATTATGAACTCGGTGTGCAGTTTGATACTAAGTCTATTTAACAAAACAATGGAAGTAGGCTCTTCTTCCCATCTGTGAGCATCCCAGTTACAGGTTCTTGGTCAGGTTACGACACCAGGGAACACCTTTCTGTTGTGGTGAGCTGAAAGTGTGTGATCCTATGTTACAGTTGAATAGATGCAGGTGAATGGGAATGTGTATTTCGCTTCCACCCCCATATTCCAGGTTCTACTACCTCCCTCTCAGCCCTGTCTTAATCTTTCTCTTTCCCCTTCTTAAGGGCCCCTTTCTAATTTTCTGGCTTCCACATAGAATTACCTCAATATAAACACATACATATAAGGGTTGGAGAGGTGGCTCAGAGGTTAAGAGAGTTTCCTGTACTTCAGATGACCTAAATTTGGTTCCCAGCACCTACATCAGGTGATTCATAGCTGCCTGTCCCTTTAGCTCCAGGGAATCTGTGATGCTGTCTTCTGGCTTCTGCAGAGATTCCTGACATGTGACATAAACGCACACCCACACACACCATACACACACACACTGCACACACACACACACACACACACACACACTATATATGTATACATATATAGTATGTGATTTATAATATATAATACAAATATATTAGAGTCTAGGACTTTCATGTGATGTTTGTCTTTCTGAGCTTAGGATACCTCACTTAATACAGTAATTCCTAGTTTTCCCTCTCGATTCTGGGATGCCCTCTTTGAATCGTATGCAGATCTTGTGCATGCTGCCTTGTGAGCTCATACTCACCTCAGTCCTGCTGTGGCTGGAAAGCACTGTTTCCTTGAAGTCTTCCATCTCTTCTGGCTCTTACAATCTTTCCTTTCTTCCTCTGCCTTGATGCCTGCGCCTTGAGAGAAGAGGTTTGATGAAGACTTCCCATTTAGGGCTGAGTGCTCCAATGTGTCTCCTTCTCTGCACACTGTCCAGTTGCTCTAATTCCCACCAGTACAGAAGATGTTTCTCTGATACGGTAGAAGGAGGTGCTTATCTGTGGATATGGCAGTATGTTGTTAAGAGTCATTTTGTTGCTATACAGGTAGGCCTCTTGTGTAGGTTGCAGGGTTTGTAGCTGGATGATGATGATGACTGCCTTTCTCCTTTGGTAGTGTGGTGAGTACCTACCATCACCATGAACCCTGGTCAGTAGAGGTAAAGCTTCTGGTTATGCACCATCTTAACTTCTCAGTGTTTAATGACACAAGCCAATAGAGCCTTATTACTGGATTGTAGAGAGTAAACGGTGGCCTGTTATGTCTGGGGCTTACTTGGAATCATTTCAGCCAGCAACTCAACAAATTGTAACCCATTCCTGGAACTGAATGTTTTACTTGGTAGCAGAAGGTGTCCAGTTAGGACGCTATTTGGGGCTTCCATTTAGATTCCTTTCTCACACGTATATATTTAGGGAAGCATCTATAGGTGGTTTTCAAATGGCTTTAATGTTACTAGTCCGTCCCTCTTTGGCCTTCTCCCTCATTCCTCCCTATTGAATCTTCCTGTTGTAGGTTTCTGTCTATCTCTCCATCACACTAGCTTCTATTTCTCCTCACCTGAAGGCTCTTCTCTTCTGTCCTGGTCCTTTAAGATGTTCCTAACTTCTATGGCAGTTTGTATTGTAGCACACATATCAAAGTCTTAAAGACCACCTATAAGAGAATTCATACCATATTTGTTGTTTAGAGTCTGGGTTACCTCCCTCAGGATGACCTTTTCCTGCTCCATCCATTTACTTGCAAATTTCATTTTTCTTAACAGCTGGATA
This sequence comes from Mastomys coucha, assembly GCF_008632895.1. NCBI lineage: Eukaryota > Metazoa > Chordata > Mammalia > Rodentia > Muridae > Mastomys > Mastomys coucha. Next base: position 63,231,409 of record NW_022196896.1, on the reverse strand, counting down.
ATATTCCATCGTGTAAACATACCACATTTTTATTATCCATAAGTTGAAGAACATCTACAGTTTCCAATTTCCAGATATTATGACTGGGACAACAATGAACATGGTTAAGCAAGTGTCTCTGTGGTAGGATGAGGTATTCTTTGGATGTATGCCCAAGAGAGGTATATGTGATGCTTCAGGTATATCTATTCCCATCTTCCCATGGAACAGCCACGCTGACTTCCATAGTAGCTTTGCAAGCTTTGCATTCCCATCAGCAGTGGATGGATGATCCCCTTTCTCTGCATCCTTGCCAACATATGCTACCATTTGTGTTATTGATTGTGGCCATCCTAATTAGGGTAAAATCTCAAAATTTTTAATATTCATTTCACTGATATCTAAGGACGTTGAAACATTTCTTTAAGTGTTTCTCTACCATTAGTGTTTCGTCCTTTGAGAATTTTAACTCTATACCCCATTTTAATTTGATTATTTATTTTCTTGATGCTCAAGTTCTTGTTTTATTTTTATTTTTTATTTTTTAATTTTATTTTTTTTACATATTTAAGATACTATCAGAGATAGATATGGTCAAGTGTTTTTCCAATCTGATCCCAAATGATCATACCCTTTACCATACAGAAGCTTTTCAGTTTCATGAGGTCCCACTTGATATTTGTTGGTCTGAGTGCCTGTGCTATAGGTGTCCTGTTCAGAAACTCCTTTCTTGTGTCAATAAGTTCAAATATATTTTCTATTTTGTCTTTTATCAGCCTCAGGGTCTGGCCTTATCTTGAAGTCCTTGACCCACTTCAAGTTTAGCTTTCTGATAGATATGTATCTCTTTTCTTTCTTCTTCATGCAGCCATGAAGCTTGGTCTGCACCTTTGTTAAAGACTCTGTCTTTTTCAGCAGATGCTGGTGAGGTTGTGGAGAAAGAGGAACACACCTTCATTGTTGGTTGGATTGTAAGCTGGTACAACCACTCTGGAAATCAGTTTGGTGGTTCCTCAGGAAATTGGTCATAGTACTACCTGAGGACCCAGCAATACCACTCCTGGGCATATACCCAGAAGATTCTCAAACATGTAATAAGGATACATGCTCCACTATGTTCATAGCAGTCTTATTTATAATAGTCAGAAACTGGAAACAACAAAGATGTCCCTCAAAAGAGAAATGAATACAGAAAATGTGGTACATTTACACAATGGAGTACTACTTAGTTATTAAAAACAATGAATTTATGAAATTCTTAGGGAAATGGATGGATCTGGAGAATATCATCCTGAGTGAGGTAAAGTAACCCAATGTTACTTTAAAAGAACGCATGTGGTATGCACTCACTGATAAGTGGATATTAGCCCAGAAGCTCGGAATACACAAGATACAATCCACAAACCACAAGAAACTCAAGAAGACCAAAGTGTAGATACTTTTATCCTTCTTAGAAGGGAGAACAAAATACCCATGGAAGGAGTTGTACAGACAAAGTATGGAGCAGAGACTGAAGGAAGAACAATTCAGAGACTTCCCTACCTGGGGATCCATCCCATATACAATCACCCAACCCAGACACTATTGTGGATGCCAGCAAGTGCTGGCTGACAGGAGCCTGATATAGCTATCTCCTGAGAGGCCCTGACAGTACCTGACTAATACAGAAGTAGAGGCTCACAGCCATCCATTGGACAGAGCACAGGGTCCCCAATGAAGGAGCTAGAGAAAGAACCCAAGGGGCTGAAGGGGTTTGCAGCCTCATAGGAGGAACAACAATATGAACTAGCAAGTACCCTCAGAGCTCCCAGGATCTAAACCACCAACCAAAGAGTACACATGGTGGGACTCATGGCCCCTGCTGCATATGTATCAGAGGATGACCTAGTCAGTCATCAATGAGAGGAGAGGCCCTTGGTCTTGTGAAGGTTCTATGCCCCAGTGTAGGGGAATACCATGGCCAGGAAGCAGGAGAGGGTGGGTTGGTGAGCAGGGGGAGAGAAGACAGAATAGGGTTTTTTTTTTTTTTCTTTCCGAGAGGAAAACAGGAAAGGGGATATCATTTGAAATGTAAATAAAGAAAATATCTAGTAAAAAATAAATTTTGAAAAAAGATTCTGTCTTTTCTCCACTGTGTAGTTTTGAATTCTTTGTCAAAATTCAAATATCCATAGGTATATGGTACTAAATCTGGCATTTAACTCAATTCCATTGGTGAGTGTGTCTGTTTTTATGCTAATACTTTGCTATATTTAATTACTATACTTCTGTAATATAACTAACTTATATACTGAAATCGGTAATGGCAATACCCCCAGTTGTTCTTTTATTATTGATGATTGCTTTAGCTGTCCAGGGTTTTTTGTGTTTCTGTGTGAAGCTGAAGCTTTTTATTTTTTAATTTTCAATTTCTGTAATCGATTGTATTGGGATTTTAATGGTGATTGCATTGACTTTGTACATTGCTTTTGATAGAATAGACATTTCACGTGTGATTCTTACTGATCAATGAACACAGGAGATCTTTCTGTCTTCTAGCACTGTCTTTAATTTCTTCAAGTTTTTTTTCATTACAGAGGTCTTGCAATTGCTTGTTTAGAGTTATCCCAGGATTTTTTGAACCTATCATGTGGGATCCCACTTCTGTGGTTTCTTTTTTAATGTGATCATCATTTGTATATAGGAAGGCCACCATTTTGTGTGTTAACTTTATGTGTTGCAACTTTGCTGAAAGTGTTTATCAGCTGAAGAGGTTTTCTGGAAAAGTCTTTAGGGTTTTTTGTATAGAAGTAAATATACTTTGACTATTTCCTTCCCTATTTGTGTCCCCTTGACATCCTTCAGCTGTCTTATTGCTGTAGCTAAGACATCAGGTACTATTTTTGGAGGTAAGGAGAGAGTGGACATCCTAGTCTTGTTCCTGATTTTAGTGGAAAATTGTTCATTTCTATTTAAATTGATGTTGGTTGTGAGCTTGCTATAATTTTTTTTTTCTGTTCAGGTTTGTCCTTTGTATCCTTAGTGTCTCCAAAGCTTTTTTTTTTTCATTGTAATAAGGCTGTATTTCAATGACCCTCACATCACCAAAGGATTTTACCTCTAATCGTAACTAAGCTGAGAGTTGAGAGTTCTGCTGCACCAAGAAATGAATTGTGGGCTCGATTTTTTGATACAGACTTCCTGCTATGGTCAAA
>NW_022196896.1:63220003-63225207 GCF_008632895.1 Mastomys coucha | reverse complement strand
GTTTGTGTTGTTTATTTTCTTACGCTTGCCCCCCACCATCTGGTTATCTCTAGTGCTACCTGCCCTTGTCAAATCTGACTGGAGCCTGTCCTTCCTGTGATCCTAGTTGTGTCAGAACTCCTCAGAGTCAAGCTGTCTCTGGGATCCTGGGATTCTGGGATCCTGGGATCCTGGGCTTGTTAGATCACCTGGGAGTGTGGCTTTCTCTGTGTATTGTGGGACTGGGTGCAGAGCTTGTGCCCAAGGTCTGCTCAGAACACTAACCCAGAGAGACTGGAAGGAACTCGAGTCACTGGACTGGCAGAGTTCCTGTGTGCCTGGTCCCGCTATTCCCAGTTACTCCCAGTGTTGGGACAGATGTTGGTTCCTGCTCACCTCTGATTCTGGGTGTGTCAGAGCGCCTGGGAATGGAGCTTCCTCTGGGTGTTGTGGAACTGGCTGCAGAGCATACATCCAAGATCTGCTCTGGACCCCAGCCCAGACAGACCAGAAAGAACCCGAGTCACTGGGCTGGCGGAGTTCCTGTCTGCCTGGTCCAGCTGGTCCCAGTTACTCCCAGTATTGGGACAGATGTTCTCTCCAAAGCTTTTACCATGAGGGGATGTTGGATACTGTCAAAGAACTTTTCTACATTTCATGAGATGATCATGTGGCTTTTATCTTTCAGTCATTTTATATGATAAATTATGTTTACTAATATATATTTGTTGAACCATCTATGCATCTCAAGAATTAAACCAATTTGACCATCATGGATAACTGTTTTGATGTGTTCTCTGATTAGGTTGTCAAGCATTTGAAAGAGATTTTTTGCATCTGTGTTCAAAAGGGATATTGACATACAATTTTTATTTTTGTTGGATGTCTGTGTAGTTTTGGTGTCACCATCACCATGATATTGTAAAGGCAACAGAGGAATGTTTCTTTGCTTAATGTTTTATTATGGATCATGGAGACTTTCTTTTCCGGTCCTGTCTACAGATATTCTCTATGATTCTTTTGCCATGATAAGCATCTCTTTCTTTAAATTAGGGAGATTTTCTTCTATGATATTGTTAACCTATATTCTGTTTCTTTGACTTGGGTTTCTTTTCCTTTTCTTTTTTGCCTATTATTTTTAGGCTTGCTCTTCTCATAGTGTCCTAAGTTTCTTGGAGGTTTTGTGTCTGGACCATTTAGAATTAATATTTTCTTTGACTGAGCTATCCATTTCTTCTACTTTTTCTCCAAGACTTGAAATTCTCTCTTCTGCCTTTCAATCTGTTGGTGAAACTTACCTCTAAGTGTTTTTATTATTATTAAATTAGATTTATTAATTTCCTTTTAGGTGTTTTTTTCTACATATATGTATGGATACCACATATATGTTTGATACCCACCCACACAGATGAGAAGTGGGCATCAGATTACATGGAACTAGTATGTGGGGTAGTGATAAACCATCATATGGGTACTGGGAATCCAACCTGGATCCTCTGCAAGAATATTAACCACTGAGTGTTGTCTCTGGCCCCAAAATATACTTTATTGTTTGGTTAGTTGGTTGGCTATTTTGTTTTGTTTTTTGATACAGGGTTTTGTTTGTAGCCCTGACTGTACCAGAACTCATTTTGTATATCAGGTTAACCTCAAACTCACAGAGATCCACCTGCCTCTGCCTCCTGAGTACTGGGATTAAAGATGAGCACCATCTCTTCCCTCTGCTCATTCTGTGGGTTTTGCTTAATATTCTAAGTTTCTCACTTCCAGTTTAATTTCAGTTTGTGAGTATATTTCCTTGTTAAATTCTACTTTCATGTCTTGACATGTTTGCATTGTTCTGTAAAACTGTTTTTATAGCCTTCATTAAATTATTTGTTTGCATCCTTTTTTAGGTCCTTGAACATTTTCATAATTGCTATTGTGAAGTCCTTGTCTTGTGTCCCAGCAAACTGCTTTTCTCGGGTCCTGTTATAATAGGCCTGTTGGCTTCTAGAAGAGGCACATTGTCTTAGCTGTTCATGTTGTGTTTTGCTCTGGGAATCTACACATCTAAAGCTATAGTGTTTTAAGTGTTTCTTAGTGTATTTGGTATTTTATTTTTTTGGATGGGCGTTCTTTTCTTTTGGTTGCTGTTGCTCACTTAGGATTCTAAGCTACCATGGTAGCTATAGGGTCCTTGGGAGAGAGTGTAGAGCATTTCTATGCTCAATGGGTGACAGAAATGGAGATGGGCTAGGAGGCATGTCTGGTAGGAATAGCAGCAACATCCTAGAATAGTAGTTCTCTACCTGTGAGTTGAGATACCTTTGGTGCTTGAATGATTTTTTTGAACAGAGGTCACATATCAGATATCCTGCATATCAGATTCATACATTATGATTCATAACAGTAGCAAAATTACAGTTATGAAGTAGGAACAAAAATAACTTTTTGATCGAGGGGGTCACTACAACATGAAGAACTGTATTAAAGGGTCACATGGTTAGGAAGATTGAGAACCGCTGCCCAAGGGGAACCCTGTATCTTCACTCACAGGCAGAATCCCCAGAGATTAGAGGTGGGATTAGGGGCTTCTGCTGGTGGACTGCAATAGGACTAAGAGTAAGTCTGGAGAGATCAGAATGAAAAATGCCTACCCAGAGGTCCTTGACAGGAAGTGGTTTTGTAGCGAGCAGATGATACAAAGGGATAGAGATGGGCTAGAAGGGGGTGCTGGGGAAGATACTGAGACAGAGCTAAGGAGACCCAAAATGCATCCTGTCTACAAGAAATACAGAGATTGGGGATGGAGCAGAGACTGAGGGAATGGCCAACCAATAACCAGCCCAACTTGAGACCCATCTTATGGGCTAGCACCAATCCCTGACACTATTAATGATACTGTTATGCTTGCAGACAGGAATCTAGCATGGTTATCCTCTGAAAGACTACACCCACCAACTGACTCAGATGCAGACACCACCACAGCCAAACAGTAGATGGAGTTTGGGGACTCCTATGGAAGAACAGAAGGAAGGATTGCAGCCCCTAAGGGGTTGGGAACTCCATAGGAAGACCAACAGAATCAATTAACCTGGACCCTTTGGGCTCTCAGAGACTGAACTGTCAACCAACAGGATGGACGTAGGCTTCCCCACAAATATGTAGCAGATGTGTAGCTTGGTCTTCATGTGGGTCCCAAACAACTGGAGCAGGGGCATATCCCTAAAAGCTATTGTTTGTACATGGGATGGGATATGTTCTTCTAGTTGGGCTGCCTTGTCTAGCATCAATGGGAGAGGAAGCACCAAGTCTCACAGAGACTTGAAGTATCAGGGTGAAGGGATACCCAGGGGGGTCCCCAGCTGCTCAGAGGAGAAAGGGAGGGGAGATGGGGAAAGATTGGGGGGAAGGTGTGACCGGGGGGGGGCAATGAATGGGATGTGAAGTAAATAAGTAAAATAATAAACAAACAAACAAGAAAAACTGGTATACTTAAATATTAACACATTTTCTTGTCTTCTAAGTATGAATATGATTTAATATCTTCAAAACTGTGTTCATAAAATGCTGTGTTGTATGTAAAAGAGTATAATTAGAAAAATATAGTAATAATAATAATAACAACAATAACAATAACAACAATAATAATAATAAAGAACCTTGTCCCTCTGGAATACAGACCTTGTGAGAACACAGAGAACAGTTACTTTCAATGTTACCTCTAAGAAGGGGCCCCACAGGCAAACATTAATTGCTGCTTTTGTTTTTGTTTGTACAGGAAGAAGGTGCTTCATTGAAGAACTTTACCCTGAGGATATTTTCTCATTGAAGAAGGTCTCTGTCATGAGCACCTTTCAAAACTTGGGCAGCTGAGTGAAAGGAGCTGCCTCTAACTTCTCTCCATTTCCTAGGGTGATGACATTCTTGAGTGAGTTATTCACCTTCTTCCTCCCTTGGGCCATTAGCCTACCACCCCTCCTGCTGAGCTTCCCTGCAGCTCAGCAGAGGATTCTGGGAGGACCAGGGACTAGGAAAACAGTGCTTCTGTCTGCATGGGAGCTCTGCAGATATTGCTTCTCCTCACCTTTTCTCTAAAGGTTTATTTTTAAAAATGAGAAATGGACTGTGAGATGACCTCTCAGAGAAGGTGAGAGGAAGAGGGTTTGTTCAGTCTCGAGGGTGATAAAAGAAGGGAGATGGTAAAATAACTGTCTTATAAGAGCCAAAAATGTGAGCTCAGGAAAGATCCTTTGTTCTGGTTAGGAGAAGGACTCACAAAGGAGTCACAAAGGACTTCAGCTGCTGAAGTACATTTAGAAGCAAGATATGAAAATGAAACTCAATAAATATCAATTTAATCACTGGAAGAATGGAAGTTAGGTGGACAGATGGAAGGAAGGAAAGATGGATGTGTAGGTGGGTGGGAGAATGGGTGATGGATAGATGGATTCTTCTGCAGTTTCAGAGCCTCAAAAATCAAGGCAGCATGTGTCAGGGAAGGGCATGCATAAGAGAGGGCAGGAGGCCCTGAGAGGCCACTGAATGAAGCCATGAGATGAGCTCTAGGCTGTATTGTATGTCTCAAGATGCTACAGATGCCAGAGCTGCGGGATATCTGCCAAGGAGAGCAGCGCACAGGCAGTAGAAGCAGCCCCAGAGGAGAGATGTATGTCATAGGCAGCAAAGCTGGAGGGGTAGAACCTTTTGAAATGAAAGACATGGACTTGGAGCTACAGAATTCGGTGTTTGTCCTCCTGGGTTTCAGTCTTGGTCTTGCTTTGGTCCAGCATTTCCTCACTACACTTCCATTCTTCCATTTTCCAGTGGTAATGTATATTCTGTCATCAAGATGGGTTAATGCTCTAAATCAAGAAATCTCAGATAAGCTGAGAAACTTCCAACTCGGCATACTGATAAGAACACCTGCCCAACATTGTGTGAGCCAACTCAGGGCTAAGAACATCTGTTGAACTCGGCAGCCTTGGAACTATAAAGAACATACACACACACACACACACAGGCACACGCATGCACACGCACATACACACACACGCACATGCACACGCACACAGACACACACACACAGACACACAGACACACACACAGACACACACACAGACACACACACGCACACACACAGACACACACACACAGATACACACACACAAATACACACACAGACATACACACACAGACACACACACACACGGACACACACAGACACAGACACACACACACAC
>NW_022196896.1:63209319-63219993 GCF_008632895.1 Mastomys coucha | reverse complement strand
ACACACGGACACACACAGACACAGACACACACACACACACAGACACACAGACACACACACAGACACACACACACAGATACACACACAAATACACACACAGACATACACACACAGACACACACACACGGACACACACAGACACAGACACACACACACACACATGCACACGCACACAGACACACACACACACACGACACACACACAGACACACACACACACATGCATATGTACACGCACACACATACACTGATAAAACCTTCCTTTTCAAAATTCCCTCCTCTGCCCTGTAAGTCTCCAAGCCCCTTGCACCTAGGCACATAGCCTCCCCTCCCATGCAGAAGTGGCTCTTCATTGTTCTTACTAAAGGCTGATCTACTTCTCTTGAGGTCTGACTCCCCTTTTATTTTCATGTTTCCTTGATCAATCCTGATCTAACAATATGTTGGAAATATTGTGTTGTTGTTATTATTATTATTATTATTATTATTATTATTATTTTACAGAGGGTTATAGTTCAGTGATGTCTTCGAGTCTTAAGAGATCTTGGACTTTTAAACAGTGTTGGGACTGTGAGAGACTCTTGGGGCTTTAAAGTTGGACCAAGTGCAGATTGCACTGTGACACTGTAAAAGAATTCCTGGAAAGAAGCTGTGGCTGCAAAGGTTGGTTGCTTAAAACTGCAGAGAGGTGGAGGGGTTGGGATGTTGCCATTCCGGAGCCTGTTTTATAATTTATGTGGAGCCATCTTCACCCTAGTAAATAGCCATCCCTAACTCCTGCGTGTCAGACCTGACACCTGACAAAAAGATTAAAAACAAACAAGCAAACAAACCCTTTTGGAACTTATAAACTTAACAGGACACCAGCTTCCCTCCACTGGAAGAAGACTTTGAGAGTGTGATGCCTCAGCCACTGTTCACTTCCTCTGCTTATGCTTGTAGCTGAGATATGACCTCTCAACTTCCTGTCCTGCCGACATGCCTGCCCCCAATTGCCAAGCTTCCCTACCAAGATGGACTCTTGTCCCTCTGGAGTTGTGAGTAAAAGTAAACTCTTTCCCCCTCCCCCATACGCCACTCTTAGTCACAGTGTTTTATCATAGCAACAGAGAAGTAGTATTACTTTGTGTCCCGATGTAAGCTTCCTTCCTCCTCCCCCTACCGACCAGGGAATCTGAATTATTTGCTTAGGACACGGCATGTCTTACTGTCAACTCCCCTGAAACATTGTGGGATAGTAATAGGATTAAAGGTTGTCCAAAGACCTGCCCACTGACTCCCTCTGCTGTTTTGATCATATATAAGAAAGGTGAGCTAAACCTCAAGATGGAACCTTTAAAATTGGACTAGGAAATCTGGTCTGAAAGCACTGTTGCAGTGTACTAAATGTCATGAAGCTTCAGGGATGCCAGGTACACAATAGGTGATCAATAAGTGCCACTTACGGAGCAAAGACTCCTAAGTAAAAAGCCTCCAGGTTTCAAGGAAGCAAGGTACAAAAGCCATCTTGAAAATAAGCTTTGGGAATGATTACAGGTCTTTGTGTAAATCTAGTGAATGTAGTGGAGCCTTGTCAGTCTCTGAGTTGATGGTATTTAACTCAGCATTAAACCTCCTGTTTCAAGCTGCTATAAGTATCTAAATACAGTTGCTTATGTTTTGGGGCCCACACATGGCACTTTCTGCCAGTTGATCCCTACCCTTTGCTGTGCATCTATACCAGAAAAAACCCATGATTGATCATCCATTTTCACTAAGACTAGACAGAAGAGAGGAAATCTTAATGGCAGCAAGTAGCAGCCAGACCTTCTTGGATATCCAGCCATTTTTTCCTTAAATGTGGAGCAATGATTTACCAAGAATCCATTGGTTCCTTGAAATGTGAGTAACCCTGGAATCCTTGAATTCACAGGTATTATTGGAAGTAATGTAGGGTTAGGCCTGGTGCAGGAGCTACTGGGGCCTTGTCTTTTCCTGTTACTCTCTTTGTCACCCAGATACCACAAGGGAGACACCACATCCCCTGATGGTCTGCTTCACCACTGGCCCCAGTGATGGGGCCAAGCAACCATCCACTGGACACCATGAAACCGAATCATTACAGTCCTACAAGCATTTATCACTATCTGCCTAATCCAGTAGTTGTTACTGTTCTAGAGGCAGTGGAACCCTGGAGAAGCTGAATAAATGAGGAACTGATAAATGAGGCAGACTAAACTCTCACTCAATAGTCAGCTTTATTCAGAGCATAGGACAATTTGGTAAAGTTCTCATGAGTTCAAGCTGTATGCAACTACAAGGACAATCCACAAGTAGAAAAAACATGTTTTCCCATAGATTCATGTAATGGATAGGTTAAATATTCAACTGAATAACAAGAGTAAGCAATATCAATAATCTGAAGTAAGCTCAATCCTATCCACTACACTTGGCAGGAGCAGGAAAACACATTTCAAGAATCATCCTAAGAAATGGAAGTCACAAGATTCATGTTTTCTAGAAATGTTCTCACAAGCACTTAGAACTCTCCTCACAAGACTCCATTGTAGTATTGTGTTCCAACAAGCAGTGATGTATTTATTTTCCTGTCCTTGATCCTGTGAGATTAAGGATGGTTCAGGTGATAGAGATATTTATATGTAACTAGCTGAGAACCAAGGAACAAGGAGAGCAGAATGCGCTCTGTGCCCTCACACTCCCAGGTACTCAGACTTCACGAGCACTTGAAGTAGAAGCCAGCCCTGAAATTCCTGCTTGAGCTTCCACTTTGGTATTTTATAAAAGACAAATATTATGAAGTTGGTATAAAGATTGGATGGAGTGGGCCCTGGTAGTGTACCAGGATCCAGACAAAGAGTGTGTCCAGTAGTCCAGTATCTGTAATAGCTACTGTTACTGGGACTAGACTTCCTGGCATGGTTTGACAATAAAAGTGTAGACCCTGCCCTTACATTGTAGTCATCTATTCTGGCAATTGCTTTCTATTTTCTCTATTTGGCTTTGTCTCCTATATACACATAGTTACACTGTAGAGGTTTTCAAAGGCCTTGTGTGATCTAATACATCTGCTGCAGAGCTTGGAGAAAGTAAACATTTAAATAAAATAGTAGCTGTTTTTAAGTCTCCTTTTACATGTAAAGCCTGGACAGCTTGTTTCTTTCTTTATTGTTTAAGAATTGCATGCGTCCTATGATGTGCTTAGATCAAATCCACCCCACACTCTCTCCCTCCAATTATTCTCCTATCCCAACTTCTCCCTCCCTACTTTATGCGGTCTTTCTTTAAACCTGCTTAGTCCACTCAGATTGCCTCTACATGTATGGATAGAAAACCACCTATGGGATCCTGGGTAGCCTCTCAGAGGCTACATCCCTGAAGCAAACTTAGTTTCCTTCTCCCAGAAGCCAACAATTGCCAATAGCTCCTCTGCTAGGGGTGGGACTTCATGAACCCCTCTCCATCTGTGCTGGGTTTGAGCTGGCTTAATCTTGTGCAGGTCTTGAACATAGGCGCAGCCATTGTAAGTTCATAAGACTGCATTTCTGAACCAGGAACCTCACCTAAGAAGCCAAGGAATCCACACCTGCTCACAAAGGACATTGGGTTAGATGACACAGTAACCTAATTCTCAAAGCTGTGCTGTTCCATGGAGAGCAAATAAGATGTGTCTAAAGTAGGATGGGATCTTGTGGGTTGATTTGTTCCTATCTACCTAGCTCTACCTCCTCTCACTCCCATATTCCACTGGAAACCAAGCATTGGGTAGATCTACCTTTTGGCTCATTCACCCCTGGTCTCTTCTTTCAGCCAGAAGAAAATAGTAAATCCATAAATTCCATTTATTCATTCTACTTTCGGAAAAAAAATGTTTTTCAACCAAATTATGCATACTTGACTGTGTGACAAGACTCAGAAGTGGCAGGAGTTGTCAGCAAGATGTGGCACACACAGCTCCTATCTTCAGGAGAAGAGGCCATCTAAACATGGTATGATTTTTCCATATAGCACCAATAAAACTCCAGTTTTCAAATGTTTTTGGTCTTGTAACTCAAAAACCATCATAATTAATACCCCAGGGAGGTAATTAAAACCAAAGAGGTATTTTATTCAGGTGAGAAACAGAGAGAAGCAGATGCTTAAAGTGGAATGTTCTCCCTGGATTTGAACATCCCAAGAGAACAAAGACTGCCATCCCAGGACTCCACAGCCAAGCAGTTCCTCTCACAGAGAGTCTGCAGTCATGGCCCCTCAACTACACTTATCCTCTATGATGTACCACTGGTCACCATCAAAGCAGCCGCATCTCCTGCTCCAGAATTCCCAGATGCCCTTTGGATTCACATCAGAATCCTCCAGAAGGTGTCTGTGTACTCTGACAGGCAAAGGCACTGGGCTCAGAGAAGCAAAGCTTATGAATCCATATGACAGACATTTCCTTCTCCCTACTGAGATTCCTGTCAAAGGTGATAACACAGAGATACTTAAATCCTCCCACTGACACACACACTGACACACATGTGGATACACACAGGCCCACAGATATGAAGACACACTCAAAGAAACACACTAGCATACAGTCATACATACATAGATGCAATATACAAATAGTTCGTACCATACACAGACACACTCAAATGCACACAGGCATACACACATAGCACATGTGTGCACACACAAATGCAAACAGTTACATATACACAAACACATACAGATACACACATGTAGACAAAAATATAAAGATACACATGTATGCAGATATACATACAGAAATACTCCTAGACATTGGCACACACACACACACACACACACACACACACACACTCATGCATGCATGCACACATAGACAGACAGATAGAACACCTGTCCAGGGCTCAGAGAATGGCAACTCAGAACACAGGTGTTTGCTATCCTTGGCAATTCCAATGTCCCCTCTCAGTAGAGATATCCTGCCTCCTGATCTAGGTTTCTTGTGGGAGTTAATGTCAAAGGTAACAAAAGAATAGATTTTCTGCTTTAGACTTACTCCCACCTTCACACAGTCAGTTAAAGCCACCACATCCTCATGGGGCTAATGAAACCTCCACAAGGAGGAACAGGAGCCCATTAGCAAGCTCAGTGACCGCTCCTCATACTGAAGGACTTCAGCAGCTTATTTTCCCACTTTCTGTTTCTGAGCAAAATGTGATGAGTGGTGAGTGGCACTGAGTCCTTCAGGATTGCTAAGGACTGGAAGAGCACTCACAACATAGACCTGCATGGTCCAAGCATCGAGGGACAGTGGCCATGCTGAACATTGTCCCCTTGTCCTGCCGGAACTTATAGTAGACACAACCCTACACATATTTGCAAGCCAAATCTTAAAATGAGGGAATTATCTGGCTCCCTCTTCTGTTATCTCTTGGGGGGGGGCAAGTAGGGGATATTTTGCCATCTAAGTCTCTTTCCTTTTGATGCTGGCAAGCTTTGGTGGTACCTAGGAATTGAATGGAGTTTGGTAACACTGGGGACTTTCAAGGCTAGGTTGCAAAAGAATTTAGCTTGGTGTCTTCCCTGCTGCTTTTGAAGTCCAGCTGTCATAATCTGAAAAGGCCTAGGTGTCCGCAGTTGTAGCCACACTCTGCTCTGTGAGTAGGAAGGTCTATGTGTTGATTTCAGCCTAGTACTCCTTGACTTCAGTTTTTAGAGAGATGGAAGGAGCTTGCTTCTGTGCCAGTGATTCAGGAAAGTGAACCGAAGTTCCCTGGAAAAGTCACATTTGTGTGGAAGATGCTGAAGGCTGGAGCTTCCTGGCTATGAGAATTTGGAATGTTGCCCATCTAGAGGCAAGATTTTCTTGGGCTATCTTTAGTTTCCCCAGCAGCCATACATCTCTGTATCTGATCTAACATCCTCCAACCATGGGGTAAGACCTTCAGAATGTACAAATATGGTGAGCAATTAGCTTCCACCAACACGAGGATGAAGAATGTCAGGCTAGGAGCTAAAATCTTCCACCGAGATTTCTCAGCTTTTCTGAAGTCTACTACTAACTTCAGAAATGTATCGATTTAGGGTTTTCTTTTGCTCTGTGCCCATTAAATGTTTATGTGACCAGTTGAGTACTAGAACACATCAGTCACTCGGGGCACCAGAATCCATGTTCTTGGGCCACCCTTACTCTTCTTTGTCTCAGAATAAAATGTCTCTATCCCTTCTGGAGTGAGAGCTGTGTTTGGCATTGTTTCCAAGACAATATTATCTCTGCTGTCCCCTGCTCTCTCGCCACAACAATCCACATCAAAGATGTGTGACCAGTGGCAAGCAATTCTCTCTTGGGCTGCACACCAGCTGGGAGCCCTCCAATTCAATCTGATTCAATTCTGACACTATCTATTGGGGAATAGCAGCAGGTGATATTCCCAGGCCTGTCCTCTTTCAGACACAGCAACCAGGCATGGGCTGTCAGAACTTCCATTCCACTAGTTACAGCTGGCAGTCTCACAACTGCTTTCTTAAGTCAACGAAGTAGCCTGATTTCCCCATAGGACTAAACAAAACAAAACAAAAAATCATTTATGTATATATATCAGTTTATAAAGGCTATTTATTGTAAGGCTGTGGTTAAGTGTTCAAACAAACATGAAGATCTGAGTTCAGATCCCCAGCATCTATGTAGAAGCCCATGTGCACCTGTCACCACAACACTAGGGAAGCAAAGACAAGACGGTTCTTGGCACTTGCATGGCAGCCAGTCTACCCAATCAGTGAGCTTCCAACTCAGTGAGAGACCATGTTGTAGTGAGAACTTTGGTTTCTCTAAAAACCCAGGTAGAGTGCATCTTTTCTTCACAAAACGAAAGCATCCTTTCTTCACAAAATCTTACATCTGGAGAATCTAAAACTGGTCTGAGGCCCAGCCCTCTCTCCAGGGTTCTATAAGCAACAAGGGCTTGCTGGGAGAAAGGGAAGTCTTGACTGAAGCTGCCTTCACCCATGATTTGGAGGGCTTTCCTCTGAAGAAGCTGCCTGAGTCTCCCAAACTCCAGTGAGTTCCTCAGTAAACTCATTGGTTCTCTGCACTAGACCTGGGTGGCATAACGTCCTTAGTCTGATCAATGTCCTTGCTAAGGTGAATAGATCAACCTTTGCATCACTGCAAAAGACATGAAAGAGCTTCTCAAGGAGGTGGACTGGAAGTCTAACCTTACTTTAATTTTGCCTTAGCATTTTCTGTGACCAGTAGGGTACTGATGTTACCTGGGGGCTGCCAGTCCTCAGCTGACTTATCAACACACGAAGGACCTGAGATATGATCCCAAGAGAATCTGAGGAATTTGGGACCCTTTGGCCAAGATACAGGGATGAGACTAGGTCTGTGTCTCACAGACCCTCACTGAGTTGGGGTGAGCTTGTGGTGTCATAGTGTACTGGTTGGTTTTGTGTGTGAACCTGAGCAAGCCAGGGGAAGCAAGCCAGTAAGCCTCCATGGCCTCTGCATTAGCTCCTGCTTCCTGACCTGCTTGAGTTCCAGTTCTGACTTCCTTTGGTGATGAGCAGCTGTGTGGAAGTATAAGCTGTATAAACCCTTTTCTCTCTAACTTGCTTCTTGGTCATAATGTTTTGCCCAGGAATAGAAACCCTGACTAGAACACATAGTCTGGGGGCTGCTTGCTTGTGTCCTGACCTGCAAGTGGGTAGTTGTGTTGGTTGTGCCTCAAGGCTCAAGTGTCCATGTCCCACTTATTTGCCTAGACTGTGTCATCAGTGTGTCCTGGGGCCTTGAACTTCAGAGAACAGTGTGCATTTCTGACAGAAAGGCTCTAGACAAAACTGATCTTTCTTAAAATCTCTGGTCCTCCAAGGGTGGTGATGGGTAAGCCCAGTGCCTTGCAATTTCATGGCTCCATATCAAAAAACCCTGGGGTCTGTGACACCAGAGGGTCTTTCCTGCTGTATACACAGACACGACTTGTGCACACCTGTCTTTTGCAGACAGTCATCTGATAGTAAAGTTGACAGCCCCTCCTCAGCCCCAGTTGCCCTAGGACTACAGGGGCTGAGTCTGGAAGTCTGCCTGGAAAGCTGTCCCTTTGCCTGACCTGGATCACTGCGTACCTACCAAGCCCACACTGGAGTTGTCCCAACCTGGTGGCCCCTCTCCCCTCCACTCTACACTTCCCAATGGCTCATAGCTCTGAGCTTATGACAATGTTGAGTCTTGCTACAAACCCTAGATTTAAAGTAAGAACAAAGGCTCTCTGCTTTGCAGTTTTCCTGTTTCAGATGCCTGGTTGGAAAAACTTCTGTCTCTGTGAGACCTGTCACTTTCCACATGACTTCATTACATGCACTCCATCGTGTTGTTCCATCCATGTATGATATTAATTTCTTATAAACTTTTAAAAGTATGCAAGAGAGGGAGACACATAGACACACACACATACACACACACACACACACACACACACACAGACAGAGAGAGAGAGAGAAAGAGAGAGAGAGAGAGAGGCATGATACTGTTTGCATGTGTATATCACAAGTGTTGAGCCCCTGGAATCACATCCCAGGGATCAAACTCAGGTTGTTGGGTGTGATGGTTTGTATAGGCTTGCCCCAGGGAGTGGCAGGATTAGAAGGTATGACCTTGTTGGAGTAGGTGTGTCACTATGGGCATGGGCTTAAGAACTTCATCCTAGCTGCCTGGAAATCAGTCTTCCACCAGCAGCCTTCAGATGAAGATGTAGAACTCTCAGCTCCTCCTGCACCATGCCTGCCCAGATGTTGCCATATTTCAGCCGACTGAATGAACTGAACCTGTAAGCCAGTCCCAATTAAATGTTGTTCTTATAAGACTTGCCTGGGTCATGGTGTCTGTTCACAGCAGTAAAACCCTAAGACATTGGGCTTGTCAGGAAGTACTATCTCACTGACCTTACTGCTAGCTTTGTATGGAGAAATGTGAATAATAAATGCCTATTCATCCCTGAAGGGATACTAATAAGAATATACCACAAAAAAAAAAAACTATTAGTTTTGCTTGTTGAATCAATTAGCTTAACTAGGGTTACTTGAAAGAGCATGAGGAGGGAGTCTAATGTTTCTCTCCTTCTAGACAGGGATATCGAAGGCCTGCACTTAAGTGTCCTCTGCTAATAACCATACTAGCTTTGATTACGACAGCAATGGCCACTACGCTTGGACAGTATTCCACACCACACTGTAATTCTTGGAAATGGAGATGCTTCTTACAGCCAGTGCCTCTTCAATAGTAGTAGTTTTCTTTCAGAGGAATGCACAAATGACTTTATAACCACCGTCACCTAGATTTGATGTATTGGGGAAATGAAAGATCAGATTATTTACATTGGAATGAGTCTCACCTCCGGGCAGTGATTCTTCACCTGCATCCTGCATTCTGCATTCTGATCCTGCATCAGAATCAACTACAGAGGCTGCTAGAGCATGGACTCCAGCAGACTGTGGGCAGGGCCTGGACTGTGAATTCCTAACAAACTCCCAGGTGATGTTGCCTTTGCTGATTAGATGGATCTGAGGACGGCTGACTGAAGGTTGGACTTCTCCTGTGCCCTCTTCCACTGTGGCACTCTTGGTAAGATCCCTTGGGTGCTCATGCTTTCTGTACTCCATCTCCTAGATGGTAACTGGAGTGTTTTCATGTTCTTCTTGTCTCTCGTCAGCTCTTCTCATCTTTCCTGCCGTGAGCATCTTCAGTAGCCTCTGTCCAACTGTCTCGGTTGTTTTTCTAATTTCCCAAATACCATAGGACTGTGATGTGTCTCAATCCTTTCCGTAGTATGGGAAAGACTATATAGTCCCCCAAATGGTAAAGAGATGGGGAAACCAGAGTTTGCCTGCATGCTTGATGGACATGGAGAACAATACAGCAACTTCAGGCTGTGTGAAGGGCTGTGCAGTTGGTTCCCATGATAATGTAACTGTCATTTAAGTAGGAGAACCTGAGTTTACATCCCAGGCATTTCTATGTCTGGTGCTAGGAATATGGAAATGAGTCAATCCTTGGAGCTCACTGGCCAGCCAGTCTCACTGAACTATGAGTTCCAGGTCTCAAGAGATCTCTCTCGGCTGGGCAGTGGTGGCACACACCTTTAATCCCAGCACTTGTGATGCAGAGGCAGAAGGATTTCTGAGTTTGAGGCCAGCCTGGTCTACAGAGTGAGTTCCAGGACAGCCTGGAACTCAGGGCTACACAGAGAAACTATGTCTCCAGAAAACAAACAAACAAACAAACAAACAAAGGAAATGGAAGCAATAAAGAAAGCAGAAAATGCTTCTGGTCTCTCTGGGCTGGTGTCCTGAGCAGACCTTGGGCATAAGCTCTGCGGCCAGTCCCACAACACCCAGAGGAAGCTACACTCCCAGGTGCTCTGACATGCCCAGGATCAGAGGTGAGGAGGATACAACACCTATGCCAACACCAGGAGTAACTGGGACTAGTGGGACTAGGCACAGAGGAACTCCACCAGCCCAGTGGCTCAGGTTCCTTCCAGTCTGTGTCTGTGTCTTCTGGGCTGGTGTCCTGAGCAGACTTTGGATGCAAACTCTGCAGCCAGTCCCACAACACCCAGAGGAAGTTCCCTCCCAGGTGCTCTAACAAGCCCAGGATCCCAGGATCCCAGAATCACAGGATCACAGAGACATCTTGACTCTGAGGAGT
>NW_022196896.1:63206886-63208778 GCF_008632895.1 Mastomys coucha | reverse complement strand
CACAACAGTCAAAGAAAATGCAAAAAAGCAAAAAGCTCCTAACCCAAAACATCCAGGAAATCCAAGACACAATGAGAAGACCAAACCGAAGGATAATAGGTATAGAAGAGAGTGAAGATTTCCAATGTAATGGGCCAGTAATTATCTTCAACAAATTTATAGAAGAAAACTTCCCCAACCTAAAGAAAGAGATGCCCATGAACATACAAGAAGCCTACAGAACTCCAAATAGACTGGACCAGAAAAGAAATTCCTCCCATCACATAATAATCAAAACACCAAATGCACTAAACAAAGAAAGAATTTTAAAAGCAGTAAGGGAAAAAGGTCAAGTAACATATAAAGGCAGGCCTATCATAACTATGGCAGATTTCTCACCAGAGACTATGAAAGCTAGAAGGTCCTGGGTAGATGTCATACAGACCCTACAAAAACACAAATGCCAGCCCAGGCTACTATACCCAGCAAAACTCTCAATTACCATAGATGGAGAAAACAAAGTATTCCATGACAAAACAAAATTTACACAATATCTTTCCACAAATCCAGCCCTACAAAGGATAATAGATGGAAAACGTCAACATAAGGAGCAACTACATCCTAATTCCACACAACAAATCCACACAAACCTAATTCCACCGTTTACAACAAAAACAACTGAAAGTGACAATTACTTTTTCTTAACATCCTAATATGAAAATTAATATTACCGATTGTTACCGGCCAGCGGCAACCATAGGAAAGGGTTTTCTGGAATATGGAGTCAGGGGGAAATTGGCTAGCCATAATTATACCTTACCCACATGGAAGGCAACTTAAAAATTAGACAACAGGAGATGTGATCACCCAGTCATCTTCCATTTAATAATCTTTTTGTTACAAGCCAACAGGTAGAATAGGTGAGGCAAAACCCCTCCTCCAAGTTCATCAGCATGCTGGCCCAATCAGCAGCTCCTTATTCGGTCTCTGGAGGTGGGACTTCTGATATAACTGGAACCAGGATCGAGATGTGGCAAATAGCAGGAGGTGGGCAAAGAGGTGTGGTTATGAGAGGCCGGCAGGGTCAAGCAGGAGGGTTACAACTGACATATCCTAATCGATTGAAATCCAAAAATATGAGGAATTAGAAATTTGTTGATTATCATCAAATGGTCTCTCTAATTTGGTAATTGGAGAAATAGGTCCAATATTGTACAATCTATATACATTTTCAGCTTGTTTGTTTATGACAGTGTCTGGCTGTGTACAACATAAGGGTCTTGAAATCTTGCTTCTCCTATCTCGGCCTCTCTATTAGTAGTATTGTTTATTTCATGTTTTTATACTATACTATGGTTTTCAGAACAGCTAATATATTTCAAAAGTCGTGCTGAGGGGAAAACACAGAATGCTATCTTTAATGACCATGCCAACATTATTGAACAGCAGAGAGTCCCTAAACCAACTCTCTGTTGCCTTATCAATGCTAAACTTTGTCTCCATCAAGAGTAGTTCAAAATATGCAACTAATTTAATAATTTTGAATGATGGTTTTATCTATAGCAATATGTATTAATATGTATATTATCTATTGGGATTTGTATAATAAAAAATCTAAGGGAACAAAATTTTATAACTACAAGTATTTTCAGTACTCAAAATTCTTTACTTTTTCTTTAATGACAATAATATAAACCTCAGTTGGTAACATGTCTACACATAATTTCCAGTGATAACAAGTATCGGTGTTTTCCATATGTAATTCAGATCTGTAACTTAATGGCAATAAATGGTTTAAATATTAAAAAAAGTATTTATATACCCAAAAGAAATATAGACAATTAACTAGGGAGGCTGCTTGTAAGAGAACAACAAAGAATGAGACTGAATGCTTTGCTTGACATTTGTAACTC
>NW_022196896.1:63179631-63206282 GCF_008632895.1 Mastomys coucha | reverse complement strand
GCTGTAGATGAGCATCTACATAAGACTATTAAATTGATTGTTGTTTTATATCAAACAACTTTTATAATGCTTATTTTCATTGTTATAATATTTCATAAATTTTTAAAATATGACAAAAAAGATATTGTAGGTATTGAAAGGGGTCCCTGAGAGGAGTTGGGGCATAAAAGGGAAACAAGAATGTAATTTAATTCTATTTACTTAAAATATGCTTTTAAATGTTAACAAATTCAGATAAATTGAAATCATATAACTTTTCTCATCATAATGCAATAAAAGTTAAAAAAAAAGAAAGCAGAAAAAAAAAAGACATCTCTCTCAGAAAAGCAGTGGGGACAGTGACTGAAAAAGACAGTTAACATTGGTCTGTGTTCTCCATATGCACAAGATCATACATGCACCAGCATACATGTATACACACACAAATACATAACACACCGTACATCTACATGTGTGCACACAGAGACATATGGAAAAGGAGGAACGTGCTGGTTGTCATAACTAAGTGTGTTCACCTCTCTCCTGGCATTGCCCACAGAGTGCAAGATTTTGAGTTAATTTTAGAAAAAAATGAATATTTTTTGTTTAACTATAATTCAATAAAATATTACATGGGTCATACCTATACTAAAAATTTACTCCTTATCTGTAATTAAAATCTCTCTTCTATTTTTATGTGCTACACCTACAAACCTTAATTTTATTGAAAAAAATAAACTTTACACATGGGCATGCAAGCTTAAACACACACTTATATAATGATTATTCTGTTCATATGAGGCAGGCAAAATAAATAAAACCTAAAACACCATAGGAGTCTATCAAGGTGCCGTAGGATCATACAGGGTCCGATTTGTTAGAAAGAGTGTGAGCATGGGGGAACAGCAGGGCCAGTGGCTCCCCAAGTCTGGGCCAAAAGTGGGGGTTGTGCATTGATCAGTACATAAGTGGGTTTAAGTGAGCCAGAACACACCTGGTATGAGGTATGAGGCTGGTATCGGGGATAGCAGATCTGGTTCTGGGGCTGGTGGGGCCAGTGTCTAGCTGCAAAGCTCCACCTTCCATTCCCATGGCCTCCTTTATATTTTAGCAAGCTTGGAACATGTTTGGGGACACATGCTTGGGGTTCTCAGTGCTGGCGGTGAGGCCAAGCAGTATCCATAAAGGGGACAATTCAAGGACATAGGCAGCAGTGAGAACGAATCTCCTAAATACAATACTGAATGAAGAATCCTTACCCAGAAAAACACACAATGTAGAATGTGTGTGTGTGTGTGCATGTGCATGTGCGTGTGCGTGTGCGTGTGCGTGTGTGCGTGTGCGTGTGCGTGTGCGTGTGTGTGTGTGTGTGTGTGTGTGTGTGTGTGTGTATGTATTTGTGTGTGCTCGATGGTCAGGTAACCACCTTAGGTGGCATTCCTCGGTGCTGTCTTTTGTCTGTGAGTCAAGTCTCTCATTCACCCAAGGGTTGTAGAATTATCTAGGCTGTCTTGACAGCAAACCCCACTGCTGGGATTATACACAGATGCTGTCCTTTGGAAATTTTACATGGGCTCTGGGAATGGAACTTAAATCCTCAGGCCTGGATGTCAAGCAAACCACAAGGGTGGCCATCTCTCAAGCCATGTGTGATCTTGCGCTGGAACTCCTACAGTACACAGATCGCTTCCATTTCTTCTGTGGAGACTAAGCAGCAGGGAAAAGTCTGTGAGCATGAGGTGGAAGGCGGGGTATTCCATCTGAGGTGAGTCACAGTCGAAATCCTAACGACGGATGCTGGTCACAGGCATGTGCATATTCTAAGAGGAATGCTGTGGTTCTTTTAGGTCTGTGCATCACCCTATGTGTGAACTTTATAGACTGCAACCACATACATAAAGAGTTAGGTAAAGCACAGACTGAGGAGTCTCCAGTTGCAAGGAGTCTTGCAGGAGTCTTCCTTTGCAAGGAAGTAATAATAATAATAATAATAATAATAATAATAATAATAATGCAGACAAAGACAGATGGACAGCAGTGGTTCAACACAGCACAGACCTTATTGTGGGCTCAGGCATTAAATGCATAGGCCTCCCCTGTCTGGTTCTTTCACATTATTTCAGGCTTTCTGTTAGAAAGGGTTTGTACCAAGAGCTCAAAAAAATGAAGTCAGCCATCACAGAGCATGCCCTCATCCCCGGTTAAAATGTATAGAAATAAATTAGGAACTCCAAGAAGCCCATTCTACCCAGAATGCATGGAGCATGGAACATCTGGTCAGAACCTTAACTTTTTATATTTGACACATGGAGGTTTCTGTGAAGGAGAGGGGAGTGTGGCTTCAACAGGTGTGCTCTGTACTGTAACAAGCTCTCCTGTCATGCAGATGTGAAGCAAAAGGCATCTTCTTCATCCTATCTCGCACTGCTCATGGGGACTGAAGTGGGCCCTACACCACAATTGCTCACTGGGTACTTTGCACGTCACTTGGAGGTAGTAAGTCTAGAATCTCACATCTGGTCTCCCTTGGCTACTGAGTAAACACTGGTGTCCTGGGTGTGTGAATATTTTGCCTCAGGACACAAAAGATGAATAGGACCAAGCAATATTTTGACTCTAACAAGGACAGGGGAAATTATTTCCTTTTGCACATGTTTGTGTGTGTTTGCATGTGTAGGAGCACCTGTGTGCAAGGCTGCATGCACGTGTTCATGGAAGCCAGAGGATGACATCAGCCACCATCCTGGATCACCCCACCCCCCACTCCATTTATTGACGCAGTGTCTCTTCCTGAGTGCAGAGCTCATCAATTGAAGCTAGTGTGGTTAGGCAGCCTGCCTCCGGGATCCCATCACTGCCTCCTGAGCTCTGGGATCACAGGTGGCTGCCACAC
Source organism: Mastomys coucha (assembly GCF_008632895.1). Taxonomy (NCBI): domain Eukaryota; kingdom Metazoa; phylum Chordata; class Mammalia; order Rodentia; family Muridae; genus Mastomys; species Mastomys coucha. The sequence goes on along the minus strand of NW_022196896.1, from coordinate 63,203,410 downwards.
CTGCCTGGATTTTATGTGGATTCTGGGCATCTAAACTCTGATCTGCATGCTCTCGTGACAAATGTTTTATCCACTGAGCCATTTTAGCAGCCTCAGAGAATGGCTTTTTATGGAACTCAAGTGTGCCAAGTGCAAGCTTTATAAGCCAGAAAGTCACACTAATGCGACAGACTCTAACTGGGGAAATCAGCCAGAAACACTGCACTGAGATTTATTTTCATTATGCACCAAACCAAATGCCTGCACTCATTAAACAGACCCTTGTGTGATAGATTATTTTGGGCTATGGGCATTACTGTCACTTCCCTGGAACTGACTCTTGCCAAGAGGACGGTGGCAGTTCCACTCTGAGATCCTCTCTAGGGCTAACTCTTTTCCAGAATGGAGAAAGACATCATGGGGCTCTGCTTGGTCAGTCACTGTCCCCTTCTTTTCCTTCTCCTCCATGGTTGCATTTACAGGACACACATGGTTGTGCAGCGTGCCATTCCCATCCATAGCGGCCAAGCCCATTCCGTAGAGACTCAAGTCACGTGGACAGACCTGGGCACAGTATCTACATGAAAGCTACGCTCTGCAAGGATCCAGTGGTTGACCCAACAGGCGTGGTGAAGGGATGAAGAAAGATAGACATACAGACACATAGACACAGAAAAGCTAGGATCTGGTGGTCTGGGCTCTCCAATGGAGAAGCCACGACTCTCCTGTCCACACGCCCACCCCATCCCCAACCCCTGGAACCTCAGTGTGTTTATTATAACCCCAGGGAGGCAAGATTTTTGCACATAGGTGGAAAAGGAAGAAGGTTGCTGTATGTAGCTAAACAGGAAGCACGGTTATTACATACAGCTGAACAAGGAGGTGCGCTATATACAATTATATACAATTGAACGAGGAAGTGGGGTTATTATACACAGCTGAACAAGAAGGTAGGTTATTACAGACAGCTGAACAAGAAGGACAATGTAGCTAATCTCAGTAGGATCGGTCTCTGCAGGGGAGCAGCCTTCAGGGGGAGAAAGCTATGGTGGACATTATCTGCACAGACCGTCAACATTCTCACTTGGACTAAAGGAATGCTTTGCCATCCCTTCCCTGCCACGTGACCTTCACGTGGGAAAGATTGGTCCTTGACATGGCTTGCGCTCACATTCACAGCACCAGTTCACTGGGGAGAGACGTTCCTGCCTCCCTACACAGGAACACTACTCACAGTGCCACAGAGCCTCCTTTCTAAACATCTCCCCCACAATCCAACACAAGACAAGACTGCTGCCACAGGATGCATGGAAAACATCACCACCCAATACCTCCTTCCTGCCCATCATACCTTGTAGTGACAGGCAGCTTGCTCACTGGAGGTGTGCTGGCTTGGATTCCAGTCATGACTCTGTCTCTCTCACCGTTGTCATCACCTGTAGTGTGTGGGAGCATGGCAGCATCCAGGCAGGCATGGTGCATGAGGAGCTGAGAGCTCTACATCTTCATCTGAAGCCCTCTCGGAGAAGACTGGCTCCCACATGGTTAAGAGGAGGGTCTCATTGCCCACCTCCACAGTGACACACTTCCTCCAACAAGGCCACACCTCCTAAGAGTACCACTCCCTGGGCCAAGTATATTCAAACCACCAGGACAACTGCGGTCATTAGCAAACCCCTCCCATATAAGAATCACCTGCCTAAGGCCCTGCATTCATTATTTCTTTCATCCCCATGAGAGACTCTCTTGGAGGAGACTCTCCACCTATCCTCTGTGCACAGTTACAGGTTAGTTTCCTGCAGCCTCTCTCTGAGGGATGGAAGGGTTGTCATACTTGACATGTGGAGACAGAACCAGGTACACGTCCATAGGACCTTCTCCCTCACAGTTTACTCTGTCTTGTTTATGCCTTGGGGTCCCGGGTACAGATGCCACACCCAGAGGGAAGGAACTGAATGGGTGGATCCCATTTGTGGCTCTGTGAAGGGAATCTCTTGCTGTCATCTCTGCCACCATCAGATGACATTCAGTGTCCATCCGTGTGGCTTCTTCTAACTCTCTGCGAGAATCATCCACCCACAGCAAATAGGAATAAGGAGCCTCACTCTAAAAGGGTAAGCAGTGTGGTCAGGAGCCTGTGATATTTGGAGGTGTTCTAAAACAACCTATAAACAGAAACACTCCATCCTGGGGTGCAAAGAGGAGGGGTTAGCGGAGCTGGTGAAGGCACTCACCCGCAAGTCTGATGACCTGAGTTTATTTCCCAGGACCATCATTGTAGAAGGAGTCTGGCAAGCTGTCTTCTGATGACCAACTATGCACAATGGCTTACATACCCAGCCACATCCTATGGTGGTTTGAAAAAAATATATAGGCTCATATATTTGAATGTTTGAAAGTGGTGCGACTTGACAAAGATTAGAAGGTGTGGTCTTGGAGTATGTGTAACTATTTTTGGAAGAAGTATGTCACAGGGAGTTGGCTTTGAGGTTTCAAACACCCGAGTCACTCACTCTCTCTCTCTCTCTCTCTCTCTCTCTCTCTCTCTCTCTCTCTTTCTCTCTCTCTCTCTCTTTCTCTGTGTGTGTGTGTGTGTGTCTCTGTCTCTGTCTCTGTCTCTGTGTCTCTGTCCCTGTCTCTCTCTCTCCTCTTCCTGCTGCTTATAGATCTGGATGTAGAATCCTCAGTTGCTTTGTCAGTACCAAGTTTGCCTGCATGCTGCTATGCTCTCTACCACAATGATCTGGACTCACCTTTGAAATTGTAAGGAATATCCAGTTAAATACTTCATTTTATAAGAGTTGCTATGGTCATTGTGTCTCTTCACAGCAATAGAATAGTCACTAAGACACATATACACACAATAAAAAATAAAAAATGCCTCATCTTTTAAAACAATGTGATGATATTGGCATTTATTGTTATCCTCAGTGGCTCTGGTTAATAAATTTTTAACCTTAATAATTTTGTTTAATGCATATATTATAATCCATGCACTTTAGTGCAGATGACAAAGGCACTGGGTACCAACCTTCTTGTGAGTAGTCAAACCCAAAAGATCAGACTTTGGTGGTGAGCCACTGGAGAATTCAGTGTACATTCATTTCCTCTTTTAGCTGTTGTCTCGTTTTATTATGAAATATTGTATAACAGATGAGATTTCATGTAGAATCATAAAATAAACACTGCCATCCCTGAGAAGTTTTAATACATTCTCTATTAGCTTCAGGATTTTTAAGAAATTTAGGTCTACAAGGGCATTCATGTCTCATCCCAGAATTAGGAACCCATGCATGCAGCTTATGCCAAATGCCAACAAACAACTTTCTGGCTTTCTTTTTTCTCTCTTCAGGCTGGAAATATAGATCAGTCATACATAGATCAGTCATACAAAACTTGCATGGATGGGACAGATTCAATCCCTTGCCTGGCACACACAGAGGAGCGTGTGTGTGTGTGTGTGTGTGTGTGTGTGTGTGTGTGTGTGTGTGTGTGCTTGAGAGAACTAACGTGCAGAATTGACATAGTAAGCATTCTTACACAACATTCCATTCACCAAGTAGAAAACCTTTGTAATTTAAGTATATTCATAGTTGTCCTGGGTAGAAATCTTTAAATTTTGACATTTATCTGTTGTTCACCCCGGCAGCTCCAGTCAATAAACTTCTACCAAAATAGCTTTCTGTTGAATAACTACACCATGGTTTATGTATGCTTTGAAAAATGCTCCTGCTACATTGACTTATGCATGCACGCATGTGCGGGGTTACACATGAGCTGTGGTATGTGTAGATGTCGGAAGACAGTAGGTAGGTGTCAGGTCGCTCCTTCTCCATCCTGGAGGACAGAGGGCAGGAGTCTTCACCTGATGTGCCATCATAACAGTCTTATTTACACCTTTTAATAGTGATGATCATTTAGAATATATCTAATTATCCCTATTATAGTCCTGGAAATAATCAGAGATCTGTGTAGTACACCTTAGTCACAGATGTTCTGGGAGAGGGCAGAATCTTCAAGAAGTAGAGTATGTGGGAAGAGTTAGGCTAGCAAGGAGTGGTGACTTCTAAGGAGACACCAGTATTCTCCCTACCTCCTTCATTCCTCCACTCCACCTCTTCACTCCTCCCCATTGCCCCTTCATCCTCCACTCCGCCCCTTCATTCCTCCACTCCACCCCTTCATTTCTCCACTCCTCCCCTTCATTCCTCCACTCTGCCCCTTCATTCCTCCAGTCCTCCCTTTCATTCCTCCACTCCTCTCCTTCGTTTCTCCACTCCACCCCTTCATCTTCCACTCCACCTCTTCATTCTTCCACTCCGCCCCTTCATTCCTCCACTTCATAAGGTGAGCCATTTCCTCTCAACACACATCATCCAGACATTTTTATTCCCATTGCTGATTTTCTCACTTTTTCTGGCTTTCCTCTCCAGGGTCTCTACTGAACTCATCTGCTTCCCCTTGTCCTATTTCTGGCCTGTGATGGTTTCCACTGGAAAACTTGTGAAATCTACACCTGGCATGTTCCCTATTTTAGTAGTATCTTTGATTCTGTGGTTGAGGAGTTAAGATCTTTTGGACAAGCTCTGGTTTCCTGATGTTTCATTTCCTTGTGGCTTTGGGTTGCAGGTCACACATCTGTTGTCTTACATACCTCTTCAGCAGCATTAGAAATCTCACATCATTGAAAAGCCCATTTCCTATGTGTCTTTCTTTGGAATACAGTCTATTTTTGTTACTCTGAATCTCCTTTGGTAGGTCACAGGGAGGCAGCTTCTGGCTTGCCATTTTACCCAAAAATCTTCCTTAGGTTGAGGAAAGATTTTCTTTTTTTGAAAATATACTTTTAGTGCATATAAAAAATAGTGTGTGTGTGTGTGTGTGTGTGTGTGTGTGTCTGTCTGTCTCTGTGTGCACATGTATGCGCATGTATAAGCTTGCATGCATGTGTGTACAAGTACCATGGTGTCTTTGTAGAGGTCAAAAACAACTTGTAGATGTTGGTTTATCCTTCCAATGTATGGGTCCCAGGGGTTGAATGTGGGTCCTCAGGCTTGTCAGCAAAAGCCTTTACATGCTGCCCTATCTCACTGACCCCATTTGCTTAAAGACTAAATAATATTACATTGTAGATAGAATCCATGGTTTCTTTGTGCATTTTTATATCAATAGGTACTTGTTTTTCTGTTATGTCAGGGAGAGAAATTCTGTTGGTTTCTGAGTCATGGATAAACCTGCAAGATATTGTGTTAAGTAAGTCAGCTGAAGGACAAATAGTCCAATATTCCACATAATAATCAGGGATAGGAAATGATCCAATTCATAGAGGCAGAGAATAGAATAGTAGTTACCAGGGGTTGCTGGTTCCAAGGAGGAAAATGGTTGGTTGCTCAGCTGATACAAAGTCTTAGTTACCTGAGGTAGACAGAGCTTGTGTCAGCTTCTTTTCTAATTACTGTGGCAAAATATCTGACAAAGCAACTCAACGGAGGAAGAGTTTATTTTGGCACGTTGCTGAAGGGTGGATCCCATTATGACAGGGAGGCTATGGGGACAAGAGCTAAGATAGCTGGTTACATTGCATCTTCAATCAAGAAAGAGAGGAGTGAACCTCGCTCACTTTCTTCCTTTTACTCAGTCCAGAAGCCCAACCTGTGGGATGGTGTCACCCAAAACTAGAGTGGATCTTCCCATCTCAGTCACTGAAATCAAGACAATCCCTCACAGTCATGCCCAGAGATAAGCTGCTGCTCATTGTCAACTATCACTGTTATCTATAAACAAGAACAAGGTACAGCACATGTTTAAACTTGTTAGGACGGTTGGTTTCACATGAGACATTTTTACCACGTATACAAAAAGGAATATGGGCTGATTTTGGAAGTGATCGATGTGTTCTCCTTCCTTATGTGATGACATCCAATGTGTATAATAACCAAACCCAGCAAACTGTACACACCAAATGTAAATGTTTCTGCATACCACTATACTGCAGCAAAGCTGTCAACAGTTTCTATACATTTACTAAATGTATTCTTTGAAGTAACTTAATCACTCAGATATCTTTGTAGAAAATTTTCCTTACAATTTTGGATTTGTAATTTACTTTCTGTAAACACACTAGCTTTGGCTAATTGAAGATGATGCCATTTAATGATAGAAAGTTCAGACTTCATAAGTCGTCCTGGGGATAATTGCTTTCCCTGTGTCCTCCAGGGAGCATCTCCATCCATGATGGTACATTCCCCTTAAATATATTTTGCTGATACTTATGTAGCCATGCTATATATTTTTATTTTTTAAGAACTTGTTCATTCATTTTGTTTTTATTTTAATTCTGTGTGCATGTATGTGGAAATTAATATTAATAAATCCCAGTGGCGGGTTCGATGCCCACCTCAATGATCTATGTCCCCAAATGAAAGATACACACACAGCCTATATATTTGAATATGTAATATATCTTTTTTTTTTTTTTTTTTTTTTTTTTTTTTTTTTTTGGTTTTTGGTTTTTGGTTTTTCGAGATAGGGTTTCTCTGTGTAGCCCTGGCTGTCCTGGAATTCACTCTGTAGACCAGGCTGGCTTCAAACTCAGAGATCTGCCTGCCTCTGCCTCCCAAGTGCTGGGATTAAAGTCATGTACCACCACTGCCCAGCTTGAATATGTCTTAAATAGCACAATAGCTGGGCCACCGCCTAACTTCCACTGCTGCTAGAATCTACCTCCCACCAATAATCCCGAGTTACTCCTTACTAAATTCTGTCTTCTGTCTTGGCTGCTCTCTAGACCCAGTTGGGCTGCCCTTGGGGCCGCACTCTCCCTGCTCCCTTCACATGACAGCTATGTCTCTCTGGCCAGCACTCTTCTCAGGCATTTCTCACTCCTTTTTCCTAGTCCCTAGCCCAGGAAATCCTAAAATCCCACCTCTGTCTGTCCTCCCCAGCTATTGGCTGTTGGCATCTTTATTTACCAATCAGAGCCAACAGGGGGCAGGTCCCCAGAAGCTACTAGACACTGCTTCAAGCTGGTTTTTGTTGTTTGTTTGTTTGTTTGTTTTAGGGGAACATAATTAGCATTCATAATACAAGCAGCTACACGTGTATAAGTGTGTACATGAGCCCGAGGAAGTCAGAAACGCTCATCCCTCTGGAATTATATGCAGCTATGTGGAATTATATGGAGTTATATGCAGCTGTGAGTCTCCCATATGGGTGCTGGAAAGTTGGGTGGCACTGAGTTATATGCTCTCTAAGTTAGGGTATCCATTGCTGAAAAGAGACACCATGACCAAAATGTCTTATAAAAGGACATTTAACTGGAGCTGGCTTACTGGCTCTGAGGTTCAGCCCATTATCATCATGGCAGGAAGCATGACAGCACTCAGGCAGGCATGGCACTGGAGGAGCTGAGAGTTCTACATCTTGGTCTGAAGGCAAACAGGAGTACAGGAATAACTGCATTCCAGGCAGCCAGGAGGAGGGTCTTAAAGCCCACCCCACAATGACACACTTCCTCCAACAAGGTGACACCTACTCCACAAGGTGACAGCTCCTAATGTCACTTCCTGGGTGAAGTAAATTAAAACCAGCGCACACCCCTGACTGCTGAAACATCCCTTCAGCCCCTATTATACTGAGTTTTATTAAGAATTTTCTCAAATATGTTTTCCCATGAGATTCTTATTACCTTTCCTTTGTCCTTATATTGTATGCATGTTTTCTCTTAAAACTAACAGATACATTCTATTTTGATACATAATTTAAGGACAACTATTCCATAAATATAAAGTAAATACCAATCATTTCATATTTTCCTTGAGTGCTGATGTTTTAGCATTGTCTACATGCCTATTCGACTTTGGGCTGCCTTCCCTGGAATTTCTGAGATTCTTGCTCTGTCTCTTAGCCCATGCTCTGAGATATTATCCCCTCCTTCCAGCTAGTGCTGTCTGCTCATCCACTCCTCCTAGGTGGAGCAAGCTCCCTTCTGATTGGTCAACCAGAGCTCGAGAGAGTGAGCACATTTTCAGCCTTAACATCTTCCTTCAGGAAATATCATTGGTTAGGCTCGATAGAGACACGCCACAGATTGTAGCTGTGTGAATGTGAAAGTGTGTTCTCTGCCCCTGGACAGCAGAATGGGCCATGCTCTGAGTCCAGCTGGGCCACAACATGTTGCTTTATCAGTCAGAACACCTGGACTTTATCTTATAATTTAACCTATCCATGTGTCTCAACTGTAAATTACAAAAAAACCCAAATCTGTCAATATAGAAACTTCTCATTGCAGCATCGACTTTCTTTTTTCCTCAAGGTTCAATGCTAATAATATTTCAGCTCATTTTTTTGGGCTCCCTTCTCAATGTCCTACTCCCTGAGCATTCTTCTTAGGATGTGCAGGGAATGCTGAGGCAAAACCCAGGGAAAAGATGTTGGTGATGATCTGTAATGTGTTCAGCCCATGCAGAAGTCTAAATCCCATGCAGATTGTCTTCAATCCCAGGATTTTTCTTGCATTGAATTCTTACCATTTGTGTTGTGGGCCATCTGTGGAGGGCTCAGGTTACTTTAGGTGAACTGCTGGCTTTTTGAGTTCTTGTTAGTCACTTTTCATTTCCACATGGTTGCCATGTGTTCATCACCCACCTCCACATGACTATCGCATATTCATCACCCCACCTCCATGGGGCTGCCACATGCTTATCATGCTCACCTCCACATGGCTGCCATGTGTTCACTACTCCCACCTCCACATGGCTTCTATGTGTTCATCACCCTGCCTCCACATGGCTACCATGTGTTCACCACCCCATCTCCACATGGCTACCATGTGTTCATGACTCTCACCACCACATGGCTGCCATGGTTCCAGGTACATTTCTATTCTACAGTCCCAGACTTCCAGGAAACAAATTAAGAGGAGAAAAAGTCTCTTCTTTTTTGTTGGAAAGTAACAGTTTCCTCAGATGTTTCAGTGTTGGGTTCTTCTCATTCTTACCCCACATTGGGTGGAGTGCAGCCACAGGACAAGCCTAGCTACAAGGGAGGCTAAGAGAGAAAGTGGATAGCAATATGGATAGATACTCAACATGTACTGCTCTGGTTTGGTTCCAATGAGAAACAAGGGAATGACTTTTGGATTTTTCTTTTTACTCTCTCTGTCTCTCTGTCTCTCTGTCTCTCTGTCTCTCTGTCTCTGTCTCTGTCTCTGTCTCTCTCTCTCTCTCTCTCTCTCTCTCTCTCTCTGTGTGTGTGTGTGTGTGTGTGTGTGTGTTTGTGTGTATCAGGAAGAAAGGAAGGAAGGAAGGAAGAGGAAGGAAGGCAGGGGGAGAGAGATGATCTCATACTTAAAACTAATGACATACTTGAAAATTCTAGAAAAACGGGAGAAAAGCAAAAGAAGAGTAGAAATTAAGAAGAAATTAAGGTTTAAAAAAGAAGAAGAAATTAAGGGTTAAAATCAATGAAATAGAAACAAACAAACAAAAACAAAAAATCAACGCAAAGTTTCATGCTATTAGATGCATAAAAGGTCTTTGACAAAATCCAACATTCCATCATGATAAAAGCCCGAGAGAGACTAGGAACATAAAGGCTATACCTCAACATAATAAAGGTAACTTACAGCAATCACACAGCTACCATCATCCTACACAGAAAGAAACCGAAGTATTTCCACTAAAACCAGAAACAAGATACAAATAGGAAAGGAAAAAGTCAAAGTATCATTATTTTCGGAAAATAGGATTTTACATATAAAAGACCCTAAAGTTTCCTGCCAGGAAACTTTTACAGCTGATATACACTTTCAGCAATGTAGCAGGATTACAAAATTAACAACTCAAATCAATAGCCTTCCTATACATAAATGACAAACATTCTGAAAAAGAAACCAGTGAAATACCTTTTCAATAGCCCCAACAATTATCTTCTGTTAACTCTAACCAAGCAAGTGACAGACTTATATAATAAAAACTTAAGACACTTATGAAAACAAAAAACAAAACTAAACAAAACAAACAAAAAAACCCAAAAAGTAGAGCTGTGGAGATGGCCTAGTGGATAAAGTGTTTGCTACACAAGTACAAGGACCTGAATCTGGATTCCTAGAACACATATAAAAGTGTATAACAAAGTACACATCTGCAATCCCATTGTCTCTATGGTGAAACAGAAGACAGAAATAGCAGAATCTCCAAACACTGGCCTGGCCTGTACAGCCAGGATTAGATATTGTCTCACACAAGGTGGAAGGCAAAAGCCAACAGTCAAGGCTGTCCTCTGACATTCACACATGCATCATCACAGACACACATAGGAATACATTTACATACACATGCATGCATGAACATGTGCATGTACACAGAGAGAGAACGGGGAAGAGGGGGAGATGAAAGAGAGGCAGAAAGAGAGTAAATATAACACCTTTAGCCACCTACCTTGCCTTCCAAAAGAAAAGTTTACAAAGAAATCATTGCATGTTCTGGCTAGTCTTATGTTAACCTGATACAAATCAGAGCCATCAGAGAGGATGGAACCTCCATTGAGAAATTACCTTCATAAGTTTAGGTGTAGGGAAGCCTGTAGGGCATTTTCTTAATCAGTGGTTGATGTGGGAAGGCTCAGCCCATTGTGGGTTGGGACACCCCCAGTCTGGTGCTATAAAAAAGCAGGCTGAGTAAGTCAGGAGGAGCAATCCAGTAAGCAGCAGTGAGCCTTCCAGGTCTTCTGCCTCAGCTCCCGCCTCTAGGTTCCTGGTTTGAATTCCTCCCTTGGCTTCCCCCTGTGCACTGTGATTTAGGATATGCCAACCAGAAAACCTCTTTTCTCCTCAACATTTCTTCTGATCATGGTGCTTCATCACTGCAATACTAACCCAACAAAACATTGTATGAAAAACAAAATTGGAGGAATTCTCTCAACAGCTGACTTCCAGACTGCCTTCAGAGCATCAGCAGTGGTTAAGACTGTGTAGCACTGAAGGGAAAATAGAATATTGGGTAGATAGACCAAAACAGAGAGCACAGAAATAGACCGACATAATCAAGTGACATTTGTGGAGGAAACAAAGACAATTTAATAGCACCAAGAAAAAGCCTTTCACCAGATGATGCTGGAAGGTCCTGAAGTCAGGGTGAGAATAGCACAGGCAGACAAAGTTTCCCCTTCTCAATAAAAATGAATTCAAAACACGTCATACTCCAAATGTAAAATACATAATACAAAACTTCTAGAATAAACAGCAGGAGAAATCCATGAACCTTCCAGTTGGCTTTTTGGTACAACAGAAAACACACTACTCATCAAAAAAAGAAAATTAGTAAATTTGAGTTCTATAAAACCAAAACTCTGATCTGGAACTAGGGAGATGTCTGTGAAGGGCTTACTGTGTAAGCAGGAGGACATGTGTTGATCCAAGCACCCATGTAAAAAGCCGGGAGTTTGGCACATGCTTGTAATCTCAGGACTGGAGAGGTGGGTACCTGGGGCACACTGGCCAGCGAGCCTGGTCCAACCAATAATGAATTCCAGACTGATGAGAAATCCTGTCTCAAAAGACAAAGTAGAAATAATGTCCTAAGTTGACTCTGGTATATACACACATGTACATACATACATACACACACAGACACACATGCACATACACAGACACACATGCACAGACATGCAAAAATTTGCACACACACACACACACACACGAATACACACATACTCAGGAACACACTGCAGGGGCATCTGGCATTACAGGCAGTCTGTCAACCTCTTGAGTGAGTGCTGGGAACCAATCCTGGGTCCTCAGCCAGAACAGTAAGCATTGCCAACCATACTCAGCCCCTAGAGCAAACTCTTGAAAGTCAACCACGAGAAGACAAATGGCCTAATCTCTAAAGAAGGAAAACTGAGTTAAAACACTTGAACAGACTCTTCATACACTAAGGTATCAGATGCTGGTTAACATCATGTGTTATCAGAAAATTACAAGTGAAATATAACTGTTTTTTCTATACTGTGATGGAGAGTAAATAGCATTAATCATTTGTCAAAATATATTACTTTACCACACAAAGATAGGACCCTAGTGTAACCCATAGATCATATTCAATGAAAATATATCAACTTCTGCTTATAAAATTTAAAGAATGTACCCCACTAATGTGACATGTGCTAACAGAATAAACAGGTATGGGAGAGGGTGTGTATGAATCCTTTGCTATCCACTTTGTTTTTCAGCAGATACAAAGCTTGTGTAGGAACAAGGTTTATTAACATTAAAAATAATTAATGTAATAACATGATATGTGTTTATAGATCTGATATTCATGTCCTCTGGCTAGTGTGTTGTATTATCATTTGTGCATGCACATGTATGTGCACATGTGTGTGTGTGTTTGTGTTTTCTTGCTTTCTTGTATGTGTTTGTGCAAGCTAGTGGTCAACACTGTGTGTCTTCCTCAGTAGCTAGTCCTGTGTCTTGAGACAACTTCTCTCACTGGCTCTGGAACTCATCAAATCAGCTAGACTGGCTGGCTGGTGACTACCAGAGATTCTCCTGACTCTGTGTCCCTAGTACTGGTGTTACAGATGTGCTGCACTGGGTCTGGTTTTTATGTGGCTGCCTGAATCTGAACTCAGATCCCCAGGCTTGTGCAGCTTGCATTTGCTACAAAGCCTTTCCAGAGCGCTCCATCATCATTTTTTTTTTCTGACTGCATTTTGTTGTTGAGAGCACAATATCTCTAGGTACATTGATCTTGCTTTGCTCGCATTCCCTGAGCACCTATTAACAGTCCAAGTTGCCAAACACACAGTTAGGACTTGAACATAATTTAACAACAGTGAAAGTTTGCAAGCAGTTCATATTCCTCTTGTATAAAAGACACTTGAGCTTTGCGTTAACCAGAATTTTTGAGATATCTCCTATCCAGTGAACATTTTATTGCAGCTCATTGAGTTGAACTGTCTGAGGACTCACCAAATTAATGTGTATAGGAATATTATTTTTAAGACTGTCCATGGTCAATTCTAAATCACGAGCTCTACTCTGGCACCACAGACAAGGAAATGCAAGCTGTTGGGAATGCAGCATTTGAGGTCAGAACAGCAGGATGCCTTTGCCTGGTGCCTGTGTGCTTCAGTGTGCTATAGGCGATCCTTTAATAAACTGTACTCGAGAGTAGAGGGAATTCTAAGTTTAAAGGTGCCTTTGGAGTCACGCAGTTCATCTTCCACATTCCCAACATTATTAAACTCACCAAATTACACCTTTGGCTCCTTTAAACTCAGCCCATGCCTTTGCAGTTTCCCATGTCTTCACAAAATCTCTGCTTTCTGGAATAGACACAGGTCCCACTTGCCAGTCTCTCTTGTGATGATACTAGCCTCTAGCCACTGAGTCATGAACAGAGATCCCATAGCCACACTCATTTCAGTGCCAAGAACTCAAGCTTATTCATCAGAGGTTTGTTTGTTTGTTTTGTTTTGTAGAGATCTGGATGTGGTAAGGTGTGCTTGTCATCCCAGATCCAGGGAAGCAGAGACAGGTTCATGGGGCTTGCTAGCCAGGCAGCCTCATTTGGGGAATTCCAGACCAGTGAAAGACCCTGTTTAAACAAACAAACAAACAAACAAACAACAAAAAATACCCAAGGAGGACAGTATCTGAGGAACAACTGATATTGTTCTCTGACCTCCACAGACATGAATACCCATACATACGCATACACACACCACACACATACACACACCAGATACATACACACACATACACACACACCACATACACACACCACATACACACATACACACACATACCACATACACACATATACACACACCAGACACACACACAAAGACACACTCTGTGCACACACACATACACATGCTACACACATTCACACCACACATACACACACGTGCACACACACACACACACACACACACACACACAAAGCCTTCAAAGGAGGGCAGTGAGAACAAGATAGAAGCCAAGTTTTACTGAAGGTTCAAGTTCTGGGGAGTCAGAGAAGTGCCCACAGAGTCAGAGAAGGTGTCCAGCTCACTATGTGTTCAGGTCTCTAGCTAGAATCCAGAATCCCAAGATTGTTAGCAGAGACTATGATGAACACAGGAGAGAAAGGGGCTGGGTCTCAGCGTGGGCCCTGAGGGGCTTTGATATCACAGTAAGTGTAAGTCTCACAGGTTGGCCTTGCACTGTCTCACAAGGCTCAAGCACACACCAGGATGTGTGGAACTGATCTCCTTCTATGGCAGCCTAGCTTTGAAGGACAGAACAATGGTGGGAGGTGAAGGGGGAGAGATGTCAGTATGCCTACGCTCTTCAATGACTGAGTTATGGTGATTGATATTTAATCCCAAGTTAGGGAGTATAAGAAACCGACTAAGAGAAAAAGCCAGCAATGAATGAGATAAGGGAATACAAATTATTCCAAGAAACATGGATTATTAACATATCAAGAAAAAAGACAACAAGGCTTCAGAAAAATTCGCCAGAGAGCTAGGCTGCTTCAAGAAGAATATAACAGAAGTTCTAGAACTAGCACATACAAAACCAAGGTTTGAATCTCCTGGTTCACAGGAGACTGAGCAAAACCAGATATAAGTTAGGAAACTTTGAATAAAATAAGCTCTACTTACCTCTCTCCTTACATATTTACAAGCAAGATTTAAAAAAAAAAACACTCCTTAAATAATATGTAAAACCTAAGGCTCTAAGGCTGACTCAACTGCTCGTGTTCTTGCTGCACAAACACAGGGGCCTGGGTTTCAGATCTGGAGTCTATATGAAAAGCCAGGAGTGAATGGCAATGTGCACTTGTGAGCACTGGGAACACTGGAAGGCTGGGACGGACAGACGGACAGATTCCTGGCTTTGTTCAATCTAGGAGATTCAGCTCAGTGAGAAACACTGTGCCATGTGACAGATAGAGTGGGGACAGCACACTACAGAGGGTTAGGAAATTCTAGTGATAGACAACTATCTTGTGTCAGTTCATGACATGTTTAGTAATTGTAGTGGCTATTCCTGGTTGTCAGCTCGACTATATCTTCAATGAACTACAATCCAGAATTAGAAGGCTCACCTGTGATCCAGATTTTGAGGCTGGGACATGCAAGTTTCTGTCCTGGATCTTGGTATGGAGATCTTGAGGCATAGTGGCTATGAATCCCAGGAGACTAAGGCAAGGCGATCTCTGAGGTCAAGGTCTGCCTGGGATAAAACAAGTCCCAGATCCAGGCATGGTGGCACACACCTTTAATCTGGGCCATACCTTCTGCTGGAGACCTACATAAGGACGTTGGAAGAAGGCAGATTCACTTTTCTTTGTCTGCTTGTATTTACTTACCATCATAACTGTTGGAATCTACTAACCTTGTGAAACTGAGCAACTACCAGATCCTTGGACTTCCCATTCATAGCTGACCATTGTTGGGGAGTTGGACTACAGACTGTAAGTCATCACAACAAATTCTCTTACTATATAGAGAGTATCCATGTGTTCTGTGCCTCTAGAGAGCCCTGACGAATACAGTAATAGGAAGGAAGGATGGGTTGGGTACAATCCTGGAGAATTTTGAAAACCAATTCAAAGCCTTTGTCTTTTGTAGACAGTGAGGAAGGAACCAAGGCTTCCTTAAGACTAATAAAAAAAAAAAAAACAGTTTTGAGAGGATCAAAACAAACAACAGACAAACAGATAAAAAAGGAACCCTTGGAGACAATACAAATGTGACAGCATGTAAAATCCCTAAGTGTAAGAAGCAAGGAGGCAGAGGAATGTCTGGGAGGAGACAGGTTACTCTGGGACCTGCTCTGCACCTACAGGGGCCACCAACTGAAGCCCCCATGCTTCTGAGTTCTGTGGCATTCCTGCTCGTGATGTGGCTTCTTAGATGGGACCTGGGATTGCAGCAGCAAGAATAAATTACTTGGCCTGTTTGCACAAGAGACAAAGATTGGCAAAGTTGGCTTTAGGAAATGGAACAATTGTTAGGTGAATGAAACCCAAGGAATAAGTCCTGAACATAAGATATTGGCTATGAATTCTGGCCTGAATTCTACTTCATAAGTTTCTGGATGACGAGCATCCTCTGTCTCTAACTCTGTCTTTTGTTACTCATTTCTCTTCAGCTTCTCCCACAGGGCTCCAAGACAGAAGCTCAGTTGTAGCAACAGTATTTGAGACCTGACCTTTAGAATGAAGAATAGGGAGCTTCTGTATTTCAGATGTGGGATCGGACCCCTTCCCTAGTTGTTGCCTGTCTCAAATCATCCATTAGTCCCACCTGTAGGTGGTGGCAGGATTGCAGCACAGGGAGAAAGGCAGGAGATTAAAGCTACTAGTAGTGTGTGCCTTTAAACAAACCATCTAGCCACCGGCTGTAGCTCATTTGAGATCCAGAAAATGGAGAGAACAAGACTCAATTCCTGGTGAATTCTATGCAGTGAGCCTCACAGGTGTGGCCACTGTCTCTTGACCAGGGACCTACTGAAGAACCCATGGCAGTATTCTCTGTCGAGGACCCAGGCTCTGCCATGCTTCTAACACTTCTCATCCCAGTAGGCCAGGTCCTAAGCTGTGAAGCATATTTGGATTTCCAAGAAGGATGTAATGAAGTTGTGATGAGCATGTGTGACACTTAGGTCTGTGGTAAATGGCACTAGGGGGTGGAAGGCTCTCCAGTACTCCATGACAAACCTGCAGCTAGCTAACTGCTTTCTTTTCAGAAGTGATAGTTAAGTAAGAGGGGAAAATGGTGGCTCAGTCACAGAACCAGAGAAAAAAGCTGGTCAGGGCAGAGCAAGTTCATGTGTGATGCCAGTACAGGGGAGGATCAGTGGAAGCAGATACACGTGGGTCTTGGGGGGCCTTGCTGGTCAACTGGCCTGGCCAGACCACTGAGTACCAGGCCAGTGAGAGATCCTGTCTTATAAAAGATGGAGACATCTTGAGGAAGAATAGATGAAGTTGTTCTTCTCTCTCTCTCTCTCTCTCTCTCTCTCTCTCTCTCTCTCTCTCTCTCTCTCTCTCTCACACACACACACACACACATATGTACACACATGTGCATACATACTCATACTCATGCTCACACACAAACACACAGGCACCCACTCAGCTGGGAGAGGCAAACATGGAGCCTACTCACTGGGGTGGTCCAGAGGAAGCCATGAATCCATACACCATAGGAGACTCCAGACTGGTCCCTCTGGAAGCTGTGGTGGACATGTGATAGTTGCTCTGACCTTCCAGTCTAAGCCCTGGCTGGCCAAGAGAAACAATTTTCATCCTTATAGGGCCACAACCAATAGAAGACCCTGACTGCAATGCCTCTTGCATTTGGCTTCGATGACGAGGTCTCCACTCCTTGCCCTTGGGTTTTATAGTCATAGGTCATCTCTATGCTTTATAGAGAGATGACAGGCAGCAACTGGGGAGTCACTGCAGTACCTTGGGAAGGTTCCCAGCCCTGCCAGGGACTCCTAGAATCCCAGCCCACAACAGTGCTCCCACTATTCAGTCAGCCATTAGCTGTTGTGTCAAGACTTCCTGACACTTTTTGGGTTTTTTTTTTCTTCTCATAAGTGGGAAATGAAGTATAAAAAGCTCTGCTCGGCCTACCACCCACATCACAGCCCTTTGGAGAGACATTGGCATTTAAATGCCAGTCTGCCAAAGTCAGGAGGACACCAGCCTCGGGCTTGTCTTGTGGTCAGGGGTCTCCTTTGGTTTCTAGTTTAATAAGAGGATTGCTTCCAGCAAAGTGCAAGGCCAGCGAGGTCAGTCCTGAACATGCACAGCTCCACGGAGAAATAAAGAAGCCAGATGGTTATCACGCTGCGTGGGCTTCTTATTAAAGAGGAAAGCATTTCAGGAAGGTGCTGCAACTGAAGCTACTCATGGGAGAGGCACAGCAAATGCTGGAACTGTCTCTGAAGGGAAAGTCACTTGAGAGGACATTGGTAATTCCACTCAGGTGGGACAGAGACCACAGGGACTGGCACAGATGCAGATGCATTCCAGAAATGAAAACTAGGTATCCCTCATCTCAGGTCTTTTTGTTTCCAATCTGAGGTTTTAGAAAGTGTATAGCTGCCCATGAGTGTGGTGATTAATGGCACAAAGGCCAGAGAGCATCAGGAAGCTGACAGAGCATCATAGACCTAGTGAGGAAGAGGGCTTCCTCACTCCAGAACCAGGATGAGATGGTGTCTAGCACAGTGAACAGCTGCTGAAGGACTTTTATCAGGTCCCAGCTGCAGTTTTCCAGAAGCCCCTGTGCAAACCTGGCAGCCTCTGGTTTTACCTTATCAGACTGAGATGACGTCCTACACACCTCTGGAGCCAAACTCTAGTCTTGATTATTGAAAATGGAGTAATGGGAGTAGTGGAGGGGAAGGTCTCTTAGAATCCCACCAGACAATGAGGTTCACAAAGCTCCCCCAGGTCTCTGCACAGTCGCCTCCATTATGTTCCATTTAGATGCATTGTGGTCACATCCACACTCAGCCTCTCAGGTATGACTTATTCTTTCCCTGGGTATTTTTCTGTGGGGTGTGTGTATGTGTGTGTGTGTGTGTGTGTGTGTGTGTGTGTGTGTGTGTGTGTGTGCATATAATTCTCAAGGTATAAGTATGGAATGCTGGGAACAAACTTGATTGTCATTCCTTGCATTCCAACTTGTTTGAGGCAAAAATCTCTTTGTTTACAACTAAATAGGCCAGAATAGCTGGCACAAGACTTCAAGGTGTTGTCTTGTTTGTGCTTCCTGTCCTAGCCTATTAGCCTTGGGATCATAGATGCAGCTCCTGCATCTGACTTTATGTGGGTTCTGGGATCCAAACGTTGGTCTTCACACTTGTGAAACAACCTCTTTACCCACTGAGCCATCTTTCCAACTCCCCATGCCCATGCCATCTAGTTTTCTGTCAACCTGACACCAGCTAAAGTAATTTTAGAAGAGAAAATCCCCAACTGAGAAAATATCCATACCACACTGGCCTGTGGAAAAGTTTATGGTGCACTTTTCCTCCTTTTTTTCTTCCTTTCTTTCTTCCTTTCTTTTTTTTTTTTAAAGTTTGTTATTGATGTAGGAGGGCAAAAACATTGTGGGTAGTTTTCCATCGTCTCCCACTCCCCGGTTAGTAATCAGGAGGAGTATAAGAAAGCAAAATGAGCAACCACAGAGAGCAAAATAAACAAGAAGTGCTCTTCCATGGCCTCTGCATTGGT
This sequence comes from Mastomys coucha, assembly GCF_008632895.1. NCBI lineage: Eukaryota > Metazoa > Chordata > Mammalia > Rodentia > Muridae > Mastomys > Mastomys coucha. Next base: position 63,184,178 of record NW_022196896.1, on the reverse strand, counting down.
TCCTGCCCCTAGGTTCCTGCCCTGACTTCCCTGGATTATGGACTACAAGTCATAAGAGGAGTAAACCCAAACTGCTTTAGGTCATTTTGATTCAACATGTCAACAGAAATCCTAATTAAACCATCCCCTTTCGTCTTCAGAATACTGTAACTTTGCTTCCTGGGAGCTCATCCTGAAATCCTTTTCTGTGGCATGGCCAAGGATCTAGTTTTATTGAAATAAAAATTCATAAAAGATTAAAGGAAACCCTCAGACCACCAGGGCAGCAGGGAGGTATGTGTCTGTCCCTATTCTTGCCAACAGGTCCAGCCTCATATTGGGAATGGGGAGACATAAGGGCTAGATTATGATCAGAGAGTATGGTGCTAATACGGACACCCTGTAAGAGTTGGCTTCCACATGGCTGACAGAGACATCTATGGGGCTATGAGTCAGCACAAAATGGCTGACATGGAATGTTTAGAAAATATCAAAAGCAAACAGTGACATAACCTGTCTTCTGGAAGAATGATATTTTTCTATGGGTTCTATAGAAATGAAGCTTTGAGGTCAGAGGCTGAGCACTTGGCTTTTGCCCTCTCAACATGCCTGTGTGCACATATCTGTAGGCCTCAGTGCCCAGCTTCCTGCTGTCTATGTGTGAGTCTAGGCCCATATGGGTATGGCCATATGTATGCCAGTATGTGCCTGGGTACCTGCTGGCATCTGCCTTTCTCGCAGTTTGTGTGGTAGGCTTCACACAGAGAGAATAAGATCTATCATATGGCTCTATAGCTCCCTGAATCCTATTCACCCCCCAGCCTCCATGACCCTTCTCCTTTCCTGGCATTAGAGCTTGGGACACACACCTCACTACTGCTCTGACTTCTGTCTGCTCCATTATAAATGTGGCTTCCGGACATGACTCTCACACAGAGATCACTTCTCTAAACCACTGGCGTATATCAGTCATGAAAGGACACTTCCCTTCTGCTCCAGAGTCAAATGTAGCAACCCAGAAGTTCCTAGAAAAGACTTATTACCCATCATCAGGAAGATGGGTGGGCAGGGAGTCCCAGCATCTCTGCCTTGATAGCCTCAAAGTTTCCTTCTCCCTCCCCAGAGCCCTGTGTGGTCCTTATAAAGATACTGGATATTGTCACTCTCTGTCCTGTTTAATTAATGATGTTACTCTCACGTGCTAATGGTTAGTGCTGTTATTCAATTAAGTTTTAAAATCTCAAGCAGCCAGTAAGAACAGTAGGGTTTCTAACAGGCCGTGGATGTGATTTTACAAAGGAAAGCAAGTCTGGGTGTTTGCTCCTCTTTTTCTGCAATAAAAACAAAACCAAACCAATGTGGGGAGGAAAGAGTCGATCTGACTTACCCTTCCCTGTCACAGTCTGCCATTGTGGGGAGTCAGGGCAGGAACTCAGGCAGGAGTATAGAGTCAGGGGCAGAAGCAGAGGCCACAAAGCAGCACTGTGTACTTACGGGCTTGGTCTCCTTGGCTCAGCTCAGCTACCTTTCTTATATCTGCCAGGATCACCTGCCCAGGGATGGCCCCACTTACTGTGACTTAGGCCCTCTTCCATGAATTCACAGTTGAGAAAATGCCTCACAGATATGCCCACAAGTTGGCCTGATGGGAGCAAGTCCTCAACTGAGGCTCCTTCTTCCCAGCTGACTTTAGTTAGTGGGTAAGCAGCACAGTTGTTGATCTGGCCCTGCCACGAAGATATCAGATGAGACACTGGGTGACCAGTATGGCTGGGCTGATGAGGCTCAGCTGAACAGGCTTCTCCCTCTACCTTTTCAGAACACACCATGCCTCCCTGTTGCAGTTATTATTGATTGTCAATGTGACAGGGTCTAGAGTTACCTAGGAGACAAATCTCTGAGCACAGTCTGTGAGAGGGTTTCTAAATTAGGCTAATTAGGGGTGGAACCACACCATGGGCTGAGGTCCCAGACTATGTAGAAAAGTCAAAAGTGAGCCGGAGAACCAGCATTCAGCTCTTTCAGCTTGCTAACCACAGACCCAAGGCCTGCAGATGCCTTGAACTCCTGACTCCAGATCCACTCACCAAGATGGACTGTGCCCTGGACCAGCCCCGTCCTTCCTCAAGTTGCCCATCTCCTGTTACACCAACCAGTCAAGTAACTAAGATACACAGCAGATCACTACTGGGAGTTCTGGAAAACCCTCCTTTCCTCTGTGGGTTCCCATTTCCTTATCACGAGTCTGTGTCGGTCCAAAAACCCCAAGGCAGCCAGATGAATTGCCCTGTAGAGATGTTTTCTTAGCCAACACGTAAAACACCAAAGCCCGACTGCATGCTTCTGTGCAGGAGCCTGGCTGCATTTATATCTAGTTAATTTATTTATGCTCGGCCTGTGCAGTGCAGCGTGGCCCAAACAATACACATGGACTTCCAGACAGCAGCTTTGCATGAGGAGACCAGCTGGAACTGGCCCTGGCCTGTGGGTCCTGGCACAGTTACTGTTTTCTTCTTACTTTTCTTTCTAGTCAGCATGTTTTCCGAACCTGCAGTATTTTAGCTCACGCGCAGTCAGGGTATAAAATGTGACCTAATTAAATTAGAAATTATTCAGTTAATGGGACATTAACAGAAGAAACTACTACAGCTTAGAGATTTTACAGACCCTCATCAGTGGCTCTGCGTCGTGTCTCACTGGAGGCTCTTCGTCTGCTGATTATTTATTCTGTTTGTGGCTGCCGTAGGTAGAGGATGGCACGGTGGCGTCCCAGTCATCCGCTCTCTGTTTGAAGACCTGGCAGCTGAGCATTCTTTTGCTCTCTCACCAAGTATGAATCATCACCCAACTTTCCTCAAATCTGGATGAACCTCTACATAGTGGAAACAGACTGCAGAAGAAATCGGTGGAGTGAGAGGAAGGGAGGCCACAATAGACCATGGATGTTTGCGTGCATGTGCGTGAGGGTACACATGTGGAGGTCAGAGGTCAACCTCAAATAGTGTTCCTCAGGAGCTATCCCCCCTTGTTTTCTGAGATGGGGTTTCTCACTGGTCTGAGGCTTGCCAGTTTGATGAGTCTGCTTGCTTAATAGGAATCGTGTCTCCACCCCTTCCATCACTGGCACTGGTACAAGGGCACACACTAGCACTCTGCCTTTTACAGAGGTACTAGAGATTTTGAACTCCGGTCTCCGTGCTTTCATGGCAAGTAGTCTACCTCCTGAGATGTATCTTCAGCCCCTGCACCGGACTTCAGGTTTGTGAAAATAGTGAGATGCAGAATTACCTGAAAGTCCTTAGCTCTGTGAATTTTCCTAGAGATATTTGTTTTCAAAATTCATGACTTGAGAATGCACAGACAGAATAGTAAATTGCATCAAGAGTAGCCTTGGAGGTGTGAAAGGTCACCAGGTTGCATTCCCAGAACTTACGCTAACCAAATGGATCCTCACAATCATGCATGTGACAGAGACACTGCAAAGGAACATAGGAGCCAGAGCCCAACACACAGGCCATACATGCAAGAGCAAGCATCCCTTGGTCACCCCAACTTGTTGCCTCCTGGGAGCCCTCAATCACTTCACCCTTCAGTGTCTTAGCTTACTCCCATATAGGCAGAATGGAAGAAATAATACATCTTTCCAGGATTATGTGTGTCTGGCCTGTACACATGCCATAAAGTTTTATCCTGGGAAAATATCCTCAAAGAAAGACACACAGGATCTAGAATCATCCAGTAGATAAACCACTGAGCCTGCCTGCAAGGGACTTTCTAGATGGGAGGCAGAGGGATCCACCCTGAATGTGAGCAGTGCCAGTTCATCAGCTGGAGTTACAGGCTGAATAAAGAAAGAGAAAGCGATCCGAGCCATGCTTTGCTAAAGTGGTTATTGTCCTTGAGAAGGACAAGCTAGAGGGACATTCTACCCCATTTCTGTCAGGAAGGGCACAACCTGATGGTCTACAACCAAGAACACCAGACAACAGATTTCTTGGTACCCTGACATCCAGAAGTGTAAAAAAAATTATACATTTTGTGTTAGCCAAACTATGATATTTTGTCACAGCAGCCGAAGCAAATTCACAGTAGCTAATTGCTACTTCAGTCAGTGCAGAGTGCTCCTCTGCTGTAGGACCTGCTCCCCTGGGCCCTGTTGTCAAGCTTCAGTTGCCTACCAGCAAGGGCAGCATCCCTTTCTCCTGCCTGCTTCTCACTCCCCTCCCCTTCTCAGGCCTTCTTTACCCTTTGCTCATCCTTCTTCCTCTTGTCTCCTCTTATCCGTGTGTGTGTGTGTGTGTGTGTGTGTGTGTGTGTGTGTGTGTGTGTGTGCAAATGCGCACATCCGTGCAAACATGGAGGCCAAAGGATGACATTGGGGTGCTACTGTCTTACTCTCCACCTTATTCTTTTGAGTCAGAGTCTTTTGCTGAACCCAGAGCTCATTCTTTTTAGGTTGGTTAGTTGTTTAGGTTTCCACAACGATGCTGCCTCTGCTCCCTCAGGACACAGCCTCCCCACATTACTCTTTTTTCTGGTGTGTGTGTGTGTGTGTGTGTGAGAGAGAG
>NW_022196896.1:63139752-63179621 GCF_008632895.1 Mastomys coucha | reverse complement strand
AAGAAATTCGATGAATGGTATAAAATTATCTAAAGCCACTTACAGTCAGTGCTTTCACTAACAGGAAACATTTTTCCTTTATTTATGTATTCACTTTACATTCCAATATCAGCATCCCCTCTCCTTTCAGCGCCCCCCTCATACAGCTCCTCTCTCCATTTCTCCCTCCCCTTCTCCTCTGTGAAGGTGGAGGCCTCCTCTGGGTATCACCCCATCATGGCACATCAATTCTCTGCAGGAATTTGTGAATCCTCTCCCACTGAGGCCAGACAAGGTGGCCCAGTTAGGGAAACAGGATCCACAGGCAGGCAACAGATTCAGGGATAGCCCATGCTCCAGTTGTTGGGGGACAAGCATGAAGACAAAGCTGCACATCTGCTACATATGTACAGGAGGCCTAGATCCAGCCTGTGCTTGCTCTTTGGTTGGTGGTTCAGCTCTGGGAGCCCCCAAGAGTCTCAGTTAGTTGACTCTGTTGGTCTTCCTGTGGAATCTCTCTGTCCTTTTCAAATCTCCTAATCCTTCCCCAATTCTACCACAAGACTCATCAAATGTTGGCCTGGGATCTCTGCATCTACTTTCAATGGCTGCTGGGTGGAGATTCTCAGTTATGTTAGGATTCTGTCTGCAATCATAATAAAGTATCATTAATAGTGTACAGGTTTAACTCTCTCCCATGGGATTAATCTCAATTTGAGCCAGTCTTTGGTTGGCTATTCCCAACATCTCCATACTGTCTTCGTCACCAAACATCTTGTAGGCAAAAGTTATATATGGGTTTCATTTTAAATGAAACCCCATAAGAGAATTGTCTTTTGTAACTTAGAGAATAAGAAAAAAAACTTAATTACTTTTGATTAGTTGTAACCAAAATATCCACAGAAACAATTCAAGGGAGGGGACATTTATTTTGACTCACGGTTTCAGTGTATCATGAAGGGGAAGGCATAATGAAGAAGACCATCTCACAACACAAGCAGGAAGCAGAAAATGGCACACCAACATCTGCTGGACTTTCTTTTTCTCTTACTCCATCTCAGTTCCAAACTCATGGGGTGGCACTGACCCACTTAGAATAGTTTACCCAGCTGGTGTCTCCTGGCAGAGGAAGAACAAGTCTCTCTCCTCCTTTCTCTTCTTACCTCCTTTTCCTTTTCACTGAATTCAATGGGCTCACTGTGAAAATAAATATATTAAAAATTATCTGTCAGAAAAAAAGGAAAGCAATGTTTGACAGGAGAAGTGGCAATAGCAGACATCGCTTGTGGGCCTGGAGAGATGTCTTGATCACTAACATCCCTTCTGCTCATAAGAATGAAGACCTGAGTTCAGAGTCTTAGCATCTACACAAAAGCTGAAAGTGGTCTAGTGCATTTGTAATGCTAGTATTGAGGACAGGAGCATGAACCTAGGTAGAATTCTGAAGACTGAGGACTAGTCATGAACTCTGGATTCAGCCAGAGACCCTGTCTCTAAAGTAAAGGAGCAATAATGGAACAATAATGGAAGGCAATAGTAAAATAATAGTAAAATAGTAAAGGAGCAATAATAGTAAATAATAGTAAAATAATAGTAAAATAGTAAAGGAGCAATAATGGAAGGCAGCTAATATCAACCTATGACCTCCACATGCATGTGCACACACATGTACCTATAACCGTATGCATACCAAAAAAAAAACCCATGTGACCAACTATCCATTGATGGGAGTGGCTCTTTGGAAACCTAGAAGAAATCTCATCAGTGTATGTATATGCTAGATCTAAGAGGACTCATGACAAATTGTTACAAGTAGTAACAATTTTATATCATGTTTACTCTTTTTCTTCCAAAGTGATGTGGCTCAACATAGGAATACTTATGCTGTATGCTTGTCACTTGGCAAGGTAATAGAACAGGGACAGCCTTAGATGTCAGGGGATATTGCCAAAAGACCTATTTCTGCCTCATTCCACCCATATCATTGAGAATAGAGTCTGGGGAGAGTCACCACAGGGTGGACTTAAAGCAGTGGTCACAGGTAATCCTAAGCACCTTATGGAATATACTGAGGGGCCTTACTATGAATCTGTGGGACATTTCACCTATGCCCTCCACTGGTGAACCTGTGCCTTTGTTTTCTACGGGTATTACTGAGATCCTGTTTGCAAAGATATGTTTTGCAAAGATACTCTTCTACATGGAGTGTTGCTGAAGGACTCACTGGCAGCTGGCTTAGCCAATAGACATGGGAAAAGACTCATGGTCATCAGACCCACTGACAATCAAGAGGGAAACAGAAGTGGTGGAGATATACCAATGGTGCATTCAGAGTCAGGTGGACTTTCAAAATCTCTAGCTGGGCTGGCTGAAACAAACAAACAAAACCAACACCAAACAAACGAAAACCCTCTCCCAATTTCAGTTAGTAAACCATGCAGGAAAAGGATGTGCCTTTAAGTGGAAGAAAAACAAGACAGGATTTTAAAGAAGAGGAAGAATCAAGAATACCGGACACCATTAAAGACAAAAATATCAATTTCCAGTGACCGAGTTCAAATAAATAAGAGATCTGTAAATTGTCCAAGAAATATTCAAAACGTTCATATATGGTCAGTGAGCAGCTTGGGAGCACAAGTCAGAGAGTAATGGGATCGGAGAATCAGCACATGAACAAGCCTGGTTCAATCAATAGAAAGAAAACAAGATGGAATCTAAGAAATCTCAGAGCTGAAAAATTCAACGATTAACTAAAAAACCCAATAGAGCTTCAGTAGCAGACCCAGTCAAACAGGGGAAAGGTCATTAACTCTGAGGGCATAGCATTAGAATTATCCAGGCGGTGGGGATGTGTATGAGAGAAAAGCTCCTGTAGCTCTGGAACACATAACAAAAAACCATACACACTTTGATAGGTCTCAGAAGGAAAAGACAAAGAAGAAGGAACTACGGGGTTATTTCTAGAAGTCATGGCAAGAGCATAGTCTCCCAATCTGAACAGAGATATAAACAAACAGATGTGCTACATCCAATAGCCTCAGAGAAGCTGAACCTGAAGGATAACTCACTGAGACACAATACATTTATATCTCCACCATTAAAAGGAAAAGGAAATCTTTGGAAACAGCAAGAAAAAAAGAGAGCCATACAAGTGATCTGTAAACTTTCAGAAAAAAAAAATCTTGTTGATCAGGAGAGAGTGGAATTACAGAGTTAAAATATTCAAATGTTAAAAATAAAAGACACCTCTAATCAAGAATACTTAGGTCCATAAAGGTGGCCTTCAAAATGAGAAAGAGATTTTTGTTAGGCAAAGAAAAGGCAAGAGAGTGTATACTTGTGGTGGTTTGAATAAAAATGGACCCCACAGACTCATATATTTTAATGCTTAGTTATCAGGGAGTAGCACTACTTGAGAAGGATTAGGAGGTGTGGCCTTGTTGGAGGAAGTGTGTCATTGGGGGCAGGCTGTGAGGTTTCAAAAGTCCAAGCCTGGCCATGGATTGCTCTTTCTACCTGCTGCCTGGGGATCCAGATGAAAGGCTATCAACAACTTCTCCAGCACCATGTCTGCCTGCTTGCCACCATGCTCTCTGCCATGACAATAATAAGCTAAACCCCTGAAACTGTAAGCAAGCTCCCAATTAATGTTTTCTTTCATAAAAGTTTCCTTGGTCATGGTGCTTTTTCATAGCAATAGAAACCATAACTAATACACTACTAGACCTGCCCTATAAGAAATACCAAAGGTAATCTTCTAAATTGAAATAAAAGGACATTAAATGAGAACAAGGAAACATGGAAGTATATTAAGTATACTATTGAAGTCGGGGTGCTGGTATGTAAATCATTTTAATAGCAACATAAAAGTTAAAAGATCAAAAATTAACATAGTTGTGGGCACAGGATTGATTAACACAAGCGCATTCCACATAACGTGAAACAGTGACAGTAAGAGCAAAAGAATGGGTGGAGGAGGGAACATGTGCAGGTATTTTATGTGGTAGACATTAACTCAGCTTAAAATAAAGGTAAGATCTACTCAACAATTATTGTATGAGTAAGCAGATCTAATTCTCCAATCAAAGAACAGAGAGGGACAAAAAAGAAAAAAAGAAAAAGAACAAAAAGGGAAAACAAGATTCAACTAAATTTAACCTATAAGAGGCATGTTTTAGCTGTAAAAGTAGTGGGATTAAAAAACATGTACCAAGAATGAGATATGGCTCAGCAGGTAAAGCTTAATGGATTGAGTTTAATCCCTAGAACATAACTGGTAGAGGGAGATAACAAGACACCTCTAAGTTGTCCTCTGGCCTCTACAAATACACCATTGATGAACACCCACAGACACCACACACACACACACACATACACACACATACACACAAATAAATAAATAAATAAATAAATAAATAAATAAATAAATAAATAAGAAAAATTTAAAGGACAGGGATACACCATGGGAATGATAAACACCAAATGTGGCTATCCTTAAATCAAATCAAATGTGTAGAATACATTCATCACATCATAATTAATAGTCAATTATTCAATAAAAAATGATCAATATGTATAACCCTGTTCAGTGAACCAAAGTGTATACAACACACATTGACAATCACAGTGGATTGAGGTCTGGATCATAGGTCTGAATAGTGGTGCTCCCCAAGTTCCCACATTAGAGCTAACTCTCCACTGCAACAGCATGAATAGATAACCATGTTGGGAAGGACTTACATATGGCCATTAAACCCTCAGGAATGGGATTAGTGATCTTCAAATGGGACCAATGTCCCCTCTCCTTATTCAAGAAGAGGAATGACATTTCCTAGAGACTGAGCCTTACATCACACTGATCTTAGATTTCTCAACCCCCAAAGCATGACAGACACACTTCTCCCATTCATAAATTGTGCAGTCTGAGGTATTCTGGTAAACACTTGAGGATAGACATGGACAACAGGTGACTTCAATGGTAAACACTGGTGTGGTGATCCAGACAACAAATGAAGAATGAGTTTGCTTTAACAACACTATAAATCACCCTGACTGACCAGATATGCATAGAACATTTCATCCCAAGACAGCAACCCAGCAGCACACAGAGCATTCCCAAGGCAGGGCAGACTACCACACAGAGCAAGTTTAGACACCTCAAAGGATGACAATTATACTCTGACCACCAGGGCACAAGCCTAGAGACCAGCAACAGTGGAAACAAAGGAAAAATCACAAATACATGGAAATTGAATGTGTCACTAAATAAACAGTGGGTCACAGAATACATCAAAAGGGAAGTAGAAAAATTGCCTTGATACAAAATTGGAAACATAATAAAAACATATGAGATAGGGCACATTCAGTTCCAAAAAGAGGCTTTGTGTGACAAAAGAAAAAAAAATGTGATTCAGAAAGAAGTAACATCTCAAAGAAAATAGCTTATATCTCAAAGAACTCCATATACACACACACATATACACACACTTATACACATGCATAGACACTCATGTATAACACACATATGCATGCATACACACATTCACACACACATACACTCACTCACACAAACATACCTACACACTCACACACATACACACACACATACACACACACACACACACACAGACACACACACACACACACACACGGAGTGGGGGCAGAGTTGTTCCACTAAGACCAAAGCAGTGAGAGAAAATAAATAATAAAACTCCTATAGAAATAAAACCTAATGTCCTAGCAGAAATCAGTAGATTTCCCCAAAACATACAGTCTACCAACATGAAACCAAAAGAAAATATGAAATTGGAACAAGCCAATAACTGAATTGGAAATCAGAAGTCTGCAAATGATGAACAGGATAAGATCAGGCTGATTCAGCAGAGCACTACTAAACATTTAATGAACGACTATTGTCAACAATTCTTATGCTCTTGGAGGGAGGCAACACTTTCAACTTCATTTTATAAAGCCAACATTACCTTGATATTAAAGTCAGACAGGAAGAAGCAAAAGAGGAAAAAGATGGCAGGAAAATCTCCCCACCGAATAAAACTCTTGAAAAGCATTTTGAAGAGCAGGTTAAAAGAGTCTTAGACAGTAGTATGCTGTGGTTTACCCCCAAAATGCAATGATGGTACAATGAATACAAATCCATGGATAGGGTACATCACCTTAGCAGGAGGAAGGATGGAGTCCTTGGATCATCTCAATAAACAAAGCTACAGTCTCTCATCAGCACCCTCAAAAAATTCAATATGGAAGGAATGTTCCTTAACCCAATGGAGACTGTAAACAAAAGCATCTTACTCAAGGGCCACTTCTTTGAAACCGAGGCAAAAGACAAGAATTATTATTCCGATACCTTTTGCAAGCAGTGATGAATGTGCTAGAAAGGACAGATGAGACAAATCAATAAAAGAAAGACATCTTGGGGGGTAGTGGCGCACGCCTTTAATCCCAGCACTTAGGAGGCAGAGGCAGGAGGATTTCTGAGTTCAAGGCCAGTCTGGTCTACAGAGTGAGTTCCAGTACAGCCAGAACTATTCAGAGAAACCCTGTCTCAGAAAAAAGAAAAAAAAGAAAAGAAAAGAAAGACATCTTAAATCAGAAGGAATCTGCAAAAGTATCCTTGTTTTTTTCCTTACATGGTCCTATCCGTGGGCTGGAGAGACAGTTCAATGAGTAACAGCACTCACCATGCAAGCATGAAGACCTGAATTTGGACCCTAGAACCAACCCCACATAAGAATCCAGGAATGGTCCTATGTACACCTGGAGCCCTAGCACTGAGTGGTAGCTGAGACAGTTGAATGTCTAGGGCTTGGTGGCTGCCAGGCTCATTGAAAGACTTGAGCTCCAGGCTCAAGGTGAGACTATGGCTCTATAGAATAAGGCAGTGTGTGACAGAAGAGAGCATCTGATGCCATCTTGAGACCTCTTCACATGTATACAAACATATATACTCACATGCATACACAAAACACATACCCACAATGAACTAGATAAGTTACATGACACAAGATTAAAGCTATATATGTTTAATAGAAAACAAAAAATGTGCTTGAAAATTCAGTTTCACATGTAACAAGAAACAGATGGGGAAAAGAAAGAGAGAGAGAGAGAGAGGAGGGCAGGCAGGCAAAGGAAGGGGAAGAGAGAGGGATATAGGTGGAGGGAAGGAGACAGAAATTGGAACCTTAACTACATTGTACATCGTACATAAAAAACAATAAAAACAACAACAACAACACAAAATGTCTTAAAAACCTACTGTAGGGCCAGAAACTTTAGCTCCTAAAAGAAAACCTAAGAGGAAAAATAACTTTGACCTTCACCTTGGGAATTATTTTTGGATAGGACACAAAAGCACAGGAAACAACTATGAAAATAAGGGACCATTCCCACCCAGAAAACAACTAACAAAGCAAACCAAGAGAAACTGCCTTCCAGCTGCCACATATCAGGTAAGGCCTTGGTACCTCATATACATGGGACTGACTATCCACACCAGGAAAAACAAACAGATTTTAAGAGTCCAAAAGATCTGAATGTGATCTTTCTCTAAGTATGACATGTGAACAGCAATATTGAGGGGTATTTAAGAAAGTGCTCAGTATCATTATTTATCAAGGAAATAGAAATCAAAACCACAATAACATATAACAATCAGCCTTGCATCTGATACAAGGATGCTTATGTATTTGCTTAGATATCTATCAGCTCATTATCAGCCTGCTTATTTATTTAGTAAGTTTTGGTAATGGCGAAGAAAGGAACCCTGCTACACTGTTGCTATGAAAAACAGTATCAGGTTGTGTTATTTTATTAGATGTTTTCTTTATTTGCATTGCAAATTTTATCTCCTCCAAACCACCCCCCCTCACCCATGTCCCCTTCCTCCTCTCCCTGCACACTAACCCACCCCCTCCCTCTTCCCTGTCCTGGCATTCCCCTACACTGGGGCATCAAGCCTTCATGAGACTAAGGGCCTCTCCTCTCATTGATGTCCCACAAGGCCATCCTCTGCTACATATGCAGCTGGAGCCATGGGTCCCTCCATGTGTACTCTTTGGTTGGTGGTTTAGACCCTGGGAGCTCTAGGGGTACTGGTTAGTTCATATTGTTTTTCCCCCTATGGGGCTGCAAACCCCTTCAGCTCCTTGGGTTCTTTCTCTATCTCCTCCATTGGGGACCCTGTGCTCAGTCCAATGGATGGCTGTGAGCATCCACTTCTGTATGTGTTAGGCATTGACAGAGCCTCTCAGGAGTCAGCTATTATCAGGCTCCTGTCAGTAAGCACTTGTTGGCATCCACAATAGTGTCTGGATTTGGTAACTGTATATGGGATGGATCCCCAGGTGGGGAAGTCTCTGGGTGTCCTTTCCTTCAGCTTTTGCCCCAAACTTCGTCTCTGTATTTCCTACCATGGGTATTTTGATCCCCCTTCTAAGAAGGACTGAAGAAGTCTTCCTTCTTCTTGAGCTTCATGTGGTCTGTGAATTGTATCTTGGGTATTCTGAACTTCTTCTTCTTTTTTTTTTTTTTAATAAAAAACTAAAAATAGTTCCAGGGAGATGGATTGGGAAAAAAGTACTTGTGTGATGATTTAAGTTCAAACCTAACAACCCACAGTAGAAGCAGAGAATAGACTTCTAAAAGTTGTCCTCTGGCCTCCACAAACAACTGTATGATCCCCCTCACCCCCCCTGTCTCTCTCTCATGTTCTCTCTCTTTGGGGCAAAATGTTTGGTGTACAAAGAATAAGGCCTGGGTTTATATTCCCAGCACCCAAGTAAAATGATGGAGATACAGTCCTGCCTCCTCAGAACTGGGAGGAGAGAGACAGGTAAATCCCCGTGGCTTGCTGATCAAACTGTCTGATTCAGGGAGCTCTAAGTTCTTTGAGAGATCTTGGGCCCCCAAATAAGGTGGAGAGACACTCAATGTTGAACCCTATTTTCATGCACACATGCACCCAAACCTGTATACATAAAACAGATACACTCCCATACACAAAGGTTTTCATAGTCAATGTGGACGTCATATTGTGCACACAATAGATCCTTGGTAAAGGTGGTTGTCATTAATTCTTTTCATTAGCAAGCTAGATGGAGTCCTGGCAGGGCTTTTCAAAGGAGTATGTAGTGTTTCTTTTTTCTTTCTCTCTTTTTTGAGATTGGATACAAGATCAAAGAGTCTCCATTATAATCCCCTTGATGAGAAATTTAATTATGAACAATGAGAAGGATAATGCATCCAGATTGTTTACCGGCAATTAATGGCCAAGGATGCTAAATATAGTCTACACTGGGTCTGCTTTGGAGAAACAACCCAAAAGCCCTGCTTGCCTCACAGTGAATGTGAACAGCTGGGACAAACTCTCAGTCCTCAACCCATAATGATAAATCAGACCTGTCAATGAATAAAACATTGCTTCTCAGCAATCAAGCAATGGATTTGTGAGGAGCCTTTCCATTTATCCGGTTAGCTATTGATTACCCATGAAAGGCCATCTCAGCAGAGAGCTAATAAATGGGAGAGCTGAGCTCCATTGCACAGGGCAGAGTGAGGTCATACCATTGCCTCTATACTACTTAAGATCACCACTATACTATTTAAGACCTCAATGCTATTTAAAATTGCTCCATTGTCACATTATGGAACTTATAACACAGTAGTGGCCACATGCAATTAGAGTTCAGATGGCCACTAACAGGTGATCTGAGCAAGAAACAGACTAATGCTGATGGGAGGAAGCAAGGCCAACTGCCTGCCAAAGATCCCTCAAGTAACTATCCTGCCAGGAATGAACCTTCCCTTTAGCTCTCAGACGATTGAAACAATGAGCCCTCAAGAAATTGGAATTTCACCAAGGAGTCTCAGTCTGAGAGAAGGAAAAGGCAAAAGCTTGGTGCCAATCAGAGGAGGGATTTGTCTCCAGGGAAGAGATTTCACACAATTCTACCATCTTGTCAGAGCATCTCACAGGAGACACTGGAACAGAGGATTATGGGCAAGACTACATCCTCACTAGGTCTACTTAGCTATGCATGCACCTTGGCTTATATTTAAGCATTAAACCTCACACCGGGACCCCAAAGGTAGATTTGGATGGGGATGTTGTTTCTAGATCTCTTCATCCCTCTCCCCAAAAGTGGTCACATTGGATAAATCTCTTTTCTCTGCTTATTGTGATTATTTGTTTAGTTGGCCCACTGAGAATGGGTGGCAGAACCTAATGTGGTAGGGCTGCCAAGATCAAGCCTCTGTTAAAGCTTTAATAACTCCCAGAGCTCTAGGACATACTGAGACAGACCAGGACCTGGCTTGCAGACAGCAGAGAGGCAAGACCAGCTCTTATGATTTACATCTGACATCTTCCCCCAAGTCCTAACAATGCTGACAGGACTTTGTCAAGTTCTCTCTTCTCTTTGCTCCTAGAACATGGGAGTGCTCCCTGATGGCCTGCTTGGCTGATCAAGACATGTTGTGCTAGTGAACAGGTAGCAATTGGCTGAGGACCAAAGCGCTCTCTACAGCATGTGCTAGTGGTACACATGGATCCTGCCTGCTGCAGGTGGCTTCAAACCTGAGATCACTGAACGCTGGAGTGGGAGAAGTGCTGGGAACAGCCTTCAGGAGCCAATGCCAGCACAGAGTGTAGAGCCCCAAACTCACCAGTCACCTCTACTGGTGCTCTTGCCATGGATGCTTTCTGCCTGGGTCCTGGGCAGGGTGGGTATAATATATGTAATTAATGCTAAGTGACAGTGGTGTTGAAGCCTACTGAAAAGCAGTTTCTAAGAGTGAAGAGGTGTCTTGTGTCCAGGCTCCAGCATGTTTATTTAAAGTGTCCTTCAAGATTCTAACTTCTGGCTCAGGTTGGCCCCCTAAGTTTGTGACAGTAAGAACAGAAAATAGTGAAATGCTAGGATGTTGAAAAATACTATGTCCTTGAGCACAGCTAGGAGAGAAATTATTCCAAATGTTATTGGAGGTGGAGATCATGCTCTGTGCTCCAAGCCCAGCAAGGCCAGCATCTTCACTAAGCAATTAAAAGAGACACATTAAAAGTTGGAGGCAGAAAACAAAGAGTTATTCAAGGTGGTCATGCTGGGAGGAGGGACCAAGAAATCTAAAACCCTGCCCCACCCTACTTATCCATCCCTCCTGCTGAAAGTCCCAAGTCCAGCTTCAGGGTCTTGAAATGAGGTCAAAGATTAACTAGAAGACCAAGGATCTTACATTGAGTAGATATGAGCCTACCTTTTGATGACACCTATGAGCCATTTTTTTCTAGGATTCAGTCTTACTGTGTAACATGCTCTGGCAAGTTGTTAGAACTATGTAAAAACCCTTTCTAGGAGACAAGTTACATACTCTGGTTGGCAATTATTCCTTTTTCCAGAATAAGATTCCTGTTGAAATACTCACTTCTTTGGGTCTATTCTTTGAATTGTCTCTGAGTCAAATTGAGAGACACCAAGTCTGTTTAGATTACCTTCATTTCTCCCAGGCATTGTACCAATGGGGATTACTACAGTTTATCCCACAATACAAAAATACCTGTAGTAGGAATGAGACACTGGAAGCTCGTCTATGGAGATGTCCCATCCAGAACCTCTGATTGGGTTCAGCAGAGTTTCCCCAGTTGATTTCTGCTGGGCATTGTAAGTACCTGGTTCGAAGGTGGTGCTTTTGCTCACCTCTCAACTGGGTTACTCCAATCAGGTCTCCTAGATGTTGTAAGAGCTTGGTTTGATACTGTCTTACTATCTTTCCTCTGTTTCTATTTATCTGATGCTTGTGATTTGGCCAAGTGTTTCTAGGTCCTGGTACCTTGTGAAAAAAATCTGGAAAATGCACATACGCATTCATTCACACATGCTCACACTCTCTTACACACACATGCACACACTCTCACACAGACATGCACACACACTCACATACACACACTTTCACAGGAAAAAACACATGCATGTGCACACTCACACACATGCACACTAATAGACACACACATGCATAAAGGAACAGTGGGTGTTGTTAAGAGAAAACCAACAGTACACAATTTGACTACACTGGCAAAAGTGTACCACACACCCAAGTGAGAGAGCATGCAAGGACACTATTACAGTCAGGATATCCTTTTATGAGGTCCAGGAGGTGGAGCTAATTACTAGGGTAGAGAGGAACCTTTGGTTTTCCCATGATGCATTTGATATTAATCATAAGGATACTCCATTCTGTGTAGGCATGGAACGGTAAATAGTGGGTTTTTTTTCCTTTGAAAATACACTCAGCAAATAGAGCTTGCCTTATAGCACAGGTACCCCAAACCAGATAGGCTAAGTCAGCCCTTGTTCCTTGGTTTCAGAACATATGTCTGAATAGAAATGGATATTTTAAAGGGTCTAAGTGGAGGAACTTATTTCTAAGGTCTGAAGTTGGGTATATGTGACATGCAGGAGGGATCCCAGGTTGCTGACAGGTTTCTGGATACAATTGTAGGGGAAGGATGCTCTTACTGATCAGTCAAAGTAGTGTGTCAAGTTGCTAGGTTATTTCTATACTTGCCTGCCTAAAATGGCCTACTTGACAAAATGGAGAGTATGAGGGGTCCTTAGCAAGTAGAAAGTACTTCAAAGTGTGTGTTCGTATTGGTTACTATTGTTATTCTTGACAACTGCACAGGACTGGGCCTTCTGCTTGAGCAGTCATCTTATGGTAGCAGTTAGTCCAACTACAACAGCAAGGTCAAGGTATATAAGTGTGTGGCATCTCCAATTCCTCTAAGCATAAGGCTAAAGGCTACAAGTTAATGGATTTCCACTTATTGCCACAATCTATACTGTAGGGAGGTTCCAGGCTTAATAAGAAAGCAATTGCATGCCTGGGTAGTAATCTGAAGGCACTCAAAGGCAATGATTAACTATAGAAGCCTAGGCTCTAAGAAGCACTGAAGGATTTCTGAGCACATGAGTGCCACGCCACTAGGAAAGCCCAGGTAAATGACATTCTACAATGAGCCCAAGGCAAGGTCCAGAGTGAGTTGGAAAGCATTGAACAGACATAATTGGGACCTGCTGTGGAGATGGCGTGGCATACTAATAATGTCTGCCTAGGGAGATGCTGTGGGTTTCTGCAGAATCCTTTTAACCCCTAGCTCATTTGAGTGTTTAGCAGCTAATGGCTCACAGTTTCCCTGTCCTCCAGAGAAACTCCCTAGGCTAATAGAAGCTAGGGGCCTTAGGCCATCTTCTAGGGAAGTTCACAGCTAACTGAAGACTGACAGAAGTTTGGTCTCCAACCTGATTGCACTCTCTAGGGCACTTCACACCCCAGAGCCCCCTGAGGGTCAGGTGATTGCTAGACTCCAGGTGAGACCCCCCCCCCCCACCTTGGCTTAACTTTTTACTCTAAGTAAGCCCTTTCCTCCTTGCCATCTCTGGGTTCCTTGTAATGAGGGCACATGAATTCCTGCCACAGGCTCTGTCCCTGGTCATTAGCCTAATTCATGGGGAAGAAGAAGAGCTGAAGAGACAGCGAATAAAGAAGTGTGGGGTGGCTTTGTTGGCTCCTTTGTTTATACAACAGTTTCTCTATTCTTTCAATAAACCCGCGTGGAACATCTGTTACAGGCATTCAGCCCAGTCATGTATGATGCATAACCACGGCCAGGCCTCAAAGGACATCACAGAATATAAACTACAGGGATGCTCATGGAAAAACACAGGTCTCACCTCTTAGAGAATGAGACAATGTTTGCATGTAAAGCTCAACCAACTCAGTTTTTGAAGCTCCAGGGGCTAAACTCAATTCCAGGAGAAAAACCAGAATCCACTTGAACAATCATCTTATGGCAACCTTCCCCCCAACCCCCAGCAGCAGTGAGTCAGGCTACAACAGCAGGGTCAAGGTACATAAAGATAACCTAATACAACCTGCAGGAAATAGATAACCTAGCCATCCTGGGTGTGAGGTGGTTTTGCCCCCATGTTTGGTACCTGCAGATTATGCCAGAAATGCAGTTTTTGACCCATATGCACATTCCCCAAGCTTGCTGTAACTACAATAAGTACCCAGTACCCCTAGACTTGGGGTTTTCACTTCTGACCCACTGCACTGGGACAGTGATGGTGAGAGTCCTTGCTTGCAAGCTCATAATAAAGACCCTTATGTGTTTGCATCGAAATTGGTTCCTCGGTGGTCTTGGGGGTCCCTGTGACTTGGCCAAAATATTTCCTGGTGTCAAATAGGCATTTACAAGGCCCATGAATACAGATTTAAGTCACCCCAAATACGATGTTCCATTGCAGTAACAATGTAATGACGTTTTTTATAGTAACAGACCAAAGTAAGTCATAAATAACCACACTTTTCAGTTGAATTTGTTGGGCACACTGAGTAGGGGGGGATACAGCAGAATAGGGAGACCTCTACTTTAAGCCTTAGACGCTATCTTGACATCATTACTAAGGCAGTCAATCACTGACTAGGTGCATGACTTAAAGCAAAGCGCATATCCTTTTTGAACTGAAATGTCTGGATGGCAGTGTTAGAGTGGGAGCCCTCAACCTGACAGCCGTGGTGAACCAGGCTCATCAACCTGCCCTTTAAAGTCATTTATGATGGCTAAATTAGAACCAGGAGGATGGATTACTGCTAAATCAGACAACCTAGACCTGGGTTGGAACCCTAGTTCCTCCATGAGACAATGTAAGAACAACTCCTAAAAGTTATGCTTTGACCTCCCCTCATGTCATGATAAAAACAAAACCAAACAGTGCTCATCTCGGAGGAATAAAAGCCCCTACCCTTTTTGGAGGCAAATACAATGAGCCATGGCCTGGGGACACAGATCCAGTGATCCTATAAAGGGGCAGCAGTTCCATGAACTTTTCATAGTAACAGTAAAGAAAGCCATAAGTCAAGACATTTTTCAGATATGTTGGTGAGCACATTAAGAAGGCAAGGTATAGCAAGACGGAGGAGAGCTCCCGAGGGCCTTGGATGCTGCCTGACAGCACTCTTAGCACTGTGATTGGTGGAAACCAATGCTTCGTTAAGTTAATACATTCCAAAAGGTGTCTGCCTCTTTGTCAGGATGTTAGGCGTGACCCAGAGGTGGGCAAGAATGACAATTTAGTGGGCTAATGATGGCCAAATAAACTATCAAAAGTGCAGCCATATTGAATACATCTCTTTTTTTCTTCTCTTCATTGTTAAATTAACTCTTTAAGATTTTTCACTACATATATTTGGTTGTGTGTACAGGTGTGTGCATGTGCACACACTGATAAGAGAAACAAAAAGATACAATTATTTATTCCCCCAATCTAGTTTGCAGGCCCTAGCATGAGGGTGAGGTGAATATATGTATATGTATATATACATATATTTATCAGTATATATAATTACTAAATCAACAGTTCTCAACCTATGGGTTGAGACCCTTTGAGGTCAAATTACTCTTTCAGAAGGGTTGTCTAAGACCACTGGAAGTATAAGATACTTATATTGTGATTAATAAGAGGAGCAAAACTACAGTTATGAAGTAGCAACAGAAATAATTTTATGGTTGCGGGTCACCACAACACGAGGACTTCTATCAAAGGGTTACAACATTAGAAAGGTTGAGGACTACTGCACTAAGCCATCCTGGTTGGGGTGTGGTTTTGCCGATCAATAACCCAGTCACTGTCTGGGCTCCATGCTCTCCTGCACGGAGCTTTGACATGCTGTAAATCTTTTCCTCCTTGGGTTGGCTCCAGGACTTCAGCCTTCCTTTTCCCATCATGAGACTCCTGGGAAATTTTCAGTTTGGGGACACTCATTGGTTCAATGATCTGAGAGTCACAGGAAGGTGCTCACAGTTCTCTCTAGTGCTTCTTCATCCCCATGGTTACAGTTTAACCTTTAATGGAGGGAAGGGCTAAGTTTCCTTGTTAAGATTTTCTTGATATGGGATGCAGGGAGTGAGGGCGAAGCAGGGATGGAGGCTCAGTGCTGCTTCATTGCTGTTGCCCTTAGAAGATTGATGTCCAGGGATTAGATGAATATGTGTAATCTGGAGAAACTGCTGCCAAAGGGAGAAGGTTCTAGTGAGCAGCAGGCTGGGTGGTGCTGACCAAGCTCTCTGCTCTGGTTCCCAAGACAGAATGGCATTAAAGATGTACATGCCACTTTGGAGTCCCTGAAATGTCACAAGCACTTTCCCATGGTAGTAAATGCTTCTGTCTCTCAGTGTGGGGTCAGTGACAGGGTCACAGTGAGCATCATTTTTCTGTACTCAAAATATTTGCCAAAGCACCAGTTCCTCAGAATCACCTGGTGAGGTAGTTTATGTGAGGGCGATATTGATCACCAAACCCATCCCAGGCCCTAGCACATTCTGACAAAACACGGACATCCAGTTGGAGAGTCCCAGGATGCTAATTTGTAACTGCCAGAGTTGTCACTGTGGTGAGAAATGGTGTTAAACTTGCTTTCAACATCTTAATTAGCAGAAGCCTCCCAGAAAAAAGAAAATCTCTAGCTGCCCCCACCTCTACCTGTTTTCCTTTTCTCATGTTTTCATTTGTTTCTTAAGAAGATGCAGTCGCGTTTTTAAATCCCGAAGTTCACGGAAAGGGTGTATAGCATTCAGGGATACTTAATGAGATTCCTATGCACAAACGTGATAGGGTCTTTTCACTGTTTGCATTGCTATGCTAAGGATTCACCCTCTGCACCCTGTGTCCGTTGATAATCTCTGAAAGTCATGTGATAATGTAGACCTTTTGGAAGTGAACACGTGGACCCCTTAAGTGCCTGCCTATGTGCATTTCAAGGATGTGTGTGCATGCATTCCTGATTGTAGAGCTACACGTTAAAGGGCTAAGAACCTCAATACCTCCGGTGAGCAGAGGAGCTAGGGCAGAAAAGTTGACATGAAGATAACATCGTCTGCAGAAAGTTAGGATCCTGGAAGCTCATGAGAAGAAGATCAACATGGCATTTACAACTCTGAGACTGCAGTGAAACAGATCTTCAAATGAAACCTTCCATCATAGAAGAAGTTCCCTTTTCTGTACTCAAAGACCTCAAGCAGCACCTGGGCACCATCTCTACTCCCCCAGAGAGGTTGCTGCTCTGTTTAGAGGACAGCCTGATGCTGCAGGGACTGGTCTCCTATTTGATTTATCACCTTGATCTCTCCTGCTCTAACACACGTGTTGAGGGAGGGGAGAAGAGCCACAGGTAGTTGTGATACTGAGAGAGCCTAGAGGCCAGAATGCACTCTGGCATGCTAACAGGCTCTACCATGGATAGCCATTTGCCCTGTGTTTCTGGTGGACCTGACATTTGTTTGTTTACAAGTGGAGGTCGGAGGAAAACCTCAGCCTTGTTCCTCAGTCAACATCTATCCTTGCTTTGTTGTTTTCTTAAGACATCTGAATTTTATATTATGCATATATGTATATACCTGAACATATATGCGAATGCCAGTGGAGGCCAGAAGAAGGTGCCAGATATCCTGGGGTTGGAGACACAGGCAGTGAGCCACAGAGATGTGAGTTCTAGGCTCTGAACCCAGGTCCCCTGCAGAGCACCATCAAAACACCTCTCTTAACCACCAGACCATCTCTCCCCAGCTTCTGGTTTTGTTGTTTTGTTTTGTTTTGTTTTGTATGTGTTTCAGACAGGAGCTCTCATTGACTTGAAACTCACAGAGTAGGCTAGACTGGCCTGAAAGCTTCAGGGATCTGCCTGTCTCCATCGCTCTGCTTCGCTTTTTACTCAAGTTTGTGAGGCAAGCACTTTATCTCCCCAGCCTCTGTATATGAATTAGTGTCTTTTGAAACTTTTGGTCGAGGATCAGGAGAGGCTGCTAGGTGGTTAAAATCACTTACTACATTTGCAGAAGCCCAGGGTTTAATTTTAGGCATCCATATTGAGACTCATAAGTACCTGTAACTCCAGGTTATTCCTAGGAGGTCTGATGTCTTCTCAGAATTCTGTATGCTCTCACATAAATATGGCACACATATGCACACTCGGGCACATACAAATACCCGCCAAATATAATAATTTTTTAAAACAGTTAAAAGATAAATTTTGTGTTGAGTGATTATAATTCATTTGTAATTTATTTGCTGTTTTGGTTTGTTTTCTATTGGTGATAACACAACGCCAGAGACTGGTACATTATGAAGGTTATTTTGGTCCATAGCTCTTGTCCGAGGTCAAGGAGCTTGACTAGTCTGGTGATGAGCTTGCTGGGAGCCTCCCAAGGACATCACATGATCAGAGACAGAAAACACACTAGGAGCCTAGGGAGCCTATATTTTACAACTCACCTACCATGCAGATAACATATTAACCAACGAGTGTATTGTGTTGAGGAGATAAAGGGTGGATTCACTCATGAGAATAGAGCCCTAAAAGTCCCTTTTAGTGATCCATCTGCTCCCACTTTTCATATCCCCTAAAGCATAGTAAGTTTCAGAACGACAGAGGGGATACATCTTATTTAAACCATAGCATTGGGGTTTGAGAAAGGTCCCATGTAAATTTAAGATAGAAGGCAGATTATATTCACTCCTATTCTTCCCCATAACTCCTCCCAGACCCACCCCCCACTCTGTACCCTCACAACCCTATTCCTCCCTCCCCGTTTTAGAAACCCAACTCACTGTATCCAACTTGTGCTGCTCAGATCCTCATGTGTACCAATCTCTCCCCTATAGCATGGTTGATCAATCAAGGACCAGATCCTTAAAGAACACTAACTCACCCTCCCCTAGAAACCATCGATTCTCAACAGCTCCTCAGTGAAGGCTAGAGGCTTACAGAAGGCTGACTCGCTTCATCTTGTGTAAGTTTGGTGCAGGCAGCTGCCTTTCTGTGAGCATCATGTCTTCAGGACCCTCTTTTGTTCTTGTTCTCCCAACATTTGGCCCTCGTCACAGTCTTCCATCTCTTCCATCTATCAATAATAAAAATCAGTCACAGTTCACAAAATAGGTAAGTAAATAAATGATACAAAATGAAGGATCCAGAATCACATACACACGTGCACTGTCACCTACTATGTGGTAGTTTGAATGAGAATTGTACCTCACAGGCTTGTGTATTTAAACACTTGACCCCTGGTGGGTGGTGCTGTCAGTGGAAGTGATATAAGCTTGCTGGTATCAATACAGCGCCAGGCTTTGAGAGTTCATATCCTCTTGGGGCCTCTGTTACCACTTCCTGAATGCTGGGTTTATAGGTGGGTTGCCATGTCAACCTGGCATTTATATGGGTGCCGAGGATCCAAACTAAGGTCCCCATGCTTGGACGGCAAGAAATTGATATACTGAGCCATCTCCCAATCCCTATTTCTTTGTATTGACTTACTATTTACATATTTTCTCTTTCAGAATTTACCACAAATATTATAACTCCCAATCTTGACTCAATCCCATCAAACAATCATGCCCTATGAAGAAGATATTCGAGAGGCACAATGCCTTCACTGTTCTCATAGTCATAAGAAAACACGCAAGTTTTGATGGATCCTTGTGTGCACACATGTTTTCAACCTCAGTGGTTTTATTTTTAAGTCATGGCTGTCTTCTCTTCATAAAAAAAAGTCTGGAGCTGGCTGTCCAGAAACCACCATGAGCCTTGTCTATCCTTCTTTCAGCTTCCCTATGCTGGTTTTTCTTCTTTCCTGAAGGGTGCGGGAGGTGCGCTTATATCTGAATTCCAGGGAGAAGGAAGAGAAAGAATAAGAAGTAAGGACGATGCGTCTGTTTCCCGGAAGCTTACCTTACGCTAACCCTTGCACCATCTCTGGCTAGTCTTAGGGCAATATCAGGAAGGAAATGTGCTTTAACGGGGCACATTCACATGCTGGATAATCAGGGATTTGTTACTGAGTTTATCAGCCGGTGTTCAATCAGAGGAGAAGCACTGTTAGACACATGGAGTGGAAACTTTTATTAAGAAGCCGTTCGTGACTGTAGAAGATAATTAAGTATGCATAGGGGTTTGCCTCTGTGCCTGGGATTACATCTATGCTTCAGGTCAGCCAGGCCACCAGACAGAAGGGAAGGCTCAAAGTGCCACGGGGGTGGGAAAGGACAAAGGCAACCTATAAATATAACCGCAGCCCGTGAAGGCAATCTGCCTTCCCATGAGAATAAGATGGACTGCACACCTATCCCTCACTGTCGCCAACCTTAAGGACATCTGGTGCACTGCCAGAGAATGATTCATGCACCCTCCCAGTGGTCAGGAGCAGCTGAGGCAGGCAATCTGTTACTGCTGTAGGAGCTTCGAGCCAGCAGGGGGAGCTAGTGAGGCAGGAGGCTCACTTGCATTCAATAGCAAGTGTTCTAATCAGAATTTCAGACCACAGCCCTTGTCTGCTAGTCCACCTTCACCTTCCAAGTCTTACATAATTTTATTTCTAGCTAACTCTAAATCAAACCCTCCAAGAAAGGTGTTTGGGCAAAGGTAATTGTAATGTAGTGAAGTTGATCTAGTTAAAATGTCAAGGTTGGAGGTTTAGGGGTAGCAAAGGGGCCCTGGGCTGGTGTCTTAGGGTTTCTATTCCTGCACAAACATCATAACCATGAAGCAAGTTGGGGAGGAAAGGGTTTATTGAGCTTACTTCCACATTGCTGTTTATCACAAAGGAAGTCAGGACTGGAACTCAAGCAGGTCAGAAAGCAGGAGCTGATGCAGAGGCCATGGAGGGATGTTCCTTACTGGTTTGCTTCCCCTGGCTTGCTCAGCCTGCTCTCTTATAGAACCCAAGACTTCCAGCCCAGGGATGGCACCACCCACAAGGGGCCCTCCTCCCTTGATCAGTAATTGAGAGAATGCCCCACAGCTGGATCTCATGGAGGCACTTCCCCATCTGAAGCTCCCTTTTCTGTGATAACTCCAGTCTGTGTCAAGTTGACACACAAAACCAGCCAGTACAGCTGGGAAGGAGTCCTATGTTTGCAGAAGACAGAGAGAGGGACAGCAATAACCAGAACTGGAGGGTGATGTGTTTTCCAAATGCGCAGAGCGCTTCTCAGACTAAATGATGTTGTGTATAAAAGAAGAAAAAACAGGGAGAATTGCAAGATACCCCTTGTGATGATGGAGCAGGTGAGTGTGTAAAGGTGGAGGGGGGGGCAGTGAGGGGAAGACAGCTGAAGCCAAAAAGCCATTTCAACATCTTTCCCTTTACATAGCCTCATAAGACAGTGAATCTCTAACTCCTGACGCTCTGTCAAACATGGGGTGTAGAAACCAGGACTTTGTCCAGACATCAAAACAGATTTCAGATGAAGGTGGCTGTGCTGGCTGGTTTTATGCTAACTTGACATAAGCTGGAATTACTAGAAAGGAGGGGACATCTATTGAGAAAACATCTTCATAAGGTTGGCCTGTTGGCAAGGCTGGAAGGCATTTACTTAATTAGTGGTTGATGGGGGAGGGCCCAAACCATAGGGGTTTGGGGCTGGTGGTCCTGGGTTCTATAAGACATTAGACTGAGCAAGCCATGTGAGCAACCAGGAGGCCTCACCCCTCCATGGCCTCTGCATCAGCTCCTGCCTCCAGATACCAGCCCTGCTTGATTGAGTTCCTGTCCTGACTTCCTTTTATGAGGATCAGTGATGGGGAAACATAAGCCAAATCAACCTTTTCCTCCCCACGTTGCTATTCATACAGCAATAGTGACCCAAGCCTAACTAGGACGGTGGCTTAAACAGATTTGTGGGAGAAGTTCAGAACAGGTGTGATGTCTGAGCCCGATAGCAGCCTTTTCAACAGTCGGGCTCTGCAGAGCAGCTGGGGCCAGTCCCACGGGAGTGGCAGCTGGTGCTGCTACCCAAAGTTGAGGCTGCTACTTCTGTCATGGCCTGCCTCCTGGTCAGATCTTAATTAGACTGAGTGGTTCATCACTGTATGTGACAGAAAGCCTTTCTCGACCAGAAAACTCGGCTCCTGTCTCACAGCCCCAGTCCCAGGCACCCATTCTTAAGCTCAAATGTAGGCAGAAGCCCTGAGAAAGTAGAGTCTGGAGTTGAGTAGTGGGTGGCTAGGTAGAATGTGTGTATTCAAAGCACCCTGAGGTTAGAACTTACAGAAGGGGTGGGGGAGGGTAAAGACAGTGGCCAGTCTACAGACAGCAATAAGGAGAGCCACTGCCCACTCCAGTGAAATTGCCTCTGAGGCCTTTGGGATGCATGTGCACAGGGAGTTTGGGTAAAGTGGATGTGTGCAGAGACAAGCCCTTTGGGGGGAACAGTGATGGTCCAGTTGTATTAGCACCTCAGCCAAGGTGTAGCCAGATATCCACGGAAGGCTTTCTCACCAACAGCTCCACATATCTTCAAGCAAACCTTGTTTTGAGAGCTTGCTTTTCACTCCCAGCTGTCAGAGAAGCCTCCTTGTTTTGGCCATGCAATTCTATACACAAGACAAATCAAGCTTAACCCTTTACGCCTGGCCCAGAGCTCCTTTCTTCAAGGTTCCTGAAAGAGCCAGGCAGATGCACCTGCAACACTAAGTGAACTGAAGGTACAGTCGGCTCTTTCTCCTCTTTCCCTCAGTGGGAAGATCAAGGTTCTCTGCCTGCGTCTCACCAAAGTTAAAATGACCATATCTCTGAAGACACTTTCATGTCTCAGTGAGGGACAGACAGGGTCTTGTGGGGGTGCAGAGTAGGGCACCATTCTCAGTCCTGCTTGAGAAGGGGGTTCAATCATCTAGAGGAGGGAAAGATTCAGGGGAGAAAATGGAAGGAGAGGAAGAAAAGATGGGGGAGGAGAGGAAGGGTCTGGGAAGGAAAGAAGGGGATAAGGGAGGACAAGAAGACAGGAAGGGAGAGGAGGTGACAGAGAGATGAGGGAGGGAAGAGGAGACTAAGAGAATGTAAGAAACTGTCTTAGGGCTTTATTGCTGTGAACAGACACTACAACCAAGGCAACTCCTATAAAGAAAAACATTTAATTGGGGCTGGCTTATAGTTTCAGAGGTTCAGTCCATTACCATCATGGTGGGAAGTAGGGCATCATGCAGGCAGATATGGTGCTGGGGGAGGTCAAGACTTCTCTATCTTGATCCAAAGATTGCCAGGAGGAGACTGTCTTCTGCAGACAGTTAGGAGGAGGGCTTGGACAGAGTTTAAGCATAGGACCTCCAAGCCCACTCCCATAGTGCCCCCTTGGACAGAGTTTAAGCATAGGACCTCCAAGCCTACTCCCACAGTGACACAATTCCTCCAACAAGGCCACACCCCCTAATAGTGCCACTTCCCATGGGTCAAGCATATTCAGTAGGCACAGGGAGGGTGGACAAGGGTTGGAGAAAGAGGCTACAGGTTAAGCTAGGAGGAAAAACACATTTAGGTCCCAGGAGGGCTTGCTCAGAGTCCCAGCATGGAAGAGACTTCAGTGAGTGAGTGAGTGAGTGAGTGAGTGCCCGGATGAGCTATCAGGCTTGTATACATCTGAGAAGAAAGCACAGCAAGCAGCGCTTCAGCGCTCAAAGAATGATGCCACCACAGTTGCAGGCATGAAAGTGAGTATGCCTAGACATGTTCCCATGCATGGGTGAGTGCACCCAGAGTCCAGAGCACAGGCGCGACCTTGTCAGACAAGCATAAAATTGCAAATTACTCTTTCAGAGATGATATTGCCTCATGAATAACGGGGACGTTTTCTTAACCTCAGGCTGTGATCTGAAATTGGAATGCAGCCATCAGCACTGAACTTCCATCAACTCTGGCTGCGGAAATAGAATAATTTTCTGAAGACGTTGCCATGATAAACTTTCCCCTTTGTTCTTTCTAAACTCGGCCAAGCAGAGCAACAAACGCTGGTCCCCAGGATGAGGACTCTCTCAGCCAATAGCAAACCATGGAAAGTTCTTGATGCTGTGACCTTTCTCCAGGTTTTGGACTCTGTTTAAATACTGGCTGATATTCTGCTTCTACTTCAAGACAGTGTGTCTCACGTCAAATATAGTCTTGGCAGGCAGTGTGCTCTGGATACCAGAGTCCTGACTATTCATACTTGGCTATGCACTATCCTTGTCTCCATTGTATTTCCTGTTCTCGGGCCGGACATACATGCTCTCTAGAGATCTTAAATTCCTCTCCTCAGGAAGGTAGCTGTGAACCAGGCATATTAATGGAGTCTCCACTACATTGATGATGTGTCACCTGGTCAGGTGGCCACCTATTTTTAGGTGTTTAGCTTGTTTCCTAGGTGATTCTAGATCCTGTTGAGTTGAAATCAATGTTAGCCATGATTCTGAACATGAGAGCTTTACGCTCACTCCTTACTTCAGTGATGAACCCATGGGTGCTCTGCTGTGCTTGATGATCTGCATCTGACTCAGTTGGTAATGCAGAGCTGTCAGGCATGAGAAAGACACATGATTTCCCACTGGGAGTAGCTGATGTGCATGTGTGCTCTTATGTTACCTCTTGTCAGACTAGGTCCAAGTGCCTCAGAGTCCCCCACAAGCAGTGAAGTCCTCCATGTAGTGAGAGTGTTGGTTTCTTTAAAAAATCCAGTTGTGTTATGTGAAGATGTTTTTGTTTTAATCCCAAGTATGGGATAATCATAGCAGGTGATTATGACTTGCCTCATACACTACCAGGGGCGTGATTTTTGCCAGATGCATATAGTTTAGTTCTGGGATCTCTGGAGAACATGTAAATGGGAGAGCTCTGTGAGGGCCTGTGGCAGCTCCTGCTCCCAGGCTGCTCTTGGTTGCCATTGTTGCTGTTTGACAAGAAGTTGAAGATAGCCTGATGGTGGAGACTAGACTTGCACTGAGGAATCCAATGACCCTAATCACCAGGAAGTAGACTATTTTGTTGGCTGCAAGATATCTATGCCCCCTTTCACCTTTAACCTTCTTTCTCTCCTATGTAGTGTTGTTGGGTTGAAAGGGACCAGGGTGGAATAAAGGTTAAAAAGCGGGTAGAGGTATAAAGAACCCAATAAAGTAGACCAAAAATTTAGTCCCAACACCTCCATGTATGCGTGGGTCCCCAAGCATCCTAAGATGCTCGTGTGGTCTTCCTCACAGACTCTTCATCACAAGTTGAAATTTCCTTCTCCCTCCTCTTCCCACTCCACCCAACTGCATTCCACGCCTTCCCCTAACTCTTTTTTTACTACATTGCACTTGAACCAGCCCAGTGTTATTCTCTTGACTTGGGTCATACAGAAACAAAATACAGAGTGGCCAATCTTGGCATTTGTTTCCTCTGAAGTTGGTTCCTTAAACCAACTTTATTGAGATACAAATTACATATAATAAAATTAGCAGATTTTAAGAGCATAATGTAAAGTTGGCAAAGTATGTTTGAGGGGTGATGTTGTGGTTGCTGCTGTTGTTGTTTGGTTATGTGTGTGTGTGAGGTGTGGTCAAAGCCTAGATTCCAGCATTTCCAACAAGCTGTAATAGGCCACCTGTCTGCAATAAACTGATTAAAATGACACCAGAGAAAAACAGGGAATGGAGATTCATTCAATGTGCCATACTGGGCAAAGGAAACATAAAAGGGTCCCATGATCTCCAAACTGTCTTTGGGGACTAAAACAAAGGTCAAACTTATACAGAGGGTGGGAAGTGTCCATGGCTAAGTAGTTCAGGTCGATTCATGGTCTGCCTGTCACCATTGTCTCAGCTCCAGGCTCCTCCCCCTCACAAGGTCACCTCACAAGTGATGAGACCCACTTACAGTCTGCGTCCAGGACACATGTTCCTGCCTTGGGAGGCACCATGCTCCAGGCTTTTCCTTCCCTTATCATAAGATTGTTGGGGAAGTCATTAGACCTTGTGATCTATTGTTTCAGTAGTCTGATAGTACACATGTTTCTCTTTACAATGCCTTCTGTCCTTCCAGCACAGTTACTATAACACTCATTTTCTAATATGTATCCACATGCAGACACTAGAATTCATGTGACCCCAGAAAATTATTTGGTGCTTTTAGCAAGTATTCTCCCTCTCCCACACACATAGTCAACCTCTTATCTGGCTTCTTTCATTGTAGTTCAGTTGTGACAGCACAGTTCATGGAGTATATGTCTTGTGCCCTAACATGATGATAGTATATATCATATATATATATATCACATGTATGTTATAGGGTTTATTTCTGCTTACAGTATGAGGGATACAGTCCACTATGGCAGGGAAGGCATGGCGGCAAAAGCAGGGGGCAGATGGTTACATTGTTTCTGTGACTGAAAGAGAGTGAGAATACTAGTGTTTAGCTTGCTTGCTTGCTTTTATTCAATCTAGAGCCCTATCTAGTGGGATAGTAGCACCTATAGTCAAGGTGGATCTGGCTATTTAAATTTTGTTTAATTTAATCTTGATAAACCCTGACAGACATGCTCACAGGCTCATCTCTGGTGATTCTGGATCCTGTCAGGTTGACAATGGACTAACCACAAGTATTTTATCACAGTGATGAGAAAGTAAGCAATATATAAGCCACACTGGTAAATGCCCCTTCTTCCTGACTTTTCTCCACTGTGGCCAGTTTGCAGAAAGTTCTTCCTGTGGGGAAAATGGCACCCCATCTCCTGGTTATTCACTCATCATGGTATCACAGAGATCCTGACTTTCTTTATTCATTTTTTTTTTGCCATGGTCTGTACCTCCCAAATCAGCAGCAAGCACTGGGCCTGGTATGGAAAGAGTCTTATTTTGTCCATATGATTCTTCATGTATGTGTGATATAGATATATGTGTTATATACTTAAAAAGAAATAATAATGTATTTTTAGATTTAAAAAACCATTTTTTTAATATATATGTGGGGGGCGTGCTTTTGTCTGTGTCTTGGCTGCCTGGAACTTGCAATTTAGACCAGCTAATCTTAAACTCACAGATTTACCTGCCTGTGCCCCACAATCTCTGGGATTAAATGTATTAGCCATGTGTGCACATCTGTATACACATGTGTGAGTACACATCTGTATACATACATCTGTATGAGTGTACATCTGCATACATGTACATGAGTACATATCTGTGTACATGTGTGTGAGTGTACATCTGTGTGCATGTGTGTGAGTACACATGCCTGTACACACATATGAAGAGGTCAAACAAGTGTCTTCCTCTATCATGCTCTAACCCATTTCTTTGAGATAGGGTATCTCACTGAATCTGGAGCTAGGCTAGTGGCCTGGAACCTCCAGCAATCCTCCTGCCTCTGCCCTTTGCAGCAGTGGAGTTATAAGTGTTTGTGGCTATGACTAACTTTTTAAGTGGGTGATAGGATCTGAACTCACTCATCCTTGTGCAGCAAGTACTCTGATATGCTGAGCCATCTCCTAAAGACCCTTTTTAAAATGAATTTATTTACTTCATATCCCAATTGCAGCTTCCTCTCTCTCCTCCCCTCCCTTGATTCTGTCTTCATCTCTGTCTCTTCTGTGCATCCTTGGCTGGTCTTAAACTTGCAGTGTAGAACAGCCAGCCTCAAACTCACAGAGATTCGCATTCTTGAGCTAGGATTAAGGGTGTGAGCCATAGTTCATGATGATGGTGGTGATTGCCTCCATCTCCCATTCTTATACTTCAAACACAGACACTAATAGAGCTATTTATTTCTGGTAATAACTAAACATACAGTACAAATATCAAGTAAACACACTGCAAAGGGTACTGTGAAGGGTGTGCAATCTCAGATTAAAAGAATAATAAGGTTTAGTTCATTTGAGGCATTGCCTGCTGACCAGCGTTTCTTAGTTTAATTGTGTTCTGATGGGAAGCCTGGGCTGTGTCAACAAGAATGCCTGGAAAGAAGCTGTATCTTCAGAGATTAGAACTGCAGTGACGTGAAAGGCTGGAAAGGTTGCAGGTCCCACAGCAACTGCCCTTATCTTAGACTGGTTTTAGCTATTCCTTGCCCCTGTGAAACTAGCATCTAATGGCTGTTTGACTGATAACAAACAAACAAACAAACAAGATTGAACAAATCACTAGCCTCTGCTAGCCCAAAAGCAAAGAGTGTCATCAGATTGCATTTGAGAAAAGATAGGAGAGCCTCCCCCATCTTGCTGTAGCCCTCATCTTGATTCGACCCTCCCCTCTGGAGTTTCTATTAGTGTATTTGAGTAGTATCTTGATTTAAGTCTTTTGTTTGTTCTGTTACTATAAGAACTTCATGAATATGATTCCATAATGGAACAGGAATTCTTTTTAGATTTTTTTCAAGGCATGTACCATCGTGTCCCCCCTTTCACTCTCTTTCCACACACATGCACACACACACACACACACACACACACACACACATACTTTAAGGTTTATTTTTATGTATATAGGTGTTCTGTCTACATATATGTCTGAACACCAGAAGAGGGCATCAGATCCCATGAGACTACAATTATAGATGGTTATGAGCTGCCGTGTGGGTGCTAAAAATCGAACCCAGGACTTCCAGAAGAGCCGCCAGTGATCTACCCATTGAGCTCTCTCCAGCCCTGAATTATGGAATTTTTAATAACCTCAATCTGTGTCCCTGCCCTTGGTCACTCAAGTTTGGCTCTGTCACAGACTCTCTTGTTTCCTTTGAGGTGGCAGTTGCATGTTTTCTGATCTTCCACATCTGTTCAGAAGTGTGTAGAACTAAGAACAATATGTTACTTAGAGGGTATTTCACCTGAGCTTAAAGAGACCACAGAACCCCCAGCCTGCATCCCTCTCTCCCTGCCTGTCTTTAACCATCATTCTATCCTTCCTCCCCTCTCAATGATACCCCAATTTCAGCAGGAATTAGTTATAGAAGAGGTTGTCATCTCTTATAACTAACAAAAGGCTGCAATAGTAGATCTCAACGTAACCCTGCACAAGTCTCACTCAGTACCTGTGGCTCCTCCCAACACTAATCTCTCCCTACCCTACCCTAAACCTATCCATTCCAGGGGCAGGTCTTCTGTTTCCCTTCTCCCAGTTTCTCTTTCCAATATTACTCAGCCATTTTAGACACACAACAGAGTCTCTTGGTTTCTTGACTGGTTCTACTCCTGTGTCTCTCTTCTGTTTGCTCTCTCTCTTCTCTCTCACTCCTCACCACTCTTCTCGTGGCTCCATTTAATTTTCTGGCCATGTCAAGTCTGGACTAGTCCAGATGCTTCTGTGTGTTCTCTTTGTCATATCTACAAGAAACCTTCTCTTTAGCCATAACTGGCAGCTGTAACTGGCAGCTGCACGGTGTTTATAAATGATGTCCCAACCTTGTCCATGAAGACTAAAAAAAAAGAAGTTCATCAGATGATAGTCTTTTTAACAAATGCAGCAGACCAGTGACATCATGGGAAAGAAGACGAGCCTCAGCCCAAGCAGGCTCTGTGTCTTGTGTAAAACTAATAAAAATGCACTAGAGCCTTGAACATAAATAAAAACTTTAGAAATGGGGAGAAAGCCATAGAATTTGTGATGAAACAAAAGATTTCTCACCTGATGCAAAAATAGCAGCGGGTAAGGGGGATGGGGCATGATGGATCAGACGGCAATGTAATATTTTGCCTCTTGGGAGACTTGTTAAGAAACAAAGATAGGATACAGACTGAGATAAAGTGTAACCGAAAGACTGTTGGTCAAAACATGTAGCAAAGCTCACCAATCTCCTCTGTAAAGAAATTTATAGTCCAATTAGAAAACTGGGCAAAAAAAGAGATGGTTGTGAGGGTATAATGCGGGACTACAGCTGCTGCTCAGCCACAATGCTGGCCACAGCTCTGCCCTCGCTCTGTGCACGGGCACCTACCGAGCTCCTGAATCTCAGCTAACAGATTTTCAGATGCCAGGAACTATCACTATATTAAATAGGGTATTGGTGACCATACACCCTACTCCCTGCCTCCTCTCTGAAAATGAGAGGGTCTGGCCAAAGGCTTGTGCTGTGAAACAGCCCATCCTGCGGAAGGCATTAGAGATCCCATGTTTGGCACTGTGAAAAATGTGTTTCTTTTTTCTACAAAATGTAGTCAGCTCAACTAAGACCTACATTTCCTAAAACCCCAGCCCCTCCAGCCCCTGGTCCCTCTGCACCAACTGGGCAATACTGAAGATTGTAAAGTCCGTTTCCCACCAATGGAATAAGACACAGTCACTGCCTACATCAGGGATAAAAGACACTGGTCGTTTTGGTGAGCATGTTCACTAGCTGTGATTAGATTCAAATGGTACACCCATTTGTAAATAAATAAATTACCTCTTTGAATTAGGGTCTCTTCCGTCATATGTTCCTTTGTGCAGGACCAGGATTAATCTTTCCTTGAAGGTTTAAAGACCCATTTGGAATGTCAAATCCATCTGGATGGTCTGATCTTCTCCCTTAAGGGAGGTATGTCTCACCCCTACTGCTGTGCACCCCAAGATCTCAGGTAAGCACTCTTTTATTTCTTTAAGGATCTCAGGACAGAAAGTTTCTCAGCGATGCAGGGAGGCCCCCCAAACATTACCATAGTGGCCAGGTAACTCTCCTGCCCTAGACCAAGGCTGAACCTTGGACAAAGAATGGCAAAATACTTCTTGGTTGGTCAGGACATTGTAGGGGTTGAATAAGAGAGAGTGAACGAATGCAGCCCTGACATAGATGTAAGGTGGAGTCCTGATCCATAGTTCTAAGGGCATCCTTGGTGACTTGTGTTTCAGAAGCACCTAACTTAAGAAAATGTCCCATGAGGGAACTGGTAGGAGACAAATGAAGCATTCAGAATCAGAGTAACAGGAAAGGCCTCTGTTACTGAAGACTATGACTCCTATGGGTTATCAGAATGGGAGAAGTCTCTATGATGTGATGTTGAGAATCTGATAGTTTAACTGTTAAGGATCCAGGACAGGAAACAAGGAAATGAGCTCCAAGGTCATGCCCCCAGAGGGTAACATATCCTAGCCAGCCCAGAAGATTCCCTACCCTATTCAATATGCACAGAGCCTTCAGATCTCAGCCTGTGCCCTTTCTGGAGAGACAGAATGGGGCCTGAGGTCACTGTCCCCTTCCCAGTTTCTCCATCTGTTCCCAGAGAAACAAAACATTTCCTTTAGATATTGGACACACCTCCACTTCTGCTTCATTCATAGATTCCCTTCCCAGGAACAGCTTATACCTAGGAGCTGAGGGAAGGTCAGAATGGGACCCAGAGGACGGTAGTTGGCATTCATTCACAGTTAGAATCTACAGTAGTGCCTATGGAAACTTGATGTGTTGGGAGTAGGGGAGAGGGGGAGGAAGGATACCCAGAGAGGGCCTACCCTGTCAGAGGAGACGGGGAGGGAGGAGAGATGCTGTGAGAGAGGGACAGGGAGGGGAAGCAGCCTTTGGGCTGTTAATTAATTAATTGTAGTAATGCATACGGACTCTCTCTTCTTGGGCTGAGACAATGGAATTTTGCTTTGTGTTTGGGGGCTGCCCACTTGCCTAGGCTACATGTACTATCTCCTCATGTATCAGTGATAACCTAGTATTTTATGTGTCATTTGTTTGTTTGAAAGGTGGGTAACAGAAACTATCTACAGTTGATAAGTGCTTGCAAATAAAAAATCAGTTTTCCCCAGTGGAGTCTTACAGAGGATACAAACCACTCTTAAGGGCAGACTCCATACCTAAGCAGTTCAAGGCCAAATGAAGCCAAGCTGCTTCTCATAAACAGGGCATTATTTTTTTCAAGCTTACTGGCCCTTTGTTATGACTTCTGGTTTTGTGTTTTTATGAGATGGCTGCGTGTGTGAACGTGTGTGTCACTACATTTGTTTTTCTGTTTGTTTTGTTCTATCCATGATTTGTTTTGATTTTACCTTATTTTATTATTTATATGCCCCTTTGTTTTCTAGGGAGAGACAGAAAGGGTGTAGATCCAAATGGGAGGGAAAGTAGGGTGGGTATCAGAGGAATTGAGGGAGGGAAAGCTGTAATCAGAATATATTACATGAATATGTTATATTCTCTTTCAATAAAAGAAAAAGAAAGGTGGGTAACTGTCCATATTTATTCTACAGGCACACAAACCTCACAGGAACTGGTGTCCTGATGGGGAATAGGCTGATTTTGTGGTAGAACTGAACTCATCAAACCCAAAAAGTAGCCATAACTGTTTGTGACCATCTCGGCTGGTATCCACATCAAGGTAAAGATGTCTATGTGACATAGCTATCACTTTAATTAATGACATCATAAAGATAGCAACTGCCATGTGACTTTACTACCAGCTTAGTTAATATATCTGAATTCAATCTCCACAACCCACCAAAAAGGGAGTCACAGTAGGAAACCTAGTCTATGTAGTAGCCAGTTCCAGGCCAGTTAATGAAGCTGTTTCAAAATAAAAGCCAACAGCCCCTGAAGAATAACATTCAACCCTTTTCTCTGGCCTCCATATGTACGTAAGTGCGCGCGCATGCACACACACACACACACACACACACATCATTTGTGAAGCTAACTTTTTGCCTGAACAGATACCAAATTGCAACATATATTCTAATAAAAATACAGTCATTATACTAAAGTTGCTCTAGTAGTTAAATTTTAAATAAATAGTATTTCTATGTAAATAATATCTAGGTTTATGTCAAACAGTTCACAAGCATTTCTTGAGAGCCTGGTCATTGACAGCCATGATCTACTATAGAAAGTACATACCATGCACTCAAGCTACTCACAATGTTGTGGGGAGGAAGGCAAGCATACAGCAGAGAGACTTGCATGAGTGTGATACAAAACCCTAAGGGCGGCGTACTCAGCTTGCCAGCATCAAGGTCTGGGTGAAGAAGGTTGTCTGAACAACATCTTAGAGAAGGCTTGGAGCTGCACATGGTGCACAGGGAGAGGGGCTGGATTTTAGGAGGGGTGGCTAGCATGGAAACTCACAGACATTAACTTACCAGGCCAGGGTAGCAGTAATTTCAATCTAATAATGTCTGTATCAGATGTGAGACCACATCCTGCCACCACACTGCCAGCATGGCTTGGTATAGGAAATACACTGAACACATCAGTGTATGCCATCAGCCAACAGGTATGCTAGCCATGACTGAAAGGTGAAGCCGGGATGACTTTCCTAGGGCCGATAAAGCTTAAGATTTAAGAAAAAAAAAATCTTAACAATGTGAGAAATCTGTTTTCTCTTATCCTAAGACATAATGGATATATTGTTTTAACATTTGGTCATCAATAAACATTTTTAGCACGTCCTGTGGAAAATGACCTAGTTTTGGCCTATGAGGTAGTCAGGATAGTGGCTGTCTTAGTCAGGGTTTCTATTCCTGCACAGACATCATGACCAAGAAGCAAGTTGGGAGGAAAGGGTTTATTTAGCTTACTTCCACATTGCTGTTGATCACCAGAGATAGTCAGGACTGGAACACAAGCAGGTCAGGAAGCAGGAGCTGACGCAGAGGCCATGGAGAGATGTTTCTTACTGGCTTGCTTCCCCTGGCTTGTTCAGCCTGCTCTCTTATAGAACCCAAGACGACTTCCAGCCCAGGGATGGCACCACCCACAAGGGGCCCTTCCGCCTTGATCACTAATTGAGAGAATGCCCCACAGCTGGGTCTCATGGAGGCACTTCCCCAACTGAAGCTCCCTTCTCTGTGATAACTCCAGCCTGTGTCAAGTTGACATACAAAACCAGCCAGTACAGTGGCTCTCCTGCCAGCATGGTTTACAGCCTCAAAGGTAACAGTGCAGAGTTGTGGCTGCTCGGTGGTGGTACCTGCTTTGGTAACGATCGTTGTTAAGCTAGGTTTATCCCCACTGTGGTAAAGGTTCTAGCAGTGTCAGTGTGGGTATCTGTGTAGGGATAAAGAGGCAATCGGCCTGGCAGATAAGTTAGGTCCACAAAGATATCCTTGTACATGGTTACATTGGTCACACAGAGTGTCAGTGGGGAGCCAGAAGGCTGTCATGGAATTTTCTTAGTATGTATCCTAAAATGAATACAAGTGAGGACCTGAGGAGTAGGCTGCAGACGCCTACAATTTCTTTCAGTACCAACAAATTTCTTGAGCAATGCCACTGTATCCCTATGAATATAAAGCCTGCCAGTCTTGCTTTTATCTCTCTGGTTTCTGCCCTTGAGTCTGGATTTGACCTTCAGCAAGAGAGGGATGCCCATGGCTTCTCTGTTCTCATTCCCTAGATGAAAGCCTCAGCTTCGCCAGTGATCTTAGGAAGGATGACCACACTTGGGCTCAAAAGTGCTGCAGAGGCTCTCAATATCATCAGGGTGAAATACAAAAGGCTCTCTCCCTCTCTCTCTCTCTCTCTCCCCCTTTCCCTCTCTCCCCTTCTCCCTATCTCCCTCTCCCTATCTCCCTGTCCCTCCCCCTCTCTCTTTTGGAAAATTAGCCTAATGTAGCCCGCGCGGTCCTCTCGCCGGGAAGAAGACACGCGGACACTAGGTTCCTTCTGCAGCAACTGTTTATTTGTCTCCATCCATAGGGAAAAAGGGGGTCGAACCCAAAATCCGCACTGCTTATATACACCACAGTGCAGGGTATCTGCCCACAGCGTGGCGTGTATGCTCATGATTGGCTGTTCGCTCATTACCCTACATAACGCCCCGGGATGGGCCGTGACATGGCGTCTTTTCACTCTACGCACATGCGCAAACAGTTGTCCACTAGGAGTTAACAGCGGAAGTAGGCGCCATCTTGCCATGGCGAATGCCTCTCAAGATCACGGCTCCCCACAGAAACTGTTGACTGGAGGTCCCAAGGAGGAGGGACCAGGCGGCTGAGATCTGGAGACTGAGAAAAGTGGTCAAAAATTGAAAGTCTCTCACTATATGACTAAAAATAGGAGAGAAAAGGTTTACTGAGTGGAGTCAGTGTGCTGATTACAGAGGCCTCAGGTAAAGGGAAAGCTGGAGGCTCCCAGGTAAAAGGAGGAGGCTGGAGGAAGAGAGACCTGAGAGATGTGGTTGTCTTCAATATGGGTGGAGCAGCTTTTCTTATATAGAAGTTTGCAAAGGATACACATGTAGAGAACATCCATACAGAAAGCAGAGATTTAAGAAAAGACATTTTAACAATGTGAGAAATGTGTTTTCTCTTATCCTAAGATATAGAGGATACATTGTTTTAACCTTTTGTTATTGTTAAACATTTTATGACCCACAGGGCAGGAAAGAAACAAGCAGCACATGTACCCTACTTGCATCACCCCAAAATGGATCAATACATGTAATTTAAAAAAAATTATGAGAGCTCCCAGGGACTAAACCACCAACTAAAGAATACACATGGTGGGACTCATGGTTCCAGCAGCATAAGCAGCAGAGGATGCCCTTGTTGGTCATCAATGGGAGGAGAGGCCCTTGGTCCTGTGAAGGCTAGATGCCCCAGTATAGGAGAATTCGAGGACAGGGAAGAGGGAGTGGATGGATGGGAGAGCAGGGGGAAGGGGAGGGGATAGGGAGTTTTCAGAGAGTAAACCAGGAAAGGGGATAACATTTGAAATGTAAATAAAATATATAATTAAAAAAAAACAAGAAAAAATTATGTATATGGATTTCTTTGTCTACTGGTTCATCTGCACACCAGAAGAGGGGGTCAGATCTCATGGGACAACAGTTATGGAAGTTATGAGCCACCATGTGGGTGCTGGGAATTGAACCTAGGGCCTCTGGAAGAGCAGTCAGTGCTCTTAACCACTGGGCTATCCCTGCAGCCACCGTAGTTTTACATAATTTTAAATGGGTCACTACACACTGGAAGGAGCACACTCAAGCAGATGCATGTTTGCTGAGACTTTCCATTTGTTGTTTGTCTCAGCTGTGTTCTCTGAGGACACTCTCCTGGTCATCTGTGCCCCTACCCCTTCCTCAGGGCTCCTCATT
This sequence comes from Mastomys coucha, assembly GCF_008632895.1. Classification (NCBI taxonomy): domain Eukaryota; kingdom Metazoa; phylum Chordata; class Mammalia; order Rodentia; family Muridae; genus Mastomys; species Mastomys coucha. The sequence continues at coordinate 63,143,784 of NW_022196896.1, read as the reverse complement.
CCTGAAGCAGAGGCTAACCCCCACTGATTTCCCTGTGCATTCAGAAGGTCTAAGAGCAGGGCTTCCTGCAGAAAATTGGTATATAGAAGGGAAGGGGACAGGGAACCTCCAGAGACCCTACCAGAAGTGACAGGTGGAGGAGGAAGTCGGAGCGTGTGCCCTCACACAACACTGGGCATACAGACTTGTCTAAAGAGGAACACTTCCCAAATAACGCCGCAGCACAGAAACCCACTGTTTTCCTGCCCCTAATTTCAGAGGAATGATTACAAGTTCTTATCTTCCTTGGTGGAGAAATAATTAAGCAATTGCTAAATTGTTCCTCCCTCTAATTTTTGATTTAACGCTGTTCAAATTCAAACTGACATGCTCATGTGAGTCCGTTTTGTTGGGGATTCATCCAATTTTCTTTCTGAGTGATAACTAGATAGCTCTTCACAAACACTCGTTAAAACGGATGCGCTTTCACAAAAGCTTCGGATGCATCTTTATATTCTTAAATGTCACTGCAGTTTTCATCTAAACAATGAAGTTTAAAACAAAACAGTAAGATGACTACTGGTATAATAAAGTAGGCATGGGATGCATCACACAAAACATTAGTCAATAGTTCTTCAAGGTCAATTTAACCAAGAAGAGGAAAGCAACAAGGGAGGTGGGCCGTAAACTTGAAACGTTACAAATTACAGTCATAAAAGGAGATAGAGGGGATGCATCTAATTATCAATTATAGAATATCATCAACAGACTGAATTGTCTTTATCAAGACATGGGAAGTTGGACTGAGTTGCAAAACAAGACAAACAGAATAAAATTCAGTGAGATCACAACATAGCAGGAAAATGGGGGGAAACTTTTGTATGAGAGCCTGTCATGGTGGGTAGCACATAGCTGCAACCCTTAACTCAGGAGACAGACACAGAAAGACTGAGTTTTAGGCTAACCTGGGCTACAAAATGAGACCACCTCCAAAATCAAAGTGTATGTGTGTGTGTGTGTGTGTGTGTGTGTGTGTGTGTGTGTACATGTGTGTGTATGTATATGTATGTGTATATGTATATACATATACACATACATATAAACTGAGAAACAATCAAGCAAAAATGACAAAAGACACTTTGTTTCTTTGTTTCTTGTTCTCTGTGAACCCAGTGTGTGTGTGTGTGTGTGTGTGTGTGTATACATGCCTGTCTGGGCATACATGTGCCACTGTGCATATGTTACCAGAGGACAACCTCAGGTGCTGTCCCTCATCTTCTCAAGAGCAGGTCTCCTTACCATTTGTCACCCTGTCCTTGGGTTTCGGGGAAGACTCTTGACTCTGCCTCTCATTTCATCAGTGTGGTGCTGGAATTACAGACATGTGCTATTGCATGTGAGTTTTATGCAGGGTCCTAGGACACAAACTGAAGTCCTCATGCATGCATGGACATGCTCTGCTCTATGAAGACATTTCTTCACCCCAACAGCAGGTTTCAGTCAGACTACCTTTGCAAGGTATGTGCCACCCAAACTCATGAGCAATTAATCAATTTATTACCTAGCTGTGATGATCTGTCTAAGAGTGGACCCAAAAGCACCCATATTTGAATGGACAGGAGGAAGTAGAACTCTTTGATATGATTAAGAGATGTGGTCTTGTTGGATGAACTGTGTTAATGGGGATGGACCTTGAGGTTTCAAAAACCCATGCCAGACTCAGTCTGTTTCTGTTTCTTTCTCTGTCTCTGTCTCTCTCTCTGTCTCTCTCTCTCATTCTCTCTGTCTCTGTCTCTCTGTCTCTCTCTCTCACTCTCTCTCTCTCTCTCTGCCTATAGATCAAGCCCTCAACTATTGTTCCAGTGCCACACATACTACCATGTTCCCTGCCATGACAATAATGGACTAAACCTCTGAAAATGCAAGCAAGCCTCAAGTTAAATGCTTTCTTTTATAAGACTTACCCGGTCACGGTGTCTGTATTAGTCAGGTTCTCTAGAGTAGCAGAACATGTAGAATGAATCTCTTTATGTATACACACACACACACACACACATATATATATATGTATATATATACATATATATATACACACATGACTTATTAGACTCACAAGCTATAATCCAACAATGGAAGGCTATGAACAGAAAGCCCATGAATCCAGAAATTGCTCAGTCCACAAGGCAGGATGTCCCACCTGGTCTTACTACTTCCAAAGAAGTAGTAAGCTTTAATGCCAGCAAAGGAATGGACTTGCTAGCAAGGCAATAGTGAGCAGGCAAAGAACAAAAGCTTCCTTCCCCCATGTCCTTATATATGTGGGCTTCTAGTAGAAAGTGTGGCCCAGATTAAAGGAGTGTTTTCTTGCCTCAAGATCCAAATTAAAGACTGCATCCTCCTGCCTCAAGTTCAGTTCAAAGGTGCTCACACACGCACACACACACTGATTTTAAATTCACTTATAAAATTTATCTTTAAATATAACCTATTTTTGACATCTCTAGGGCTGTAGCCAAAGATACAATATTTGTGTCGTTTTCTGCGTGAAAGAAGAAAGAAAATGGGCCTGAAGAAAATGAGTAAACAGGGGCTGAACATTTTCAAGACTTATCTATAAATAAATAAGCCTAAAGATTCAAAAACCTAAGCAAACTTCAAGCAGGTAAAATAAAAGCCACATTAACACATTATCACCAAACTCTGAGACACACATAGGGGAAACAATATTGCCTAATGATGAAGAGCATCCCTCCCTGAAGATGCAGCAACACTGAACACACACAGAACAGCAAAGTTACAACTGTGAATGAAACTGAGAAATGAGTGGGGGACGGGCAGACTGGGAACTAGCTGGAGATAGGAACACCTGTTAGCACCAGACAGACTAAACTCGCAAAATGTCAGCAAGCAAAAAATCAAAACAAAACAAAAACCTCAATAACTCCATAAGTCAAAAGAATCAACCAGCATGTTTGTAAAAGCAGAATGCTTTTTTTCCCCAATAGTTTGCTGACTATAATGCAAACATAAGACATCTTCTAGGTCATAAAGTGAAGCTAATCAAAATAAAAATTCTCCTGAGATTTTTGATCATCTGCACAGACATCAATAATAGAACAACAGAAAACTCTCTAAATAATTATAAATTGTACAGTATATTTTCAAATACTCTAGGTATCAAAGTGGAAGACTCAAGGTAAAAGTACCGAATGCATGGATCTAATTGAAAAGAAGAAATGATAAATGAAATAAAACTAAGTTATACTCATAGCTGAAACCATGGTGAGAGAAATTCACAAAGCTAAATATTTTCATGTCTTATACAGCAATGCCTCACCTGGTCAAGTAACTGGCCGGAACCTCTAGCTAATGTGTCAGGATGGTGGCCGGCCTTATACACACTACACTAAAATGGCCATAATGCAGTCATTTCTGTTAGAGCTTGGAAATGAAACCAGCAGTGGTGGCTGCAGGCAATCAATCAGCAGGAGCCGTGGCAATAAATACAGGTTTGAAGGGACCCGTGGTGCCTTCCTGAAGTCCAGCTTGGCTGTGAGTTATAGTGCTGGTGGCTTCAGAGTTATATTCTTTCATCTTGATGACAGGATGGAGACCACAATCATGGTCTAAGCTGAGGTATCCAAGTGGCCCCCAAACTGCCAAAAGCCACCTCTCCACTGACTTCTGACCTTGACAGAGAACCTCCAATCTCCCTAGATGCAAAGAACATCGTTGTAATCAGCAGTGAAGGCCATGTTGTTTTTATCAATATGTAATAGTCATACTTACAGGATCATGGACGGCTCTCATACAGCTCCAACAGCAAGCGGCTCATTGTAGCATGAGGGACCCATGAAAGCTGCAACTGTGGAAACCCCTGAATAATTTGCATTATAACTGAATAACTTGCAATGACTACCAAAGAGCCCCTACTCCAACTTCTACAGTTCATTCCCACTTAACCCCTCACCCCACCACCCCAGCAAACCTAACCCCCTCCCAACACCTCAGCACACTCAACCCCCTCTCCCACCACCCTAGCACACACAACCC
>NW_022196896.1:63130246-63139742 GCF_008632895.1 Mastomys coucha | reverse complement strand
CACAAGCCCAGCAAAGTAACTGGTCACTCCTTATGGAACTCCATGGAGTGGCCTTTACTCCTTATAGAACTCTGTGGAGTGGCCATGTGAATCTTGTAAAACCCTGAGCTTCCTAGGCCAGGGATCACCACCTCTCTACAGGAAAATTGTTGTAAGATTCGGAGAACTGAGTCTTATGTCCAGGATGTCGTCCCACTCACAAAAACACAGAGGCTGAGAACGATGCAATTAGCATGAGGTTTTTAATGATCCAGTATACTGGGGTCATCTAGCATTCAGGCAAAGGTGACCAAAGGAACAAAAGCCCAAACTTTTTATACCTTCCCAGTACATAGGTTTACAGCATGAGTTGGTTATCTCTCATTGGTGGAGCCCATTGTCTTTTGAGTACATTGACCTTTATGCCCCAGGTGAGCAGGAGATACTGGTTGCATGTAGGAGGGGTGGGGGAAGACCCACCCCTACTGGGGACATTTCCTGGAACCGAGCATTACCCCTGAAATTAGGGCATCTCCTAGGGATAGACGTTTGCTCAGTAAACCCTTCTGAAGCTCTCTGTCTTTAGGCTTAATGGACATTCCTAGCTCCTCAGTGTTTTTATGAGGTGTCCCTGTTTGCTCAATTCTTACAGATTTGCCTGAAATGGAGACTGAGTACAACCCGGTCATCTTCCAGTCATCTCTGGTCATCCTGTACATAAGCAGTAGCTAAGAAGTTGTTTGCTCTAAAGCCCCTTTTTGGATCTCCATCAGGACTCTCTAGGGTTTACAACAGAGATAGGGATTAAGAAGAACCTAAATGCAACTTAGAGCTGAAGAGCATGTGAACCTAAAATAACTCTCTAGCACTGTGCATGATCTGTGGTTTCCATCAGCTGTCTCCAGATCCTCAGACATGCTGGCAAAGGTTTCCTATGAAGTCCCTGCAGCCTTCCAAAAGCCACTGGCAAAGTGCCCTGCAGGCCCTCAGACTCTTGCAAATAGCCAGGAGCCCTCTAGAAAACCCACATTCTCTAAGAACAGCACTCAAAAGCGCCTCGTGGTGTCTCCAGGCTTTTTGGCTCTCCCAGAAAGGAATTATGCTAAATCGACTACCCAGCTTACTGTCCCAGTTTTTCAGGGACTCAGCTGAGTCTAAGCAAGTTGGGTGCCAAAAATTGTCAATGTTAAAAAAACAAAAACAAAACAAAAAAACAAAAATCAGAGCTCTCCCCAAAATGGGAATTAGAGACAGCTTACTCTGAGCCAAATATGAGGACAGAACACAGATAAGGTTGCCCCCAAATAAAGTTCTAGCCTGAAAGCAGTTAAACAAAACTTTTAGAGTTAAACATCAAAGTCTAATCCAAGTAGGATGACAAAGAGCACAGACCCATCAGAAATGAAAGTATGGGTCACTGCTCCAGGAAAGAGCCGAGACCTGCTGAGGTGCTTGCAGAGAGTGGAGGAAATACAGAATGGGTAGTAGAGGAAGGTGGTTATAAATACCAGCTAAGGCCACATGTCCAGTTGAAGAAACAAGGATTATAAGTGGTACGAACACTTCAATTTTATTTTGTTAAGAATGCATTTGTATGGATATTTGTGCTTTCTTCCAATGTCTTTAACATCAATTAAGAGAATAGCAATTGGTAATTTAATGTGTCTGCAATTGTATGAGCAATAGTTACATCATGTTAGGTGTATTTATGACCAGGCTAGTGTTTCATTTGGACATGAGATTTGGTTTGTGTCAAGTTGACAATGGATGGATTGTGATGGTTATTCCTGGTTGTTAACTTGACTACATCTGGAATGAACTACAATCTAGAAATGGAGGGCACTCCGGTGATCCAGATTTTGAGGGTGGAAAACACAGGCTTCTGACTAGGATCTTGAGGTAGAGTGGCCATGAAAAGCTTAGGCCCAGGCAAGGTAGTATAGGACTTTAACCCCAGGATACTGAGGCAAGCAGATATCTGAGTCCAAGGCCAGCCTGGGACAAAGCAAATTCCAGATCTAGACAGGATGGTATGTATCTTTAATCTGGATCATACCTTTTGCTAGAGGCTTACAAAAGGACATTGGAAGAAGGAAGACTCACTGTTCTTTGCCTGCTTGCACATCTGTTGGAACCTATTTCTTTAGGATTCCAGTTTACACAGAAGAGACCTTTGGGATTTTGGAGCAAAGCTCTACCATCATCTGCAGACTACTATTCTTCCTTTGAAAAACAGCTCTTGGCCTGCTATTGGACCTTAGCAGAAACTGAATGTTTGATAATAAGCAGCAATCTATTATCAAATGGAAGTGGTATATACTCTATCAAGCCTGAGCAGGTCCTGAAGGCACAAGCAAGTTACATGAAGAAGTTGCCCAAATGCCTATGGTTTCTATTCCTGTTATAATGCTGTCTGATGCCAAGCATGCACCTATAGCATCATGAGGTGTGTTCCCTATGATCAGTTGACTGAAGAAGAGAGGACTAGGACCTGGTTTCCTGACAGTTCTACTTAGAAGTAGACAACTGCAGGATTACAACCCACTTCTAGTACCAAGTTCTGTCTTAGGTTTTCTATTGCTGTCAAGAGACACCATGAACAAGGAAACTCTTAGAAAGACAACATTTAATTGGGGGATGGTTTACAGGTCCAGAAGTTCAGTCCATTATCATCATGGTAGGAAGCATAGCAACATTCTGTCAGGTATGGAGCTGGAGAAGGAGTTCACCATCTTGATCCAAAGGCACTTGGGAGTAGACCATCTTCCTGCAGCTAGGAGGAGGGTCTCAAAGCCTACCCTCACAGTGGCACACTTTCTCTAACAAGGCCATACCTACTAATAGTGCCACTCCCTGGGCCAAGCATATTCAAACCACAAAAGTGTCCTCTAAGTTTGTCTCTTACATTCATAAATTAGTAGAGCTGTCAGACCACATTAGAGAAGTTTCTTCATACAGATGGCAGTGGTGAATGCAGAAACTCATAGCTTGCCAAAAAGCAAAGAGTAAGTGTCTGTTGGGTGCTTAACCACAAATGGGCCATCTATATCATACACTCACCATGTCCAAAGGCTCATGAACCATCACTGAAGGAGGCAAGGGAAGGGTGTCAGAGCCAGAGTGAGATAATGTCTCCTAGATACGTCAGAACCACTACACTTGTGAAATCATAGCAGCTGTCATTGCCGGCACAAGACCTGCCCAAGACCAGCCAGTCAACATTTCAGCAAAATGGTAGAGGAGCACTTGAGGCCCACCCTTAGCTTAGGGACTGTTGATGATTGCTGTGTTCTGGGGGAGGAAGAGTCAGTTTTCTTTAAGGGTGTGACCCCTGGTAGGTCACCCATACTCATTAGATGTTCAGCATAAATTGGATTTGATGGGTTATTAAATAAAAAATAAAAGACACAAGAGAGGGGAGGGGTTGGGAATCAGGGTAGTAGTGCAGGGGTAAATACAATCAAAATAAATTGCACATATATGTGAAATTTTCAAAGAATTAAAATATCACATATTACAAGGAAATAGGGAATAGAAGCCATTGCTCCGTATATAGGTGGTTCTTTGAAAATATAGATGCATTCAACAGATCTCTTGTCTGATATCAGCTAAGAAAATGAGACACATTACAAACATTGGGAAAGAAATGACCATATCTCCCTGGGCCCTACAGACTTCAGAATGACTGGGACATGCGGGCCAAGCTGCATATCCTTAGCAATTTATGTAAAACCAACCAATGCCTCACTGCCTACCCTGCTAGCTCACTTATCCACATGAGATAAGTTTGTACCCCAGGAGTACAGCTAGGACTAGAATGAATGAAGCTCCAGACTAAATTTCCAGTATGGTGGAAAGAAAAAAGAAAGGCATGAAAGAAAGATTGCTTTTGGATTCCTATGCAAATGTTCTCTACTAGACCTTAGAAGCCCTAAAGCAATAAAGTTCAAACGTGCAGCACGTTGTAACGGAGAAGGGCCCTTCCAGGGATGCAAGGTAGCTTCAACCTTTAGAAATCAAATAGCCCAGTCCTGTACACCCATGGGCTAATAGGGTATTTGGAGAATCCCATCCCCAGGGAGACAAAAACATGTCTAGCCCTTCCTCATAAGGTCCCAATGACAAACTCAAGTAGGAGTCCACCAGAATTCATCCTAGGGAACCCATGAGTTGATTGGGTTTACTTATTGAGCATGAGTGAAGAGCATACAAATGAGCCTCCAGGGACCCCAAAGCTCTGGAACTTCTTCATCTAAAATGGATGTTGGCTTCCCCATGGCTGAATTGGTGGCTCTCTACCTCCAGTTAACTCCCTGATCCTACCTGAGACCTAGAGGCTGCATGCAATTTGGGCAGAGTTACATTCAAGCAGTAGGGAAGAGCAGCTGGAAAGTCATGTGAGTCTTCTTCTATAGGGCAATGCCAACAGTCTATACATAGGTCGGATTCCTAGTCCAATGGCAACGGCCTCTTGTGAGCAAGCGCAGCTGTAGACCAATGGCAATGGCCTCTTGTGAGCATGCACAGGCGCTGGCGCAGCCGACCCAGCGAAGGTGGGGATTTGTTTTGAGGACAGTACACTGTCCTCACTGTACTCTACATTAGTTAATGTGGCTGGTGTTCAAGATCATTTTACAAATTTTTGTGTATATTATGTTTGAAAATTCTCAGCTACCAAGAAGCCGAGGCAGTTTGTCTCCAGCTATAATGGAGACAGTCGACCAAAGCCCTACAACGCACACCACTTTTCCCTCCCCCCTGTGGAGAGACTTCTCAGTAGAGGATAAGAAAAGAACCTGTCTACTCTCTGCTGCTACTCAACATAGTGTGGGCCGTTCTGGCCAGTCAAATATGGCAGGAAAATACAACAGAACTGCCGAGACTGGGAAGGGGGGAAGGGACTGCTGCCAGTAACACAATGGTTTGCAAAGTTAATTCCATCAATTAAAGAAAAATCTGAAAGCATAAAAAAAATTCATAGGACACAGATGCATATATTAAAATCAATTGCGGTTTATGTACTCATGACAGCTAGCTTGAAACTTAATAACATAGTACTAAAGCAGATCTTAAAGTTCATAAAAGTGGTGTAGTCCAATGCAAACTTAGAAAAAGCCCTTCCCAACTCTCAGCATTGATTTAGCAGTAAAAGTTTATCTGTACAGAACCCAAGCATCTTTATGACTTTCCAAGGGTGTGGGAACCACAGCCAGCTTCCTGTTAAATATAGAAAGTAGGCTACAAAGCTGGGTATATTTTACAATCACAGCTCAAAATTGCCTATATGTAAGCATCTTTAATTTTCATTAAATTCCCTGTGAAAGAACTAGACAGAGACATGTTTAAAAATGTTAACAGTGAAAAAAGTAATATAAATTACAATTGTGTGTGTGTGTATGTGTACATACGCATGCATGTGAAGGGACACATGCACATGCGTACGCATGCATGTGAAGGGACACGTGCACATGCATATGGAGGTCAGAGACTATCTCTTGTATTGTTCCTCAAGTGCTGTTTACTTATTTTATTGTATTTTATTTTATTTTATTTTTTGAGATAGGGTATCTTTAGCTCAGCTGGTTGTCCAGAAAGCCCAAGACTCAACTAGCCCCCATCCCTCCTGTTCTGGGATTACAAGTCTGTGCCATCATTTCCATTTTTTTCTTCACTTTTTAAACAAGCATTTGGAAGATCAAACACCAGTCTTTGTGCTTCCCAGTCAAGCATTTACTGGCTGAGCTATCCCCCTAGCCCTATGGCTGTTTGTTTTAAAAAGGAGATGTTTAAGTATGTATCTATTGAGACTATATAAGACTCATGTTCCAAAACGTCGCTGATGAAATAAATCAAAATAAACAAACGAACCACTTACAGAATAAGTGAAGACATATACAAACCAAATGGTTGGAGAGAAGACTCACATCTAGACTAAGGTAGAATCTCAAACTTAAGCTCCAAGGCCTGACACTATTACTCATGCTATGGTGTACTTACAAATAGGAGCCTAGCATGACTGCCCTCTGAGAGTCGGAACAAGACGCTGAAAGAGTCAGATGCAGATACTTGTACCAACCAATGGTCAGAAGCTGGGGAGCAGTCTCAACTAATCTGGACCCCGAGATCTCTCAGGTACTGAGCCACCAACCAAGCAGCACACACCAGCTGATATGAGATACCCAACGTATATACAGCAGAGGACTGCCTGGTCTGGCCTCAGTGAGAAAAGATGCACCTAACCCTTGAGAAACTTGAGGCCATAGGAAGTGGGGAGGTCTGGTGGGATGTGTGTGTGTGTGGGTGTGGGCAGGGACATCCTCTTGGAGATGGGGGAGGAGTATGGGGTGAGGAACAGAGTCTTAGTCAGGGTTTCTATTCCTTCATAAACATCATGACCAAGAAGCAAGCTGGGGAGAAAGGGTTTATTCAGCTTACACTTCCACATTGCTGTTCATCAGCAAAGGAAATCAGGATTGGAACTCAAGCAATTCAGGAAGCAGGAGATGATGCAGAGGCCATGGAGGGATGTTACTTACTGGATTGCTTCCCCTGGCTTGGTCAGCTTGCCAAGAACCCAAGACTACCAGCCCAGGAATGACACCACCCACAATGGGTTCTCCCACCCTTGATCACTAATTGACAAAAATGCCTTACAGCTGGATCTCATGGAGACATTTCCTCAAGGGAGGCTCCTTTCTCTGTGATAACTCCAGCTTGTATCAAGTTGACACACAAAACCAGCCGGCACAAAACCAGTCAGAGGGATGACCAGGAGGGGGATAACAATTAAAGAAAAAAAAAGAAACCAGCAAAATAGAAAGTGGGGTGCACAGTGGCAGGGGTGGTGCATGTAGAAATATTTGACCAAAGAGTGTTCAAAGGACTAATAAGAACACAGAGATGTTCTACTTTCCATCACTATGCATTAAAGAGATGCCAATTAAGATCACCATGCACATTCAGGATGAATTAATTAAAAGTGCTAGGAGAAGGCTGGGGATGTGGCTCTGCTGGTAACATACATAAAGTTCTGAGGTCCATCTGCAGTACAGCATGAGTCATAGTGAAGGCTCATGTCTGTGATCCCATCACTTAGGAGGCAGCAGCTGGGAGCAGGGGGTGCTAATCAGAAGCTGAAGGTCATTTTTACATTGTTTACTTCCCCAGAAGTTGTTTGACATTGTTCCTCTTGGAGATACGACCAAATGTCTACTCACTTCAGAGAACTGACTACAGACCAAAGTAACAATACTACTGACATTCAGCTTGAAAAGTGAATGAATTCATTGAGGTGCTTACAGGAGCATCATTGAAGGCCTATCCCTGGGAGGATGGCGACTCATAGAAGCTGCCACTCTGGAGCTCAGCTGCTCTAAACCTCCTTTCTTCAGCAGTCCTCACTGCTTATTTAACCTCAAGGAGGGAGTGGCCTTGTGAATCTAGTCAGTTTCAGATCTAGATCTTCAGGCAAGAAGACATACCTTTAATCTGGGCCACACCTTCCACTGGAAGCCGAGATAACAGCACGGAAAACAGAAACTTTTTCTTTCTGCCCACTTGTTCTCACCTTGCTAACGCATTTTTTTCTTATACTGGCATTAGAGAACCCTTTCCAGTGTATACTGAAAACCAACCAAGTCATCCAGACTTGTGGACTGAGCAACTACTGGATTCTTGGACTTTCTGTTCACAGTCAGCAACTGTTGGATTAGTGGGACTATAGCCTGTAGGTCAAGCTAGTACATTCTGTTATTCTGGAAAACTCTGGTTAATACACTACGGTTGCACTGCCAAGTGTTTGCCCCGAGTACATTTGAAATTAACTGTGCACACATAAAATTAGTGAATTGTACTGTTCATAGCATCTCTGAGGAAAACGGTAGGAAGCATACAGGAAGACAAAGTGCTTCCATACAGAGCCTTTGCCTTTTAGGTATTTTTTTTTTTAGGCTGATGTAAAGTAGCTCATGTGTAGGACACTTAGTAAGACTCACATTCCTGGTGCTTGCTGGCCCACTGTGTGCAGGTCCTCCATCTTCTTGTCAGCCTTATGGGGGAACAGGCACCCCATGATCACACCCAGCACCCTCCCGACTTTCCCTATGATTTAGAGAAATCAACTTGTGCCAAACTAGGATTTGTAGCTTCAACTCAGGAAAACCAAATCAGGACTCGATAGTTTATGAAGCAGAGTTTAGAGTTGATGAGTGTAGACTTAGAGGCGGGGACCAAGTTGAAAGCAAAGCACTCTGAAAGATGACATGCTTAAGAGTATGGATGTGGGCTTCTCAAAGGAAGAACTCATTCTTTTTACAATAGCCATAGATAGGATTCTGCCTAGGGTTGAATACTATCCTTAAAATATTGTTAAGAAACCTGAATAAGGCCCTGGGTGGTTCCTGAGTTCTATCTGACAGAATTACAATGCATAAAGGGAAAGTCTAGCCCACAGGCCAGTGGGAAAGGAGGATAGCTTTATCCTGCTTGGCAAACAAAGCTAACAGTCTTGTTTGAAATTCTCAGGCACTGTCTGGGGAAAAAAAATGAGGTGAAACCCATTTTCAGATACATCTAGGCTTTAAGTCTGGCCCAATGTTATTTAAACATAATCTATCTGCCTAGGGAAAGGATATTAACCATTTCGGCAGCTTTTACTGTAAATGTTGTCAACTCTGCTGGAGTTCTTGCTTCTCAGCTGGTGAGGAACTTCAATCAGATTCTGGAGTGAAGGAGTTTCGCTATTTATCCCAGGCTGACTTATAGCCTGAATCTCTGTCCCAAGTGCTGGGATTCTAAGCATGAAGCTTCCCACTCAGCTGGACGGTGTTTTTAGAAGACATCACAGATAAACACAGAAGTATTTTTTCTAAGAAGCTAGAGGATGAAATGTCACATCCAGAAAATCAGACTGCTTATTCTGCGTACATGCTTTCCTAAGTGAGAAGCCCACAGTTGTGCCTGAAGCCCAAGAGGGTGGAGGCCTCTTAGACAAGCCAACCAGCAGAAGAAATCTCAGATCTTCTCGAGAGACAATGAGGCTTCAAAGATATCCAGCCCGACCTCTGATATTACCCACTAACTTCTGCACGGGCCTGAAGGAGCCTGTGTAGCTCAGTAGACTTGGTGGATGAGGCTACTATGGACTAACTCGCAAATTTCAATCCAGGTTCTAAGGTTACACTGTTGGAGGGCTCTCTGTCTCTCACCCGTGGGTGACTGCTGGAACTAGCATCTTACTTCATCCTGATTGATCTGATTTTGCTTCTCTTTGATTTGCCTGTACCCTTCGGCCTGTTCTGCACCTTTGGAGGCTGGGACATAGGAGGTAAGACCTTGGTCTCTATCCATGGGCTCCCATTGGTCCCACCATGAGCCACTCAGCAGGAGGCTGAAATGATGAAAGAAACAAGTTCTTAGCTCATTCCTGCTCACTTCCTACTGGATTCAGCGTCTTGAAACTCTGTATCTCTTTTCTCCCCATTGAAATGCTTTATTCTGAAGTGAAGGCTTGATTTAG
>NW_022196896.1:63113253-63130236 GCF_008632895.1 Mastomys coucha | reverse complement strand
AAAAAAAAAAAAAAAGGACAAGCACAAATCTCAGGAAGTTCCTGAAACTTAACAGAGTCTCAAGGCCCTTCCCCATGGTTATATATACAGAATCTATTGCTGGAGAGGAGACTCTCTGTCCAGCCAAGCTATTGGCAAGTCATTCAGGGAGTTCCAGGGATACAGCTTTCACATTTGGGTAGGCTTTCAGATGACTCAAACATGGTGCCTTGTCATTCATGTTCCTGTAAGACACTCACCCATTCTCCTGTAAGTGACCCTAGTGAACTCACTGGTTCACTAAGCTAGAATTGTTTATTTGGTTTGTTGTCAGCACCCTAATATAGGATGAACAAGACATTGGTTTGTATCTCCCCAGAGAAATTATCCCAATACTTGAACAGTGACCCCTTCTGATGGTTTTCCAGGCAGAGTATCTTCCATGTGCTCACATCTTACTAGTATGAAAACATCCTTTCTTCCTCTGCTTACTTCATCCAGAAGGTGGTGTTGGCTTCTGTCTATTGCATTTCTCTGTAGGAATCACATCCCTTCCTCATTCCTGTGCCCTGCCTGTACTCAGTAGATACCCTTCAGTGCACACTTGACATTTGGACCCTTTGTGTTGGATTATGTTTCCTGTAGAATCCCATTTGATATAAGATTCACTCTTCAAATAGATCTATCTGGCTCTCGGGTCTCAGTCAACTTAGCTTCTTCATAGATTATGATCACAATCTTCTTGGTCTGACATAATGTTTGTGTGAACACACTTGGGATAGCATGTGCTAGTTTTGTGTGACACCAGGCTGTGTGTTGAGATTTGGTCCACTTGTTTATATTGTAATGCTGAATTCTTTATCGGAAGGTCTAGGCCTACAAGTGAATTATTGTGTTTAAAGGTTTTTGTTGAGCAAATATTGTTCCTTAATTTAAAACTATTGGTTAAATAAAATTGACTACAGCCATTTACTGCAGGGATAGATGTAGGTGGGTTTGAGTTACCTGGTTGGGGGTGGAAAGAAGAGAGGAGAGACAAGGAGGAGAAGGAGGAAGAACAAGAAGAGAGGAGGAAGCTACCATGAGGGGAGATGGACCATGAGCCCATGACCAGGAGAAACAGCAAGTATATGGGGTACACTCCTGAGGAGGTAGCCAGGCCAGCAGTTAGAAAAGGAGATTAAGGGTTACCCCCAGTAATTGTCAAATCCCCCCTCCAAAAAAATAACCATAGTCTGAGTCTCAGTTTTGTAAGCTAGTCGGGGATACATTTAAATTGGTTGTCCTACAGCTATGGAGTAGCTGGTGCTCCTTGGGAGACCTGGATAGTGCCAGGGCTGTAAGCATACCACTTAGTCACCCTCTTAGATCTAGCAGAATACTATGCAGAGAGCAACTCACTTCTCTCCAAAACTAACATCTCCCCTACTTTTTTTCTCTAACTCCATGATGTTTCATTGTTTCATGTATATGTGTGAGTATGTAATGTGTGTGTGTGTGTGTGTGTGTGTGTGTGTGTGTGTGCATGTGTGTGATACATGCACATGACTTTGTGGGTTTGTGTTCCTGTTTGCACATCTGCATAGATCGAAGATAGACCCTTCTCTATCACTTTTTGGCTTATTGCCTTAAGATAAGGTCTCTCACTAAACCAGAAACTTTCCATTTTGATGAGACTGGCTATCCAGTGAACTCCCAAGATCTGGTGTCTCCACTGGCCAAGACTAGACTTACAGCCACATGCAGCCATGCTCAGCCTCCTGCTTGCAGAACAAGTATTCCTATCTACTGAGTGATTTGACAGCCTCTAGTGGTTCATATATTTTACATTTTAAAATTAAGTTAACTTACATATTCTCTCTCTCTCTCTCTCTCTCTCTCTCTCTCTCTGTGTGTGTGTGAGTATGTGTGTGTGTATGTGTATATGTGTGTGTAAATACATAAGTGGATATCAGAGGACAACTTGTAGGAGTGGTATCTTTCCTTCTACCATGTGAGCTCCAAGGACTGAACTCAGACCATCAGGATTAAGGGTAAGACCCTAAACTTACCATCTCACCAGCCTTCAGGTGTTGTATTTCTTGATAATAGTTTTCTTATGGTGGATTCAAAATAAGCCCACTATCCACAACTGAAGCCATAACTACAGTCAAAGCTGTATAGCTCCCGTTTCACTTGTCTTCTACCAGTGGGATACCAGCATCCCACCTAAAAACATTTTCTGACTCTTCCCTTTTCCACTGTGTATCTTCTCCCAATCAAGGGATGCCCTCTGTAGCCCACAGAAAGTGCATATTTTGTTCTCTACTGCAAGTCTGGATCCTAGAGCTGCAGTGCATAATGCATTAGAAACACTCCACAAGTATTTGTTGACTAAATAGATGAGTGGACACATGAATGAAAGAGTAAATTAATAAGACAGAATGATATATTTTTTTAGGCCATTTCTACTACTGACACAGAAAATAAATCTATTTCCTTATGTTCAAATTAAGGCTCCCATGAAAAGCTAATTCAAAATTCAAGACAAACTTAATAAGCAAAAAAGCAATGAATGAGTTAGAAAATCACCATTAGCATGCCACTGGTGAGATTGCTCTGGGCAATCCAAGGATGCTAAAATTTATAGGTGGAACTCCAAGGAGACACAGGAATTTGCATAGGCTGGAAGGGTCTCCTGAAGAGTGATTAATTAACATGTAGGGGGCAGAAGTCCTGCCTATGATGGGACTGTTGTCAAATGTATGCATGGTACACTGAGGAATCCCCCTACTAAATGCTGGAAGCTCCTTGAGAAGCAAACACTGCCCTTGGTGGAGCAAACTGATGTTCCCCCAAAAGAAAAGCCACAGCTTAGTTACAGATGTATGAGGCCAAATCATGGAAACTCCTGATGCTGGAGAATTAATGTTAAAGATCAGAACCAAATAGTATTTGGCCTCCCATAAAAGCTACACATTGCTTGCCCATATCTGATCTGACATCTTTGTAACTACCAAAACCTTTAGAACACATTCTTAGCAAAACATCTGACAAGTCCATGGGGACCTCAGACTGCTTCCCCACACTGGGGAGCAGGGTCCTGCCTGGAGGCAGCATGGGGTGCAGCAAAGTTCCTGCATCTGCCTCCATGAGTGGCCCTAGGCCTGTGGTGGACCGGACATGTGACACCATTTTAACCCACAATACCTGACCAGCATGCTTCAAACAGGTCAAGGTCATGAAAACTAAGGAGAAAC
Source organism: Mastomys coucha (assembly GCF_008632895.1). NCBI lineage: Eukaryota > Metazoa > Chordata > Mammalia > Rodentia > Muridae > Mastomys > Mastomys coucha. The sequence continues at coordinate 63,127,018 of NW_022196896.1, read as the reverse complement.
AGATAAACCCTTCTGGGGGAAAAGACACAGTGAGATTTAAAGGCAGCATGGCATGATGAGCACATTTTACAGAACGGATGGTGGGAGGCAGGAGAGGACACAATTGGTAAAGTGCTTGATTTGCAAGCATGAGACCACCAGGAAGCTACACAAAAGCTCGGCATGGCAGGGCACACCTATAACCCTAGTTCTGTGCAGCAGAAACAGAAGGATCCTGGAGACTCATTAGTCAGAAACTATAGCTAAAATTGAGAAGAGATTCTGTCTCAAAAAATAAAGTGAAGAAGAAAAGAAAATGAAATCCTGATGTCAACCTATGGTCTTCATGTTCTTTTATTTTTAACCTTTCATTTTTTTTTATTTTATCATTTAAATTCTTTAAAATTTATAAAATATTATAATAAAGATGAGTATTATAAAAGTTGTTTGATATAAAACAACAATCAATTGAACAGTTTTATGTAGATGCTTGTCTACAACAATACTGAAAATACATATGTTTTTCTCAATATAAATTTTAAATAACTCCAAACATATTAACTGTATGATATTTTAAAATAATATATCACCATTAGGTTTTTTTAAATGAACATAAATAGATAAAGTCTTTTTGTTTGTTTGTTTGTTTGGTTTTTAGTAGAGCTTGAAAACTTGACTCTTACTGTGGTACAAACCCAAAATAAGAACAATTTTTAGATATTGGAGTTCATTGTAATGAGGCTGTACTTCAATGATCCTCATATTACCAAAGGATTTTACCTCCGTAGTAGCTAAGCTAAGAGTTCACAGTTCTGCTGAGCCAAGGATGAATTGTAGGCATGATTTTTGGATATAGACTTCCTGCTATGGTCAAAGCTATTTGACTTGAGTGATTGTCTTCATTCTCAGCCCACAGGGAACAGGTTACATTCATTTAAGAAATGGTGTAAGTATTAAGATGGTCTATCCATGAAGTCATTCATCAACTGTTTCAATGAACAATGGTTCTGTTTGGAGGGTGGCACGACATTAGGTGAGGGTAAGAATCTGGTTCATTGGCTATGATGATTTTGAAAAACATTTATCTCAGAGAAAGAGTAACTTATAAAGACTTCTTCTTCAAAATTGATAAAATAATTATAAATATCAAGCAAAGCATTCAGTCTTGCTCTTTGTTATTCTCTCACAAGCTACCTCCCAAATTAATTGTCTACATTTCTTTTGGCTGTATAAATAATTTGAAATATGTATGCTGTTCTGAAAACCATAGTATAGTATAAAAACATCAAATTAAACAATCCTACTAATAAAGATGATGAAATAGGACAAACATGATTTCAAGACCATTATGTGTTTCATAGCAAGATACTGTCATGTACAAACAAGCATGTACAATATTGGCCCTATTTCTCCAATTACCAAATTAGAGAGATCACTGGATGACAGCCAACAAATTTCTAACTCCTCATATTTTTGGATTTCAATCAATTAGGATATGTTGGTAATATTAATTTTCATATTAAGAGATATTAAGGAAAAATGATTGTTACTTCCTGTTATTTTTGTTGTTAGAGGTGGAATTATGTTTGTGTGGGTTTGTTGAAAGATTATTTTCTTGCTTCTTCTAGGGTGTAGTTTTGCTCCTTATATTGGTGTTTTCCATCTATTGTCCTTTGTAAGCCTGGATTTGTGGAAAGATATTGTGTAAATTTGGCTTTGTCATGGAATATCTTGTTTTCTTCATCTATGGTAATTGAGAGTTTTGCTGGGTATAGTAGCCTGGGCTGACATTTGTATTCTCTTAGGGTCTGTATGACATCTCCCCAGTCTCTGATGAGAAGTCTGGTGTAATTCTCATGGGCCCACCTTTATATGTTAGTTGACCTTTTTCCCTTACTGCTTTTAAAATTCTTTCTTTGTTTAGAGCATTTGGTGTTTTGATTATTATGTGATGGTAGGGATTTCTTTTCTGGTTCAGTCTATTTGGAGTTCTGTAGGCTTCTTGTATGTTCATGGGCATCTCTTTCTTTAGGTTAGGGAAGTTTTCTTCTATAATTTTGTTGAAGATATTTACTGGCCCTTTAAGTTGGGAACTGTCACTCTCTTCCATACCTATTATTCTTAGGTTTGGTCTTCTCATTGTGTCCTGGATTTCCTGGATGTTTTGGGTTAGGAACTTTTTGCATTTTGCATTTTCTTTGACTGTTGCGTCAATGTTTTCTATGGTATCTTCTGCCCCTGAGATTCTCTCTTCTATTTCTTGTATTCTGTTGGTGATGCTTGCATCTATGACTCTTGATCTCTTTCCTAGGTTTTCTAACTCCAGGGTTGTCTCCCTTTGTGATTTCTTTATTGTTTCTAGTTCCATTTTTAGATCCTGCATGGTTTTGCTCATTTTCTTTGCTTGTTTGATTGTGTTTTCCTGTAATTCTTTATGGGATTTTTGTGTTTCCTCTTTAAGGGCTTCTAGCTGTTTACCTGTGTTCTCCTGTATTTCTTTGAATGAGTTAATTATGTCCTTCTTAAAGTCCTCTATCGTCATCATGAGAAGTGATTTTAGATCTGAATCTTGCTTATCCGGTATAATGATGTATCCAGGACTTGCTGTTGTGGGAGAATTGGGTTCTGATGATGCAAAGTAAGCTTGCTTTCTGTTGCTTATGTTTTTATGCTTGCCTCCTGCCATCTGGTTATCTCTAGTGCTACCTGCTGTGGCTATATTTGGCTTGAGCCTGTCCTTCCTGTGATCCTGGTTGTGTTAGAACTCCTCAGAGTCAAGCTGTCTCTGTGATCCTGGGCTTGTTAAAGCACCTGAGAGGAGAGCCTCCTCTGGGTATTGTGGGACCAGTCTCAGAGATTGCACCCAAGGTCTGCTTAGGACACAGGTCCAGACAGATTGGAAGGAACCCATGCCACTGAACTGGCAAAGTTACTGCATGCCTGAGTCCTGCTGGTCCCAGTTACTGCCTCTGATCCTCTGATCTCCACATTCTTCTGCATGCGTGAATACACCTGCATGTGCACACACACACACACACACACACACACACACACACCACACCACACCAAACAGAAACTCTAGAAGAATATAGCACAAAACGGCAAAATATGATTACATCATAGTCAAGCATATAAAACCTTGCTAAAATTAATTCATTAGTTTTGGCCAGTGAGCTAAATAAGGTTATGGAGATGTCAATGAAAAGGCAGGCAATGACAGAGGAGAGCCTCTGTTTTTCTTCATAACCCTTTTGGAAGCCTGAAATCATTGTAAACCAATGTTAAGCCAGGAAAAACTGCTGAGTGCGAGCAACCTTCTACTCTTGTGCAAACATGCCTCACCCTCTCTCTGTTGGCCAGTCCTATGCCTCCTTCACACTGGCAGTGGAGATGCCTCATTGAGCCCATGATCTAGCTGACTTCTGGTTGTATATTGTCCTCCTGTTCCACTGTTAGTTAGTAGTTTCATTCACTAGGTAAATGATAAAAATCCCTGTGCCTCAGGCTGAAGAAATAACTCTGGTAAATGTTCCTCTAATGCAGCAACTTCAATGGAGGAGAACCTCCTGGGGGTAAATTACCTGCATTTGCCACCAAGCTCATTGTCTTTCTGAGTGTCTCATTGATGCTGGGGTCCTTGTGAGAATAGATTTTCCACTGAGGATCAAGGATGATGGCTTTCATGGGTGCTTTTCTGATGACTCATTTACTGGAATCCATAATGAGATCTAACTTATGAGTGACACCAAGCTCTTGTAACTGGAGTTTATGATCTGTAATTGGGCATGCAGAAATTGTTCACAAAAGGCCAAACAAGACAGAAAAGGCCATATAGCTTTACTGAATGCAGAGGCAGTGCATAACAAAGTTGAGTGTGTGTATGTGTGTGTGTGTGTGTGTGTGTGTGTGTGTGTCTGTCTGTCTGTCTGTCTGTCTGTCTGTCTCCCACTGAGCTTAAGTTGATTGCTTCCATGAGCATGAATAAGACCATATTTACCAAAGCATGGGGAACTTACCAGTGGCTATACCACTGAAGAAAATAATTTCTATTCCTTGGCAGGAATGAAGATGTTCTAAAGAGACACCCCCTGTGTCCTTCCCATTGCCTACCTGATTGTTGAGATAAAGAGCCCCCAAGAAACTGGAATCTCTCCAGGAGCTGCATGATGAAAAGGCCGATGCATGATGCCAGCCAGAAGGGAAGCTTGTCTTACAGGAAGGCATTTCACACAGTTTCAGCAGGAGAATTTGGACAGCACCAAGACTGTGGCTCCTTGCCTTCTATTCAAACTTAAACTTCAGAGCTGGGATATTGACTCAGAGGTTAAGAGCACATACTGCTTCTTACACCTAGTCTTCTACAGGTGAGTTGAGGCTGGGATTCTGATCCTACTGCTTGAGCAGGGTGTACTTTTCTGTCTAGCCCATCTCCCCAGCCACAATGGGCAGGTTTCTACTTGTTTATTTTCCTCTGAGGAATCCTGCAGTGTGAAGAAACCTCATGCTTACTGAAAAAAAAAAAACAAACAAACAACAAACAAACCCCCAAACAAAAACAAAACAACAAACTCCAGAACAAACAAACAACAACAACAACAAACCAGATTGTATTCTGTTTTAAATTCTTAGAAACTGACACTCCCACCCCCCAAAAAGAATTAAAGTTCTCCTGTGTTTAGCCAAGCTGTTTTTCAGGGAAGTTCTACCAAGGCTCCATCTCCTAACAGCATCTGAGAAAGCCACCTCACCTCGCCAGCTTGGCTGGGAAAAGCTGCATTCTGGGATGGGTTGAACTTCACTCTTTAATCTCTGTTGGGACTGTGTTCTCTCCCCAGGGCCTCCCTACACAGGCACTGAGCTTTTTCTTTGCTTTGTATCTGTGATTGTTTTGCCCCCATTTAAACCCAGTTTTCATTTAGGTTTTTTCCCCCCTTGGTATTGGACAGCATCCTTTATGAATAAACATTTTTATTTCTGCATCAGATGACATTTGATGGATATCTCACGTGTAATCATTGCCCAATCACTGTAGACTTATATCAAACTGCTCACGGTTTAAATCTATTAAGTCTATTGAGCTGACTAGAATGTTTTCAATGAAATACCACAGACTAGACGCTTAAGAAACAGTCACAATTCCTAAGCTTAGCACTCAAAGTCAAGGATTAAGTGAGCGAGGTTGGCTAAATCTGGAGGGTGTAGGGGAGGCGGGTCACTAGCCTCTCCCATGGGTTAGTACATGGTCAGCAGCTGGCTCTCCCCGGGGTTAGTACATGGTCAGCAGCTGACTCCTAAGTTCTCTGTTTGAGTCACAATTTCCAAATTTTCCTTTCTTTTTTCATTATTTTATTTTATTTTTTCCTCCCATGTAAGTGTGTTTAACGTGTTGGCGCATGTGCACTTGTATGTGACTGTCAGCAGGTGTGTGTGTGTGTGTGTGTGTGTGTGTGTGTGTGTGTGTGTGACATGCACCTGTGTCACAGGAGAGGACCATTTCAGGTATCTGTTCTTGCTTTCTGCTGTGTTTTGCACAGTGTCTCATCGCCACTGAGTTCGTCTGGCTAGCTGGCCAGGGAGCTTTCTTCTGGAGAGCCTCTGGCCCCCACCTCCCATTTCTTAGTAGGGGTTTCTGGCTTTTGCATGAGCTCTGGGAATCCAAACTCAGATCTTCATGCTTGTGCAGAAAGCAGTTTTACCTGCTAAAATCGTTCTCTAGACTCCCAATTTCCCTTCTTAAAGCACACAGGTTGGTAGTGGATTAGGAATCACACTGATAATCTTATTCTGTTAGAATAGCAATAAAGGACAGTTAAGGGAAAACATCTTCTGGTCAAGAGAACAGAATCTCTGACCTCGGTAGAGAACTAGCATCCCAGCTCCTTCTGCAACACGGAAACAAAACAATAGCAGCAGCAGCAACAATAGCACACACACACACACACACACACACACACACACACACTACACACACTAAGGCAAACAAAACAAAAACCTTCTAAACGTGGTTTAGAGGACATAGAGGAGAGGTAGACAGTGGTGGTAGAAATGCCTGGTTACCAACAGGATTAGTACATGTGTATTCAATCTATTTGTTTGGGATATACCTTCATCTTAGGGGCCAAAGATTCCAAATTCCTTGGACCTTGTCATTCTCCTGAAATGAGGATACCTGATGACTCTGTTTACAGATGCAGAGATAGGCTGCTTGCCATCCAATAGCAGCAAGGATCCTGAAATCAACTACAGACAATGACAGATACAGAAAGGGCTGCAGTAGGGCCTGGTATCTTAACATTTCTTTCCTAAAGTCCCACTACAGACTCAGGCATGTTATCCAGAGGGTGCTTCTGTGAGAATGTAGGGAATGGAGTCTGATGAACACCCCAGCTCAAACCTCACACCATGCCTGCTTGTTATTTGCATCTCTTTGATGCTAGTCCCAGAACTATTTCAGGCCAGTGTGACATTTCAGTCAAAGTTCCTTGGATCGGTGAGAAAAGATGGCCTGGCCACTAACACGGAGGCATGATCACTGGTGGCCCATCAGAGCTGGGAAGCCACACTTCAGACTGGGAATTTTTAGTGTTACTTCCTGTGTACAGGAGACAGAGGCTGGCTGCCTGTCCCCTGATGGTAAGTGAAGCAGAAGAGAACGGTATCGCCTTTTACAGTTACCAGACCTCTGTGAGAACCAGAACAGGAAAGACAGAGCACTTGCCTGTCCATCTGGAGTAAGAATATTCTGAAGAGAGGCTGGAGAGATGGCTCAATGGTTAAGAGCACTAACTCTTCTTCCTCTTCAAGGTCATGAGTTCAAATCCCACAACCACATGGTGGCTCACAACCATCCATAATGAGATCTGACGCCCTCTTCTGGAGTGTCTGAAGACAGCTACAGTGTACTTACATATAATAAATAAATACATTTTTTTTTAAAAAAAAGAATATTCTGAAGACATCTGCATCCCATTTACTGTATAAGAATGTTAAAACAAGGCACCCTGAGAAATTGAAACATACTCTAGGAATCTTACGCTGGGAAAGACAACGTTAAAGACTGGTGCCAGCCAGAGGAGGAACCTGTCTCCCACTGTCCCCCAAAAAGAGATTTCATGAAGTTCTGACAACTTTTCAAGAGAGAATAGAGTGCTGACAATGACACATAGTTCCACACTTGTTCCACACATAGTTGACCAAGAGTGCTCAACTATGCATATCCTTGGCCCCTCTACTTAAACCTGAACCTCATGTCCAGACCTGGAAGACATTCTTGGGTGGCAGTTGGTGCATCACTGGATCTCTCTGTCCTTCTTCCCCGTGTGATCATGTTGAGGAATAGCCCCTCTTTTTCTTCTCATTGTTAATTTGGTATTTTTTTCCATTGTTTACTAGGACAGGATGATAAACCTAGTTTAGAGTTGTCAAGGCACAAGCTGTGACACTAACTAACGGCAGCAATCTTATTTTTTAGATTACTGTGTCTGAAGCCACACTGTCACTGACAGGTTGGTGGTTTTAGAACTTTTCATTTTTGCGTGTTTACTGTACAACATCGTTCCCAGGGAGATGTGGACAAAGTCTACTCACCTCCAAGCAGACAATCGACCAAAGCAAGACTAGAGTCAAAGCCCATCTTGGAGGTCTAGTGCGTTTTGTTGCAGTTACTTCTGGGGTTCCTTAAAGCAGAAATGACTCAAGGATGGCTCCCTCGCCAGAGTCCATCGGGGATGAGAGATAGCTCAGGAAAGGTGGGAATCTACAGCTCACTGCACAGGCAGGTATCAGATGGCCTGAGCCTCTTTCAGGCCGCTGGGATGGGTCCAGTTCCTTCCTGGTGACTTAGTTTCCTCTTCTACTCTCTCAGCTCCTGTGAAAGTGTCCCTCAGCTGTCTACTGCTTATAGAAGCTTGAGGAAGGAAGGGCCTAGTGAACCTGGTCTGTTTGTAGGACTTCGTGAAGCCTTTTTTATTGTTCCTACCTGAGCTTAATGAAGCCCCTGTTAACATGTTGGCATTTCTTCTAGGCTCTGTCCAACAGTTACCTAGCAACAGCCAGGTTGGAGCCTGGCTTGCTATAAAAAGACTGTTTGGCTTTTCTGACACATTCTCTGACCCCTCCCTCTCCTTCTCTCTCCCTCCCTCACCTCCACTTGTTCCTAGCCAGCCTCTTCCCTTCCTCCCTCCCTCTCTCCCTCCCTCTCTCCCTTCCTTCCTCTCCCCCTGCCCCCTCTCCTTCTCTGTCTCCTCTCTTTCTCTGCTTCTACTCCCTTCTCAAACCCCACCTCCCATGCTCCCAAATAAACTTTCTTTTATACTAGACCTGCCCTATGGCTGATATCTCATATGCTTCAGCACAGACCTGCTTAGGCACCCCCTAACCCCATCCCTACCGCACCATACCTCATTTTACAAAACATATCAGCCCCTGTAGAATGGAACCTCCCTCTAGGACACCCTCTAGGGTAAATGGTTTAATATTGGAGAAAATTGCCACATAGCATTATCTGATGATGTGGTGGTTTGAGTAAAATTAAATCCTATAGGCTCATCAAGTTTAATGTTTTGTTCCTTGTCAATTGATTGTTTAGGAAGGATTAGGAATCATTTCCCTTCCTGAAGAGGGTATGTCACTGCGAGTGGGCATTGAGGTCTCAAAAGCCTGTGCCAGGTCCAGTCTTTGCTCTCCTTTCCTGTGGATGGGATCTTAATCACCCACCTACTGCTCAGCACCATGTCCACCTGCCTGCTGCCATGCTCTAGCCATGATGACTGTCGACTTACCCTCTGAAAAGTTTAGGCAAGCCCCCATTAAATGCTTTTATTTTATAAGTAGCCTTAGTCATGGTGTCTCTTCACAGCAACAGAACAGTACTTAAGACAGATGAGTTCATCTCAGATTTGAATTTTGTTTCCCATGCCATCTATAAACTAGAAATGCCACTAGAGGAGAAGAAGCCAGAGACATTGGGCTATTCTTTCTTGGGCGATCAACCATCAGCATTTTTCACCCAGGCACTTCCACAATAAACACGCAAGGGACAAGATGTTCCTGTGACCTCTTTCAGGGTGGCTTCTTCATGTAAAGAACCTAAGAATGCATCGCAAGGGTCATTTCTATCTCACTTATGCCCGACCAAGGCTTGTTAAGCTTCAAGACACCAGTTATATTATTTCTTTTATAAGAGCAGGCATGGCTACCATGAAGGTGGACATTTCCTCCCTAACCAAAATTACAAGCATCCACCTGATGTTGAAAATTCTCTTTCCCAGATCATCATTGGAAACTGAATGAGGCAGATTAATAGGTGAAATGCCTCTGATCATCTAAGTTTTCTTTAAATACAAAATTGAGGTCCTAGGGCTTCCTGTCTCCTCCTAGATCACCACCCGACTGCAATGTATTTAGGTTTATGAGGTCAGAGAGTTTCTGCAGCAATGTGTGGAAGGGGACTGATGCACAGCTTCATTTTTTGGCTTCAGCTGATGCCTGCTGCCCTCTGGGTGATGTGTTTCATTCCCATTATGACTCTGAGAATGCCCTTGATAGCTGGGCGACATGACTTATGGATCATCCTTTTGTTAGGGGTAACAATGCTCATCAGGTAATTTTGCCCCATCTTGCAGTCCATTAGCTGTAGTTATCACAGCCTTTCTTCCTCCAGCCAGTTGGCTTGTCAGTATGCTTCTCTCTACACCTGCTGCATGCCAGTACCTCCAGCCTTAGCAGCTCCCATTGAAGATCATAGATTGTACAAAGACAGAATGTCCCTTAGATGTTAGGTAGATACCTATAGAGAGATTAGCCTGTGATGTGGTCTCATTCCTCTTGCTGTCCTCCAGTATCGCCCAGGGCAGATAATAGGTGTCTTAGTCAGGGTTTGTACTCCTGCACAAAACACCATGACCAAGAAGCAAGTTGGAGAGGAAAGGGTTTATTCAACTTACACTTCCATATTTCTGTTCATCACCAAAGGAAGTCAGGACAGGAACTCACACAGCACAGGAACCTGGAGGTGAGAACTGATGCAGAGAGGCCATGGAGGGATGTTACTTACTGGCTTGCTCAACTTGCTTTCTTACAACCCAAGACTACTAGCCCACGAATGGCACCCCTCACAATGGGCCAGCTGGATTTCATACAGGCATTTTCTCAAGGGAGGCTCCTTTCTCTATGATAACTCCAGCTTGTGCCAAGTTGACACACAAAACCAGCCAGTACAACTGATAACTTCTTCCAGGGTTTTAGACTTGGAATATGACCCCAAGGGGCTCCTGTACTTTCATTTGTTAATGTACTTCATTCCTTTCAAGTACAATTAGATGTATGTGAGAAACAAAGACATTATGGGAAGTGGCCCATATGACTGCTGACAGAAGGATTTATGTCTAATTCTCACAGATTAGTACAAAACACCCCATGCAGAGACTATGGTAGGATCTTAAACTAACATACAGTTTGTCTGGGAAATGACTCTGGAGGCATAAAGTTTTGCAGTCTATTTTAATAAATGTTCAACCTCTCCTCCAGCCCACCACCTACAAGAGGTATTGGAAAATAAAAGTTATTAGGACACAGGGGAAGTAGATCTGTTTGAAAATATTTATTTGGGAAGTGAGTCCAATCTTTGTTATCAGGATATCAGCAGTTCAGTCCCATAGCAAACACCAAATATGAATCAGCAGCTGCAGTCCACCAGCCCTCTCAGCAAGCAGACACCATGCAAGAACCAACAGCTATAGTTCAATCCTGAAGAAACTGCAAGGTTTACCAACTAGCCTGAGGCTGTGGAAGCATCAAGAAGCTGCAGGAACCTCACAAGAAGTTCTTTGGTGAGTTTCTCTCTGGTATCACCACAAGTGGAGTTTAACAGCACAATGTAAGGTGAACCAATATGCAGGTGATGTTATTGAAGACTAGCAAAGCAGAGCAAAGCACAGCAATGTTTGACCTCCCACTCTCTGTGGGGCCATATTTATATCATGTATCTTTTCACTTGTTTCTGCTTCAGGAAAATATTCTTTCATGTGTCTACTTTAGCTAGACATCCTTTCACCTGTGTGCCCCAGCAAACCATCATCTCACATAACTGACTTTTCAAAGAAACCAGAAGATTCCACTTCATAACTCCCTTAAGAAACACAGTCACAGCTGAGGGATGAGTGGGGCTAAGGAGACAGCTTATTAAGTAGAGTGCTTGTCAGATGAGCACAACTTAAAAAGCCAGATATGGTGGTTCATCCTTGAATTCCAGTGTTTGGGAGGCTGAGACAAGCAGATCTTTAGGATTCAGTTAGTGGCTAACACTCTAGCCTACTGTGTGAGTTCTAACCCAGTGAGAGACCCTGCCTCAAAGCCCAACATGGATGAAGAACCTCACCTGAAATTGACCTCTGGTGTATGTACACACATATGCACACACATACATGTAAACCTGCATACATACCCCTACACACATACACACACATACACACTCATACACATATACACACCTGCATTTACATGTGCATTTGCACCACATGTACAAATATGATTTAAAGTTTAAAATCTAGTATAATAGAACATCATTATATCTTCTGCTTTCTATACTCTGGGATTTTGAAAACTTCTGTCATCTCATGCTTCATTTTTGCCAGACCCTGGGCTTTATGATCCAGATAAGATATTTAAATAGACACTTGAAGACTAACTTCATCATGGTGCTATTTTCAAACTTGGGGTTATAGTCTGTGCCCTAAGAAGCTTGGTTCAGCCAAATATCCTCATGTAGCCAAGCTGATTGTAAAAGGAGGAAAAGGGAGATTCATTCAGTATGGACACATTGGAAGTAAGAACAAAGAGAGCCCAGGACAGCCTCAGTCCATCCCTGTGTTCCTGAAGTTCCTGAACTTCACAAAGAGGACCAAGGACATGCACATATAATATGACCATCTGACAAATGGAGGCCAAGGTTCAGTCCCACCAATCACCAATGAGTCTATCACTGTCTCTGTAAAGTTGTAAATCTCCTTCCTGAAAGGGAAAAGTTTCCATTCTGTGTAGTCCAAACTCTTTGTCTTCCAGCCTACCATTCCTGGGACATTATAATTTCTTGGGGGTCTACTATTTTAATAGTCCGACAACTAAACTATCTCTTTAGAATATATTCATTTATGCTGGGTGAGCTACAACCCCAGAATTTGGTTGGATAATTCAACTTTACACAAGGATATACTTTATCTCCCTAGGTCTTAGACAAGCCTAGACCTGACTAAGAGAAAAGGTAAGTCCTTGCTTCTCAGCAGGTCTTCAGCATCCCACCAACTGGACATCCTGATGTGACCTGACATACTCCCAGTATGGAATTCATTTCTTTTGTTCTTTTATGAAAACAGCTTTTCTGTCAACTAGGACACTTTTATATGATCATTCTCAGAATACTAATGTATTTTCCATCAAAATCTTTATGGCGATAAATTATGATTAAATTAAAGAAACTACAAAATGGGTAAGTTAATAATGTAAAATAATGGCTCAGTCTATCGATTGTATCATGTAGACCAATTACAGTGTTGCCAAAGATCAAAAGTCACCTGAAATTACCCATTTCTGCTTGTCGACAATGATTATTGTTACAGTAGAATTGGTGGTGGCAGGAAGTGGTGGCTCAGTGGGAAGAAAGAATGACTTGAAAAAATTCAAGAGTCACAAGGACCATGTCCTAAAATGCTATTTTCTCTAAAGTTAGAAGGTTATACTGTCCTCAGAAATACTTGGCAGAGTAGGGAGACAGCTCAGTGAGGAAGAATACTGGCTATGCTTGAATCTTCAGCATCAATGTAAAGTCCCAGGTGTGACTGTGAACCTGCCTGTAATCCCACTTCAGTGGATACTGGAAACGAGGTTCTGTGTGGCTTACTGGCCACCAGCTTACCTCCAGACTTCATCATAGACTATCTCAAGGGAATATGGTGGAGAGAGGGAAAGCAGGCTATCTAGTTATGTGGTATTTACCCAACAAAATCCACAGAAACTTAAAGCCATGGGAGACTGTGGCATTTACTTAGAAAATGTAGCTAGGTGATGTCCTAGCTATGTTGATAGAGTGGCTTAGCAGCCAGGTACCAGTTCCCATGTTCCTCTGTATTGTAGGCTTAGATTTTTTTTTAAAACATAGTTTTCATAAGGGGTTTCAAATGCTTTGACTCCTCTTCTAGGCTACTGTCCAAAGGTAGGGAAGAAAATACAGTAAACAGGACAAGGGGATGTGGACCTGTTTAGAAGTAGTTCTTTGGAGCGATTCTAATATCTGTCAGGATGCCAGCAATACCATTCGGTGGTGTGCTTTTTTGACTAGTAATAAGTACCTTCTTTTAAAGGGCTTCAACAAAGCCTGAAACTTGAACCTATTCATATGGTAATTTAAATCCCAAGAGTGTTCTAACCATTGCTTTCCTTTCTCTTGCTAACAAGGAAACTGGAGGAGTCTAAACTGATTTCAGGGATGGAGGGATCCATCTATGGCCTCCAAAGCTGCTAACCTTTGAACCAAAGATATTGTAGCCTCTTTCCCTGTCTCTGCCTGCTTGGGCTCTGTCTGACTCCTAGTCCCCTCAAATCTATAGTTTATAACAAGACAAAGAAGTCATTCTCAGAAGATCTAGACTGACTGCTCAGAGGCCTGGATCACACACTGAGTCACCGTATTCCAAGGTTCCTGACTGGAGACAAAATCATATAAAGAAAATTAATACAAGATGAATAAGGACTTTGATCAAGTAGAAGAGCTAGGGTTTTTTTTTTTTTTTTT
>NW_022196896.1:63099228-63113209 GCF_008632895.1 Mastomys coucha | reverse complement strand
TCTTCTCTCTCTCTCTCTCTCTCTCTCTCTCTCTCTCTCTCTCTCTTATAGCAAGAAGACTGATTCTGGCTATAAATTTATAAATTGACAAGAGCACACTTTTATTTTGGCCTTCTAGCCTAAAAAGCATGAGAAAATTAATTTGTTACTTAAGCTGTTCAGTCTTGGGAGATGTATATGAAAAATAGCTTAATTTAAAGTGAGACTCCATGTGTTGTTTGTCTAGGGTAGTTCAGAGATTCACCAGTCTGACCGTGAATGTTTTCAGTAAAGTAGAGGCTTTATTCAGATACTGGTGCCAGGGATACACCCAAGATTTGGGATTCTCACGGTATATCTCCAAGCCATATTGTCAGGTATATATAATGGCAAAAATATGAGGCTATGTACTTCCTGCCTATGTATAACTCTGTATTTCCTGTCTATGTGCAATCAGGGTGACACAAGCTTGTTCACAGAAGCAGAAACACACGGTTGCCATTTTGACTAGTTATCTTGCAAGAATGGCAGTTTGGGTTAAAATTTAAACAAGAGTAGATGATTACAAGACTATCCCCCTAGCATTCCAGGAAGTCATCGGTTCTTGGGCAAGTGACAGAATGGCAGTCTCACGGGTACAGTTTCCATAGGCTAGAGGCTTCCAGGCTAGAGGCATTTTTATTTTCTATATCTCTTAAACATGGATATTAAAACCTTAAATGTAATGTTAACGACCACACATGATACCGTTTCCATGACATTGCCATTCATGGTGGGGTGGAACTTCGTGACGTTAACAGCTGTTTGAGTGTCACCCCCCACCACTCCTGTAAATAACTCATTACTGGTGCTGTGTATGAAATCCTAATCCATTCACTGGTTTCTCCAAGTTGGACTTTGGTGAACGAATGCTTTACTGTATCATAGGTGCCCATGTGGGATGAATATGCTTTTGTTGGTGTCTCCCCATGAAGAGTTAATGTAGCCACCATCCCCTAGGCATGAAATCCTGGACCAAATGAAATGGAGAAGGCAAGCTGAACACTAGGATGCTTGCATTCTCTGTCTCTTCTGACATCAGACGTAAGACTAGCTGCTTCAAGATGCTGCTGCCTAGGCTTCTGTGCTTCTGGAGCCAGTTACGAGTGACCAAAGCCTGGGACCACAACTCAGGTTAACCCAATGTGACTGTGATTCAACTGAGAAAACTTCTGCTATCAGGTTCAGGTGCTAACTATAGACATTTTTTAGTCTTTGAGTTAGAGGGAGGTATTTGTCTCAGAGTCAACAGGATGTTGAGTCAGACACAGAAGGGGGCAAAAAAAAAAAAAAAAAAAAAAAAAAAGAAAAGAAAAAATGGCTATTAAGGAAGAGAAACATAGCTCAAGGTAAATTATAATTGAACTCTGAACCTGTAACATCCCAACCTCTCTCATCATCACCAAATTTACAATAAAGTAATCAGTCTGCATTGCCAAATGTAAAAGTAATTCTTGGGGGGGGGTGTTCTTAGGCTCCCTCTTCTTCCAGATTACTGCAGGGTGCTTCTATGCCCACTCTAGCCTGCTTTAGCTCCCAAAAAGATGACCCAGAGACCTACTATTTTTATTAACAAGCTGCAGGCACTAAGCTGGGCAGGCTCTGCGCTGTCTAACCTGACTAGGCTGCTACTAACCAGCCGCATATCCCATTACTTGCCATCTGGTCTTGTCCTGGCTCACTCTGGTCCATGTGTGTCCCCATGACTACTCTCTCATTGTGACCTCAGGGCAAATCCTCCTGGTCCCTCGACATGGTCTCTCCTGCATCCTCCTCTTTCTACTGGTCTCTTTGGCACATCCCAGACTGGGCTGGGAAGTCCCACCCTATTCTCCTTCGCCCAGATAATTGGCTGATCAGCTCTTTATAAAAGCAATCAGCGGTGATAGAAAACAATTTCCACCTAACATTGATACCAGAGATGCTTGACCATGCCAGTGTCTGGACTGCAACCAGATGTCTGGACTCAGTAATCAGCATCTGAATACACAATGCACAAAACTATCACCCAACTTGACCTTTGGGTCTAGTGTAAGCTTTCTTTACAAACTTCTCATCTAACTGGTGAGCTCCAGCTCAATAAGAGACCCTGTCAAAAGTGAGTGGATAGAGACAATCAGGCTTTCTTCACATTTATCACGTGTACAAGTGGACCATGTGCGCGCACACACACACACACACACACACACACACACACACATACACAAACACAAATTTGTGAGATGAAAAACATACGTAAACCTTAAAAAAAAAAAGACAAAAGTCTCTAATATAAAACTGGAGACCTCACACCAAACATTACAGCCATTTACAAAGAGAATAACTTCAATCCTCATAAATTCAACGATTTAGAAGTGAGCCAATTACAAAGCCACAAATGATTAAAATTCAATCAAGATGAATTAGACGATCAAAATAGCAATCAAGCATCAGAGATATTCAAATTATAATTTACATCCCCCGCCCATAATTTCCAGACACTAATTGCTCTACTGGGAAGGCTACCAAACATCTCCAGTTTTTTTATCAGCTTCACTCAATATCTCCCAGAGAATAAGAGACAGGATGTTGTCACAACTCAGAAGCCCAGCATTGCCCTGACAGTAAAAGCTCATCAACTAAGCATAAGAAACTATAGACATCTTTCAAGAAGTTGGGTTCAAAAGCTGTTAATAAAATAAAACCAACTAAACCCTGCTCTTTATGTGAAGATCTATATGTGGTGGCTGCTTTTCAGTCAACAGTGACTTGTTTAATTTAACCCGACTCAATATTTTGAGGAAGAAATCAATATGCCTCCAGTATAATATCAGCATGCTGAGAAAACATAGCATGTTTCACAGGGCTATGAGAAAATATCTCAGCCAGTTCAGTAGGGCAAGGGCTTACCTCATACCAATAAACAGTGGAAAATACATACAGTCAGGGCTGGGAAGATGCAAAGAGAGGTGACCTGAGTTCAATCCCCAGCACTCATGCACAAAGCCAGGCATGGTGATAGATACTTGGCATTCCCATGCCAAGCAGGCAGAGACAGCAGATCCCTAACCTTGCTGCCCTTATAACCTCTACTACTCAGTAAGCCCTAGGTCCTTTGAGAGACCTTGACTCAGAACTCATGGAGCAAGTTGACTTCTGACATCCACATACAGGAGTGCACCCACATTCATGCCCCTCCCCACTGTGTTCCACGCATCTGAGCATGCAGAAAAATCTAACATCATGCTTAGTGGAGAAACCCTTGGCTTCCCCCAAGATAACAAACAAAGCAAGAATTTCAACTCTGAGCATGTTTTATTCAACACATTACTTGAAATCCTAGCCACACAGTAAGGAAAAATAGAAATACCCTATAATAGAATATATAATAGAATTATAATAAGCAATAACAGAAATACGCTATAGAATGGAAGATATATAGCTATATTTACTTGCAGTGACATGGCCGCCTATCTCAAAATCCCAACAAATTGATTTCAGCAGGATGTAGGATACCAGATCCACATGTCGGCACAGGACACCAGTCACATGTCTTGGTGAGCACTCACAGACAAGAGAGGGAACCATGATAAAGTAGCATGCAAATCCAATCCGAAGAAGACGAAACATCTGAAAAGGCAAGGCATGTGCATGCCTGGCAAGAGACACAGTTCGTGTACAATGACAATTACACAATGCTGACGGGAGGGCCCAGAGCACATCTATAGGATTATGGATCCTATGTTCATGTATTGAAAACTCAAAATAGTTAGAACATCATTTCCCCCTAAGGTAGAAGAGGATCTGCAGGATTCTAACAATTCATATGACTTGTTAGCAGAAAAGTTAATCCAATTTTTTGGATTTATTTTATTTATTTGTATGCACATCTGAGTATGTGGGGTGGGCAGTATATGTACATACAATATATCCATGTCAGTGCATGCGCATGCAGGTGCACACATGTGTGTAAGCCCTGGGCCCGGAGGATGGCATTGAGTGTTCTCCCTTGTCACCATTCATCTTATTCTTATGAGACAGGGTCTCTCACTAAACTGGAAACCCACACTCTTTTGGCTAGGGTGGTAGCCAAGAGGGGTCAGTGACCCATCTGTCTCTTCTCTTTGTGTTTGAGTTATAGATGTACACCAGCCATGCCTGGACAGTTTGGGGATTCCGGGATCTGAACTTTAGTCATCATACTTGCTTAGCCAATGTTCTTCAGTGCTGAGCCCTCTCCAGCCCCTAGTCCTAAATTTTAAGTGAAAAAACAAAAACAAGAACCCTCTATTTGCAACCAAGCCTGACCAAAAAAGAAAAGGTGGCATGAGTTACTCTACCCAATGTCAAGGCTTTCTATACATGTCAAATGAGCAGCAGTATGTCATTCTGCTAGAGGTAAGTCCAGATGCTGGGGGAACAGGCCATCCAGAAAACAGGCAGCAACCACAAGAGCTCAGCTTATCCTTGACAAGTTAGCCAGTTCAATGGGGAAAATGAGTCTTTCATCAAGAGGAATAAAGCAATTGGGGATTGCATATTCACAGCAGGAAGGCGGAAGGAAAAAGAGTGAAAATAAACTTCACACAGATGGACAAGATGCTCCAGACAGGACTACAGATGTAATGTAAACATAAAATGAAAAGACTTTCAGGGGAACAAAGGACAGGATGTTTACTTTCTGAGAAAAGCATTTCCGAGAATTGGTGCAAACATAAAAAGGGCCTATACAAAACACTTGCTGAACATGGAGGACTTAAGTTCAAATCCCCCAACCCAAGTAAAGACAGATACATGTATCTGCAATCTCAGTGCACCTCCACTGAAATGGGAGAATTTGGAACATTCTAAGGTCAGTTGGTGTGGTACACACATCAGTAAATAAGAGGCCTTGTCTCAAGCAAGAAAGAAGGCAAGGACTGATGCTAGGAATTGTCATTTGACCGCCACCCATATGCATAACATTTACACACCTGTATTCTCACACACACACACACACACACACACACACACACAGATAAACATAATAGTACCTTGAGCCTCTTAAATAGTCAATCCTTTTAGCTATGGGAATGCCCATATAGAAAAAGAAGGCAAAGCAAGCTAAGCTCTAGAGACATTGATGGCAAATTTATAACTAAGGGCTAGATCTGTCATTTAAAACAGACAGCCTTCACTATCCTGCTCTCCTTCTGACATAATAAAATACCCTAATAAAACCATAGAGTCAGACCACTGGACTATGAAATGTTTATCCTAGAAAAACAAAATCTTATGTTCCCAGTAAGTATTCCTATCAGCTTTCTTTCAATGGTTGATGTTCCCAGTAAGTATTCCTATCAGCTTTCTTTCAATGGTTGATGACTAGTAAGTTCAATCAAATGATACACACATACACACACACACACACACACACACACACACACACACACATATTCATACACTCATACATTGTTACTTAAGGGATTAAATAAAGGTAAATATCATGGTTGTGACATTTAACTGTATATTTGCAAAGGAAAAAAACAGATAGACCAGTTTCTTTTAAGAATGTAAATACAATACTCTTTTTAAAAATTCTACCATCTAGGAACATATTCACATTGTTTTGTAACTCTCATCAAGTGGAACTTTCCCAGGAATGTCATGCTGAATTATTAGTTAACGAATATAACACATACACTCACACACACCACATGACATAAATCTCAATGGATTAAGAAAAGTCAAGTGACAACATCTTATGCTCTTTCATGATAAAGCTAACCTAAAATTTTAAAGAAATAGATGTATTCTAGTGAGGAGAACCCATAGTCAGTATTGTAATGGTGTTTGGGTGGGAGTTGGGGAATGCAGCTCAATGGCCCAGTGTTTGCCTTGCATACATAAGGCCTTGGATTCACCCTACAGCACCAAAACGCATTATTTTAAAGTGCTTTTTTTCTTTTCATAAAGTCATGGAAATCCAAAAGATACCTGCTTTGGCTTCTGTTCAAAACTCACACTGGGAAGTGTTGTCTTTGGTCAACACAATAGTTAAGAAAAAAGACACCAAGGCTGTAAAGGAAGATGTAAAACTGTTCCGTTTACAGAGAAGGCAATGGCACATATGCCATGACTACAAAGACAAGGCAATGGCACACATGCCATGACTACAAAGACTGGTAGGTGAAACAGGGAACTCATAAATGAGGTCAGTTGTAAGCTATCAGACTGAGTCATAAAACTCAAATACACACTGCACATTAAATCAAGGCAAAACTCCATTCCCAACAGCCATGTATGTAGAGCATGGGTACATAGGGAGAAACTGGGAAAGGAACAATCACTAATGTAGAAGCCCAAGAAACAATTTAAGGAAATCAAGATATAGAAATATCTTCTTATGAAAGTGTGTGTGGGGGGAGAGATTCCTCAAAACACCTGTTCCAAGCCCTATATGTCCTACATTTCAGATAGATAGACAGATAGATAGAGATAGAGATAGAGATAGAGATAGAGATAGAGATAGAGATTGAGACAGAGATAGAGACATATCTCTACACTGTACTTCTTTCCTTTCTGTTGTAATAAAATATCCTGATAAGCAGCATGTTAGAGAAGAGCGGTTTAATTGGATTTACAGTTCCAGACACACAGAGTACATCATGGGAAGGAAGGCACCGCAGCAAGAGTGTGAGGCTGGCTGGACACTCAGGAAGCAGAGGGTCGCATGTCATCCCTACACAGAAAACACAGAGAGAAAATAGGAAGTGGGGGCCAGATTATAAACTTCCAAATATCCTGTCCCCAGTGGCACACCCACATACAGCAAAGCTGCACCTCTTAAGGGGCTCTGTAGCCTTCTAAGGGTACCATCAACGGGAAACCAAATGGTCAAGCACCTAAGTCTATGGCGGTGTTTACATTCAAACTGCAGCACACATACGGAACCAACCACAGCACACATAGGACATACCATGGCACACATGCAGGACATAGCACAGCACACATGCAGGACATAGCACAGAACATATGCAGAACATACCACAGCACACATGCAGGACACACCACAGAACATATGCAGAACATACCACAGCACACATAGGGCATACCACAGCACACATAGGACATACCACAGCACACATACAGGACATAGCACAGCACACATACAGGACCAATCACAGCACACATGCAGGACATACCACAGCACACATGCAGGACATACCACAGAACATATGCAGAACATACCACAGCACACATGCAGGATAGACCACAACACACGTGCAGGACATACCACAGCACACATAGGACATACCATGGCACACATAGGACATACCACAGCACACGTGCAGGACATACCACAGCACATATGCAGAACATACCACAGCACACGTGCAGGACATACCCCAGCACACACACAGGACAATGGTTCCTTTACAAGTCAAGCACAGTGAGAGAGGGTAAAAATAATAACTCATAATAAAATAAAAGCATCACAGCTTATAACAATATGCTGTAATAAATAAAAGTTTGTGATGCGCTCCACTCTCTCTGAACATGGAATGTTTTTTACTTATTTTACAGAAAACGACAGAAAAAGAGGGTTTGCTGTGTGCAATAAGACTGCAAATTCTAACTTCTGCTGCCAAGGCTTTCATACTAACACTGTGGTACTCGCTCAACTGCAACAGTTTTAAACCTGGTAAAATCTCAGCCATTGGCTTTACAAATAGCAAGGGGCTGATACTAAAATTCTTTTAGAAGCACAAAGGGATGAGAGTAGCCCAAGAAATCTTGAACAGAAATAACAAGTTTTTTTAAAACTGAATTTTTTTTTTTTACTTCAAAATGTACTAGCGAGCTACATCAAGACAGTGTGACAAAAAGATAAATATAGATTAATGGAATAGAGCTAGAAGTCAAAAAATAAGCCTTTGTGTTTACAGCCAACTCATTTTGCATAAGAATGCCAAGAAAATTCAGGGAAAGCAGGTTTTGTTTGTTTGTTTGTTTTTGTTTTTTCCCAGTGATGGATGCTGGGCTAATGCTCCATATGCAGATGAATAAGGCTATAACCCTACCTCACTTCAAGCGTGCACCAATTAGCAGCGTCATAGACCTGCATATCAGATCTGACTCTGCAGCTCTTAGGAGACAGTATACCTGCCTTACGTAGATATCAATTACCCAAAGTTCTCAAGCACCACAAGAAAAATGTAACTATCAATAATAAAAAGTAAACTAACCACTCGTACTTTCAGAGGATTAAAATTTTGTGTTTCTAACCTGCCACCAAGAAAATGCGTTCATTTCTGTTCTATTTCATTATTGTACTAATTACTATTGTTATTTTAGATTTCTCGTTTTACATCAAGGGAATGAAATAACAGGCCAGGAAAAAAAGGGTTGGGGGGGGAGGTGGGGAGATAGCTTCGAGTCAGGTATCTTACAAAGGCCTTGTGGTCAGAGAATATATTTAAAATGATTTTACAACTCAGTGTCAGGTCCATTTGTCCAAAATGGTAGCGCTGGGACACTGGACTCTGCCTGGATAAACAGAAGGACTGTTGTTGGGTAAACATGCCTGTAGAGAGAATTTTTTATAAGCATCATCTGTCAATAAAAAAAAGCCTATGGCCAATGAGCTGAGACAGGAAACGGGGTGGGATGTTGGCAGGAAGAGAGAGGATTCTGGGAAATAGTGAGAGTCTAAATGGAGACTCAGGGTGAGATGCAAGAGAGATGCTGGGAAAGACGCTAGGGGAGGGTGCTAAGGAAGAAGCAGGCCAGGCCTGAAGGAGAGGTAACTAACCAAGTGGAAGACAGAATTGTTGGAATGGGGTAAATGAGTTACGAGCTAGTCAGGGAATGAGCCAACGCTACGGCCTAGACACTTACTGATAAATAATCAGCCTCAGAGTCATTATTCTGGGAGCAAGGTCTGGGGGAAAAAAAAGGTTTTTTTCACACAAGTCTAAAGGTTCCTGTTTACTAGAAAAGCAGATATCTTCAATTGATTTCTGTTCACCTCCCTTAATCCTCCAGGAATCTATATTAACCTTTGCCAAAAGGCCAGCTACCTCTGGCAAGGGCACCTGGTTCTAGGCCAATGCGGACAGCCCGCAATCACTCACTCCCACCCTACCGACAGTCGTAGTAAACGTGCTCCTTTCCCACCATTTTGCACGTAGGTCTCTCTGTGCCGCCCTGCGTGGCCTCAGCCGTTTGATACTAATCAGTCTTTCTACCCTCAGAGGGGTCTACTTTGACAGTTTCTCTGTGCCATTCCTTATGCTCAGTAACAGATAATAATGTGGATAGATAGCACAATTTAAAAGAAACAGAGGTCCAAATAGGCTCTTCTCAGCAGAATATTTGTAAATGGTCAGTAAATATAGGAAAAGATATTTTACACAACTAATCCTTTAGGAAACAGAAATGAAAACCACAGCAAAAGGCCATTCCCTGTACCTTCTCAGATGCAGTAATGGAATGGAAAGCCGATGACAGAAGTGAAACGAAAATTCATACCTTACCGGTTCAGACACAAAATGGCATAGTCCCTTGGCTGGCAGTGCGGCTGTTTCTCAGAGTCAAATAATAGATTTTTTTTTTATTTACACAAAGTTTCTCTCCCGAGGCCACAGCACAGCAAGTAAAAACTTGGGTGTGTAGAAATGCTGTGCACAGATGTTCAAGGCTGCATCCTTTATCATGGTTAGAACACAAGCCTGCTCCTTGAGCCTGTGACTCTGCATAGGGCCAATTCCACAGTGGGAAGCAATCAGGTCATGTCCCCCGAAGGATTCTGTCTGGAACAGGGCGTTAGGAAGTTGTTCTGTGCTGCGCTCCTAAGTTACGGGCTACCCAGGATCTGTCTCTTCCATTCTTCCTTGATGTTGGCTGTGAGGAACTAAATCACATGCTGTAAAGCTCCTCATCACTCCATAATAACAAACAAGCTTTTACCTGTCTACTTCCTTTTGTTTGAGGAATACCTCTGAAGGTTCCTCCGGGTCCCACCATTTCCTCCGATGGCTGATCTTTCTCTCTCTCCCTCTCTTTCTCCCTCTCCCCCTCCCTCCTTCTCCCCTCCCCCTCCCCCTCCCTCTCCTTCCTCCTCCCACCCTTCTCCCTACCCCCTCCCCCTCTAATTTTTACTCTTGAAGCTCCTCTGCCTCTAGCTTCAGGTTTAAACTCCATTGGATGTTTTCAAATGTAAAACTTTTTTTTTGTATTTTTTTCTCTCTCTTTTTTTTTTGTACTTTTTTGAGATAGGGTTTCTCTTTGTAGCCCTGGCTATCCTGGAACTCACTCTGTAGACCAAGAAACATGGGGTTTCTAAGAGTAGGTAAAGCTGGAAAGAGCAGGAAAGCTCATACAATTCAATGTCTTGAGGAAGTCCCTGAAACTGAAAAGATTCACTAGGACTTCCCCACCTCCCATCAATGTTATATAAGCTTTCCAGTAAGATTCCATGTTTCACTTCCTCTTGATCTTCTAAATGCTCTACTACTTTAAGCCTTGGTCATAACCTATAGGCCCTTTCCCTAATAAACCTCATTTCAGAGTATGTAATACTGTAGCTTCCTTGTATAAGTTAATGCTCATCTTTTTTTCTCTGTTCTTGTATATTTAAAATAACAGATAACAAGGGAACAATGCATACTTCTACCCTGCCACCTTCACAGGTCACAATTTAATCTCCATTTCAGGTACCAAGAGTACAGACTTTCATGCAGCCAACTGTGATATTCAGAGGCAAGGATCTAAGGGTTAGAGATAATTGGGTTATCAGGGTAGCACAATGGCATCTTTGTCTTGTTTCTTCTGTAAAAAGTAGAAGTGAGAACATACCACAAGCGTGTGCATATGCACACATATAAACACATGCTTCCTGTCTCTTGTCATATGTTCCCCTGCACCACTTCATGCCTTCACATGTTATTGTGTGACATTGTTCCTAGATGTGAACAAATGTGTACTTACACAGGGAGGGACCAAAATAAGGATGGAGCCAAAGTATAACTTGGTGAACCAGTGAGTTGATTGGAGCTCCTTACAGGAATAAGGATCAGATATTACTTACAGGAATAAAACTGACTTAAAGGCAGCACTATCACCGAAGCCCACTCAGCATGGTTCAGCTCAGGAAGTCTGAAAACCTGGACCATACTGCACAGTCTTCAGGCAGCTCAGCACACTGGAGGGTATCTTTTCTATGCAATTTACTTGGTCTGAGACTCTTACAACTAGCTTGGCTGGTCTATGTTTCTTTCAGGAATCTCAGCAAGTCTGAGAGTGTCTCTCCAAAGGTCTTACTGCTTATATAAACCAGGGGAGGGAGGGTCCTAGTGAGTCTGTTCAGTTTCAGGGCCTTCCTGAAGACATTGCATTGTTTACATCCTGAAATCAATGAGTGTTCCTGCAGGCTGCAATGTTTTACCACATCTTTGAACACATTGTGTCTATGGAACATCATGTTACTATCAGCAGAATATAGATAATATATTATTACCTAATGTCAGATAGAACTACATGTACATGGGCTGGGAATGGTAGAGCATCCCCAAATCTCAACCTTTGGTCCCTGTCACAGAAAAATAAGTTCAAGCTCACTGTGGGCTACATGGGAAGATACCATCCCCAAAATGAAACATTACAAATATATATTAAATTATATTATATCTACATTAAAATTATAATATAAATGATATATATTAAAATATAATTGAATATTTGGCAATAACCATAAAGAGCAGATACTGGCCATAACACAGGGCCATGGTACTATGCTTTGTGTGGAAGAATGAAATACTAGAGACATAGTGAGAACTCTCTGGTGTGAATCTTGTTGAATAGGTGAGCCATAGAAAAAGGCATGGAGTAGACAAATGTTGCCTCATCTGGGGTTGAGAGGATTATGGTTATAAGCTGTACAGAGTTTTCTTCCAGCATGAAAATACTGTTCTAAAACTTTCATTCCATTCTGTTCATACAATTCTGTGGAGCATTTTTAAAGATCCACTGAATTGTACACTTTAAATGAATGGATTTTATGGTATATGGATATTTTAATAAAGCTGCTCTAAAACTCCAACCAACTAAGTTCATTAGGTCCCATGATAATCACAGTACTGCTCAATCAATTCAGACTACTGCAGGAATATCCTAACATTTTTATAAAATTGCTTGGTGGTTTGAATGAGAATGGCCCCCAGAGGCTCATATATTTGAATGCTTAGTCACCAGGAAGTGACACTATTTAAAAGGATTAGAAGGATTAGGAGGCATGGCTTTGTTGAATTAGGCATTGGCTTCCTAGAAAAAGTATATCACTAGGGGAGGGCTTTAAGGTTTCAAAAGCCTGTGTGTCAGGTCTAATCTCTCTCTCTCTCTCTCTCTCTCTCTCTCTCTCTCTCTCTCTCTCTCTCTCCTTGTCTTTCTCCCTTCCTCCATATTCCTCCCTGTCACATTATTGCATAAACTATAGAGTTTAGCAGAGTCCATTTAATTACTTAAATTGCTAGTTTATTTTCTTTCTTTCCCTTGACTATTAAATAGTAAAATTTCCCTGTTTGCTCACTTCCAAATCTTTGAGAATTCCAAAGTTTGCCTTTGTGTATATATGTGTGTGTGTGTATGTGTGTGTGTGTGTGTGCTGTGTTTACAACTCTATATAGGTACACATAAATGTAGAGGTCAGAGACCAACATTGGGTGTCTCTCTACCTTATTCTTTGAGCTTGTTATTTAGTTTTTTCTGGATACTTGCTGGCTGGCCAATAAGCCTCAGGATCCTCTTGCCTCATTCCCTCACAGCACTAGGGTTAAAGATCCACATCACCATGCTCATGTTTTCCATGGGCTCTGGGCATTCAAACTTCAGTCTATAAGCTTGTACAGCAAGCACATTACCCAGCCCCCTCCAAACCCAGTTTTTAGTCCTCTTGATCTTCTTCACATGAAATATCTGAGATAGTATTTTCCATGACTAATTATGAAGATTGTAAGTTCCATGAGAGTGCCATCATGGGCAGCTGAATGATTAATTGTATATTCTCTCCTTATGTCTTCCAAGAAACTGGTCGCCTGGTCTGTCTGGGCTGGAGTCCAGAGCAGACCTTGGGTGCAAGCTCCGCAGCTAGTCCCACAACACCCAGAGGAAGCTCCACTCCCAGCTGCTCTGACACACCCAGGATCAGAGGTAAGCAGGAACAAACATCTGTCTCAACACTGGGAGTAACTGGGACCAGCTAGACTAGGCACACAGGAACTCCGCCAGCCCAGTGACTCCGGTTTCTTCTAGTCGGTCTGGGTTAGTGTTCTTAGCAGACCTTGGGCACAAGCTCTGCAGCCAGTCCCACAACACACTGAGAAAGCCACACTCCCAGGTGATCTAACAAGCCCAGGATCCCAGGATCCCAGAACCACAGGATCACAGAGACAGCTTGACTCTGAGGAGTTCTGACATAACCAGGATCACAGGAAGGATAGGCTCCAGTCAGATTTAGCAAGGGCAGGTAGCACTAGAGTTAAGCAGATGGCTGGGGGCAAGTGTAAAAAAATAAACAACACAAACCAAGGTCACTTGCCATCATCAGAACCCAATTCTCCTACTGTAGCAAGTCCTGGACACACCATCACACCGGAAAAACAAAATTCAGATCTAAAATCACTTATCATGATGATGATACAGGACCTTAAGAAAGACATAAATAGCACCCTCAAAGAAATACAGGAGAACATAGGTAAAGAGCTAGAAGCCCTTTAAGAGGAAACACAAAAATCCCTTAAAAACTACAGGAAAACACAATCAAACAGGTGAAAGAAATGAGCAAAACCATCCAGAATCTAAAAATGGAAATAGAAACAATAAAGAAATCAGAAAGAGAGACAACCCTGGAAATACAAAACCTAGGAAATAAATCAGGAGCCAGCATCACCAACAGAATGCAAGAGATAGAAGAGAGAATCTCAGGGGCAGAAGACACCTTAGAAAA
>NW_022196896.1:63089020-63098043 GCF_008632895.1 Mastomys coucha | reverse complement strand
AACCTGTTCTCTGTGGGCTGAGAATGAAGTCACTCACTCAAGTCAAATAGCTTTGACCATAATAGGAAGTCTGTATCAAAAAATCGAGCCTACAATTCATTTCTTGGTGCAACAGAACTATCAATTCTCAGCTTACCTACGATGGAGGTAAAATCCTTTGGTGATGTGAGGGTCATTGAAATACAGCCTTATTACAATGAAAAAAAAAAAAAGAAACTGGTCAGAATTATCCCTGAAAATGTTCCCACTGACAGGAATATTTTACTTTTTAGTCACAGGCACCCTATAGAGTTAGTGATCTATAAAACATGCCTCAAGTAACACTTCTATTGTATCTGTCTGGGTCAGGAAACTAAGAAAGTACAAACTCTATCTTCCTGTTCTATGCACATTTCCAGAAACCCATGGGCAATCAATCCTGCTTGTGCAGCCAGATTCTTTACTGAACTTCTGGGCTTGTATATTTCAATGGCAGAAGATGAATGCTGAACTGGCATCATTGGTTGATGATCAACAAACAGTGACATCAGCCAACAGTGATGTCACTGAACAATGATGTCAGCTAGTGACAATGGTAAATGATGGTGTCAATGCATATTGAATGTTGAGCTAGGCTGAAGCACTCTAGGTCTACTCGTGGGAGGGTTCTAATGAAAAGGGACAAGGCAGGGAACAGAGTGCCTAGTACACCTCAAAGACCCAACCTTACCCTTTGCTGAACCTTGATGGTTCCCCTCAGAAGCTTCAAAGAGCCAAGCTCTAGTGATATGCATGGTGAGTCTGCATGCTTTGGGTCTCATCTCTCCAAGACTGCTTCCTGAACTCTGCTGGATAAATGTATGTTCCCATGACAGCTGTTCTCTGTCCCCAAAGTGGACTACAGGAACTGTCATGGAGAAACCAAAAACTCCGATTTGAAATATTACACTGGCTTTATCAAAAAGATTTGATAACGATAATTTTAATGAGAACTATGCTATCAGGTTAACAGCTAACATATTTTTAATCCCCTCCAACTTTATAAAAATATAGGGTACATTATAACCCACAGATTCCCAGAAGAATATGTATTAAGATTTTAAAGGGCTTTTAAGAGCTCTTTAACATATGGAGGTTATCATTGAAATATTTATAGCAAATTATAAAGTAACAGCCTCACTATGTGGCTGGTTAGCTTATTAAAGGATTGTAAAACAATAAAGTATAAACTCAGAGGGGAGTTTGGAGGTCACCAGTTTGACTTTCAAAGCTGAGCTGGCAACCTTTGAAGCTTTCTTCAGGAAGCAACTGATTTCTGCCTGTCTACTTATGTGAGAACAGCTTTAAACCCTGGTGAAGCCAACACTTTGCAGAACATTCCCATCTCTTGTCACACAATGCTACATTACTGTCTGGTGTGTAACTTGCTTTCTCTGAAGCCCTAATGCTAATCTGCAATGGTAAGACTTATTTTAACTGATTGTTGCAGTTACCTGTAAGTTACCTGCAGAAACAAGGTCCACCTTATCCTCTAGTGAGATAATTATCCATTGCTATATTTTGAATATGAAATGTCCCTCATAGGCTCTTGGGTTTCCAGACTTGGTCTCTGGCTGGTGGTGATCTTTGGGAAGGTCTTTGGAACCTTTGGGATGTAGAACTGTTCTGGAGGAGGCAGCTCATTGTGGGGTAGTGTTAGAATCACTAAAGTTCAATCTCACTTCATGTGTATTCTCATCTTTATAACTGTGGACACAATGTGACCATCCAGTGTCATAGCTTCTGTTCCATTGCTATAAGAGACAGCATGGCCAAGGAAGCTTATGAAGGCAAACACTAAATTGGGAGCTTGCTTACAGTTTCAGAGGGTGAGTCCATTTTCATCATGGCGAGGACCACCGTAGCAGGCAGGCAGGCATGGAGCTGGAGCAGTAGCTGAGACCTTACATCTGATTTACAAGCCAGCAGCAGAGAGAGGTGGGTAGGGAGGAAGGGACAGGAAAAAGGACAGGAGGAGAGGGAGAAGGGGAGGATGGAAGGAGATGAGGAGGAAAAGGAAGGGAGGAATAGAAAGAGAAAAAGAGAGAGGGAGAGGGAAAGGGAGAGGGAGAGAGAGGGAGAGAGAGAGAGAGAGAGAGAGAGAGAGAGAGAGAGAGAGAGAGAGAGAGAGAGAGAGAGAGAGAGAGAGAAGACATTTGGCCTGGTGTGAGCTTTTGAAACCTCAAAGCCAGCCGGGCAGTGGTGGCGCACTCCTTTAATCCCAGCACTTGGGAGGCAGAGGCTGGTGGATTTGAGTTCAAGGCCAACCTGGTCTACAGAGTGAGTTCCAGGACAGCCAGGACTATACAGAGAAATCCTGTCTTGAACCACCCCCCTAAAAAAAAAAACCTCAAAGCCCACCCCGTAACACATATCCCCCAACAAGGCCACACCTCCTAATCCTTCCTAAACAGTCCACTAACTGGAAACATCTTCATTCTTACCCAAACCACCATAGCCAGCTTCCTGCTCCTGAGGCAGGCCTCCCTGCCTGCTCTCATGCCTTCCCTGCCACATTGGAATAATCAATCCCCTTCAACTGTGAACTAGAAGAAGTCCTTTCTTCTTTATGTTGATTTTGTTGGGGGAGGGAGGATTTGATCATGGGACAGGAAAAGTAACTAAAGCATCCACTAACCAAGGTTTACTTGTAACCTGGGGCACGGTTTCAACATCGCTCTCCATTTTGCCTCACTCCCTATGTTCTGCCTTAGAATACCTTTCTTTTTATTTGTTTACTTTTTTATTAGCTATTTTCTTTACTTACATGTCATATGATATCTCCTTTCCCAGTTTCCCCTCTGAAAAAAAGAAAAAGAAAAAAGAAAAAACTAAAAAAAAAAAAAAAAAAAAAAAAAAAAAAAAAAAAAAAAAAAAAAAAAAAAAAAAAAGCAAACCCTGTTCCCTCCTCCCTCCCCCTGCTCAACAACCCACCCTCTCCTGCTTCCTGGCCCTGGCATTCCCCTACACTGAGTCATAGAACCTTCACAGGACCAAGGGCCTCTCCTCCCATTGATGACTGACTAGGCCATCCTCTAGTACATATGCAGCTGGAGCCATAAGTCCCACCATGTGTACTCTTTGCTTGGTGGTTTAGTCCCTGGGAGCTCTGAGGGTACTAGTTAGTTCATATTGTTGTTCGTCCTAAGAGGCTGCAAACCTTGGGTCCTTTCTCTAGCTCCTTCACTGGGGGCCCTGTGCTCAGTCCAATGGATGGCTGTGAGCCTCTACTTCTGTATTAGTGGGGTACTGTCAGAGCCTCTCAGGAGATAGCTGTATCAGGCTCCTGTCATCCAGCACTTGCTGGCATCCACAATAGTGTCTGGATTTGATGATTGAATATGGGAAGGATTCCCAGGTGGAGCAGTCCCTGGATTTTCCTTCCTTCAGCTTCTACTCCATAGTTTGTCTCTGCAACTCTTTCCATGGGTATTTTGTTCCCCCTTTTAAGAAGGAACAAAGTATCTACACTTTGGTCTTCCTTCTTCTTGAGTTTCTTGTGGTTTGTGGATTGTATTTTGGGTATTCCAAGTTTCTGGACTAAGATCCACTTATCAGAGAGTGCCTAACATGTGTGTTCTTTTGTGATTGGGTTACCACACTTGTACTGACTGGTTTTGTATGTCAACTTGACACAGGCTGGAGTTATCATAGAGAAGGGAGTTTCAGTTGGGGAATGCCTCCATGAGATCTAGCTGTGGGGCATTTTCTCAATTGCCCCTTGTGGGTGGTGCCATCCCTGGGCTGGAAGTCTTGGGTTCTATAAGAGAGCAGGCTGAGAAAGCCAGGAGAAGCAAGCCAGTAAGGAACATCACTCCCTGACCTCTGCATCAGCTCCTGCTTCCTGACCTGCTTGAGTTCCAGTCCTGACTTCCTTTGTGATAACAGCAATGTGAAAGTAAGCCGAATAAACCCTTTCCTCCCCAACTTGCTTCTTGGTCATGATGTTTGTGCAGGAATAGAAACCCTGACTAAGACAACACTCAGGATGATATTCTCCAGATCCATTCATTTCCCTAAGAATTTCATAAATTCATTGTTTTTAATAGCTGAGTAGTACTCCATTGTATAGATGTACCATATTTTATGTATCTATTCCTCTGTTGAGGGACATATGGGTTGTTTCCAGTTTCTGGTTATTATGAATAAGGCTGATATGAACATAGTAGAGCATGTGTCCTTATTACTTGTTGGAGCATCTTCTGGATATATGC
This sequence comes from Mastomys coucha, assembly GCF_008632895.1. NCBI lineage: Eukaryota > Metazoa > Chordata > Mammalia > Rodentia > Muridae > Mastomys > Mastomys coucha. The sequence continues at coordinate 63,093,811 of NW_022196896.1, read as the reverse complement.
CCAGAAGTGATATAGCTGGGTCCTCTGTTGACAACAGATGCTGGGGAGGTTGTGGAGAAAGAGGAACACTCCTTCATTGCTGGTGGGATTGCAAGCTGGTACAACCACTCTGGAAATCAGTTTGGTGGTTACTCTGGAAACTGGACCAAAGAATACCTTTCAATGACTCCTGGAAAAGAGATCATGGTAGTATGGATTAACATCCAGAAACAAAGGTCCCTTGGTAAAGTAGCCAGTGGTACTGCTTGAGCAGTGCATAGTCAGGCATACATGCATATACTCTCTATGCTTGCTGCAGATTTAGGTCCCCTGAAGTACTGACTTAGAGACCCAGGGACCTATGTTTCTTATAGCTCTTAGGGAAGGATGTGATAAGGGGTCCCAGAATCATGATCTCATGCTGGAAGGCCAAGTCAGGAGGCTTTGCAGGTAGTCATAAAATTGTTCTCACTCTTTATATAGTTTATATTTCAACTCACTGCACTCATGAGTACAGTTACACTCCTTTCAATATGCCACTGGTGTGAACTGTAATGATATTCATTCAATAAATATTTATTACAGTCCTACCACACATACAGGCCCCATAGCATACATGTAACAAAATGGACACATATCCAAATGCTCTTTGGCATTTAATCTTATACTTCATTGTTCTGAGATCTTATGTTTATAAAAAGAATAACTAGTTATTAAGCATGTTGAAGTTGCCTGTGATGTAATGTCAGGCACCCCGTGATCATTAGACATCAAGTAGCATTACAGGCTTTCCTATAAAGTGACCTGTATCTTTATACAGGTGCTCATGCAGTCAGTCCATACAGAGACACCAGGCCACATGACTAAGGGAAGTAATCACAGACAAGAAAGCACTTGGAGAGTGATGTTATCCTTCATTAACCTGGAAGCATTCATGGAGAATGATCTCCAGCAAAGACAGGAATGGATATGTGGAGGTCTGGGAAGATGGCTCCACCCATAAAATGTTTGCTAGCCAGCTCATCTATTCTGTGGTAGATGAGTTCCTTTGATAATATTAGAAACTGCTTCTGTAGGTTTCCAGCAAAGACTGAAGACAGCTGTTAGAAGATCTTGCTACTAAAGGTAGTAATCTACCATGTCTGAACAGCTTGCTTGAGCTAGTTGCAAAATGAAGAACTCCCTTTCCCAGCAGGGCTTCCTCTTCTCTACCTTATTTGGGGAGTCCAACCACCACACTTTACCTAAGGAATGTCACATAATCCTTGGGGGAAATTATAGGTTCAGCTTCCTGGAATGCCTCTCCATGCAAATGAGGTTTCCCCAGAACCTTAAGCCTTAGCCAATGAAATTTCACCCTAAGAAGAACATGTTCCCATTTCCCAATGTTTATATACTTCTTGTTCATTACTAATAAAGAGCACAAGTTCTTTCTCTGAATGTCATCTGAAAGAGCTGTAACACTGAAATCTGAAATGTTCAGATAAGACATCCTCCAACGCCCACCCCTGGCATTCACTGTTGGCCTGGGATTCTGTGGACCCACCCCTTCTGGACTGCACTTTGTCCTTCCCTGCCTGGTGTACAGCAGTGTCTGGACACCCCAAGGGAAGAAGCAGGAAAACATAACCACAGATAGCAACTCTAGGAATCCTCAGGCCTTCAAAGCCAGATTGGGACTGCTGAGACATTTAGCCTCATAGACTGAGCAACTACCAGATGTCTGGCCTCCTCAGTATGACACAGCCATTGTTGGACTGCCTGGATGGTGTTGTATAAGCCAATCGAATACATCCTGTTCTAGTACATGTATTCATTCTATCAGTTCCATTCCTCTAGAGAAACCAAATTACAGAGGTCTTCAGGATCTGATGAAGCCGTGTACCTTAGATGGGGGGAAGGTTGGAGACCCCAGGGCTGGAAGCATCTACAATTTCAACACCCAGCACTGATTCCTGAACCACTAGGGCATAAGAGTCTGATGGCTCCTATAAGGCACACTGAGGAGGCTAGAATTGCACTTGATTTTATATGCCCCCTTTCTTCAAAGAAAAAGTTTTTTATTTGTTTTTTTTTTATCTCTGCCCACACAGCCCCCACCTGAACTTGACATTCAGGCAAGATGGCTTCCTATATCCATGGGTTTTTCCACCCTCACCCCAATTCCCAAATAACAACTCAGAGGCTTAATATTAATAAATGCCTAGACCATATGCTAGGCTCATTCCTGGACTAACTCTTAACTTATATCCTACTTATTCTAATCTGAGTTCATCTATGTGGCTGGTTTCTTCTCCTCAGCTTCTTTTGTCTGTCTCTTCCACATTTCTGTAGAAAATCCTCTTTCTGTCTGACTCTCCCCCAACTGGAAGTCCCTCCTTTTAATCCTGCTTCAGCTTATTTGCAATTAGATTTTCATTGACAGCTGATTTCTTCCACACAGTACAGAAAGATTATCCCTATAGCTCCCTATGTCATCACTATATCGCTCACAGAACTACAACTGCAAAACCAGGTATTTCCCGGGAGGTGTGCAGTAAGAGCGACCTAGGTACCTACACCTAGGACAACTATTGGGTATAGTCAACCTGTCTTCCTCATAGTTTTCTCACTTCATAGAGATTTAATTTCAGTAGCCTGATTTATTTTCATACACCTAAAACACAGTGTTGGTCCTAGGGAATAAATGTGATATACTTCCCTGACACTTGCCAGTCATTTAGGAACCCAGGGAAAGCAGGGGAGAGATGTGTGCCCTTAGTTCCCTGACAAGTACCCTCCATCACACACACTCCACATAATTCACAGTTGCCCACTTGTAATAGTATCTTTTGTTGGCCTGTCTATTGTCATCTTGGAGGCTTACTGCATTATGTCTGCTAACCTAGGCCTAGTCACGGAAGCTTTTGCCTCTGTAAAATCTTGTCTAGGCCTAGAAGGTTTTCAGCCTCTCAGAGTTCTGCTGATTAAGCTCAGCTTTTCTAGTTCTTTCTGATCTCTGGCTGGCTGGTCAACTCAGCTGTTCTGGCTCAAACTCCTCTCTAAGCTGTCTGAGTCATTTGGCTTCTTTCTAGGATTCTGACTGAATAGCTCTGCTTGGCCTAAAACTACTCTGGAAATCTGTTCTAACTTCTGGCTCCTTTTCATTCTCCGGTTCATTCTGTCTTCACCTGTGTGTACCTTGTTCTCTCTTCAAACTGTCTCTGTAAAACTCTTCCAGTAAAACTGCCCCCTTCTCTCTCTGCACTCTCTCTTAAGTCATGTCTTTCCTCTCTGTTCTTGTGAAAGTTGGGTATAGTCTATTCTGTCAAATCTTTCTCTGATTTATCATTTTGTCTGCCACTCAATTAGACATCACTTTCAAACATAGATACTTCCGTCTACAAACTAACTTTACTTTCATTGTTTGGGTGTGTCTGAATTCCAGCCAGAGGGATTAAAGGTGTGTGCTAAGACTGAGCCACACCACAACTAGAAACAGGTTTTACCAGTAAACAACATAATAACAGAGTTCACAGTGGGGTCCAATATCCTGCAACACCCACTTTCCCAGGGAGCTTCCAGATTCGAATAGAAACAGAAGCAGCCAGATCACAGCCATGAGAAAAGCAAGCATTTCATAGAGCAACAATAGCATGGGTCTCCAGCCACAGAGAAACCATTTGACTCTAGCTTCCCGGCATATTACCACATAGACTGTAGCACCCATGACAGCAACTGCAGGTCTTTGCGCGTGTATAAATCCATGTTGAGCACAAGGGACTCCTCTTTAGACACACCTGGATCAAGGATTAGTTGACTGCTAGAACAAAATGTCTGAAGGGAAAAAAAGAAAAGACGTGTTTATCTAACAGTTTCAGAGCCCCGGGAGCTTAGTGCCTGAAGGTCCTCTCATTGCATTACACTTGATGGATGTCATCGTGGCAGGTGATGAAGGAGGGAACAATCAGAACATCAGAGAAAGCTGAAGTAGTCAAATCATTTTACAATCACACTTTCTTTTCAAAATTAAGCTAGTCCTCAAGAACAGTGTTAATCCCTCCAGGAAGTACTACCTCCAGGACATAATTGTCCTTGTGGGACCCCATTTCTTGATAGTTTCATCTCTACACTGTGAATCAACCTTCTAGTACAGGAACCTTTAGAAGTGTGAGGGCTAAAACTCCATCTTGTGCTAGGATCCCTCTATAAATTCCTAAAGGATAAGCTCCCAGCAACTCTGATTCCTTGGCCCCTTCCCCCAAATTATAAAACTTCTATGAGATAATTAACCACTCGTTCTTGCTTTTGTGTAGCATCAGGGAGTGAGACGGCCCCTTTATCAGAGCACACAGGAGAAAGAGACAGGTCCTCAAAGCTGAGGGCATAAAGACAGTTTGTCACTCACCTACGTATTCTGCACAAATGAGACAATTGTGGTGCCCACCTTTAAAACCCCTTCCTTTAGTGTGGAGCGCTGCTGCCGTGCCTTAAAAATGGTGCCTGCCATTCTTCTGCTTTGGAGTAAACAAGTCCTTATTTGGCAAGAGGGTTGCACCTGCCAGTGGCCTGATCTTTTGTCATGACTCTGTAGCCAATGATAGCGCAAGACGTGGTATGGGCTCATGGGCAGTCCTACGAAGGGTATTTAAGCAGCACTCACGGACCATTTGGGGACACACCCTTGATTCTCATGTAACTAACAGCTCCTGAGTAAACTGTTGCTGGAAGGAACTGGTGTGCTAGTCTTTCTCCCCTGCTGGTCAGGGTGATCGGCGCGGCACAACTGGTGGCCCATACAGGGAATCCTTTAGATTTCCTGGAGTTCCAGAA
>NW_022196896.1:63087769-63088623 GCF_008632895.1 Mastomys coucha | reverse complement strand
ACAAAATGGAAGATCAGCATTGTTTTAAGGCTATGGAACAACAGCTGCCTTCAGCAAGCAGCCCTATGTGGAGGTGGGTGAATTCAGCTTGGGAGATACTAGCCATCTGGTTAATGTTAACCCTGGCAGCAGCTTGGTATTCCTGGGAAGCCCAAGACCTTAGGGAACTAAAGAAAACAGTGCCAGAGGATGGCTCTCATTCACCCTGGGCAGAGACCACCCTTGAGGGCTTTGCCCACCAGGCTCTCACCCTCAGAGAATGTAAGGAAAAGGTCAAGGCTGTGTTCCCCTCACCCATGTTCCTTAAATGGAGGCCTTTTACCAGGAGGAGTGCCGAGTGCAGAGAGAAAAGAGCCAACATTGTATCTTTAAGGGAAGAAATGTTTCAATTCGACTGTTTAGAACAAATCCTCAGTCTATAGTTGGACCTGTTAGTTCTAAGGTATCTGAGATAGAGGGGTCAGCCCAATTTAAAGAGAGCTGCCTAGAAGATCAGAAGTGTTATAAGACAGTTGAGGAAAGGCAGACAGCTCTGGAACAGCTGAAAGAGGAGCGGTCAGTGAAATCAGGAAAGGAGAACTCAGACACAGATTGGTCTGATACAGATGAAGAATTACAAGATCTAATTGAGAAGATAGAGAATACCTCCCTTAGGAAGCAGCAGAAGAAAAGGGGGCCAGAGACTGAAAAAGGCCCCCCCAGGCTGCGTGCTGTCAGTGCCTCCCCCCTATAATCCAATCAACACTGGGGGTCCAGGCCTCTCCTTTTACCCAGAGGTTTGGCGAACAGTGAGGTCAGAGCTCCAGCTCGCCTGCCCAGTTTTTCAAGATGCTCAATCCTTCTTTAGAGAGCAT
>NW_022196896.1:63079548-63086657 GCF_008632895.1 Mastomys coucha | reverse complement strand
TTTGTGGTTTCTGCCTTTATAAACCTTGTAAAATCCCAGGCCGGGGTCAGACTCCTCTACTCCCTGCGCAGTGTATGAGTCTCGACCCCAGCATGCTGGCCTGAGCTCTTGTCCCGTCTTGCTTATAATAAAACTTCCTCATGTGATTGCAGCAAGTCCGGTCTCAGTGTCTCCCTGGGTGCGCGGCAACCCCGAGACTTGAGTAAAGGTCTCCCTTCGGGGGTCTTACATTACCATGGCTTGAGCCTGTCTGCCCTTGATCGCGAGATCCTATGTAATGGAACTCGCTTGATTGAGCAGTAACTGCTTATCCTATTAAAACAAAAAGGGGGAACTGTGGAGCGCTGCTGCGCGCCTTAAAGATGGTGTCTGCCATTCTTCTGCTTTGGAGTAAACAAGTCCTTATTTGGCAAGAGGGTTGCACCTGCCAGTGGCCTGATCTTTTGTCATGACTCTGTAGCCAATGATAGCGCAAGACGTGGTATGGGCTCATGGGCAGTCCTATGAAGGGTATTTAAGCAGCACTCACCATTCGGGGACACACCCTTGATTCTCATGTAACTAACAGCTCCTGAGTAAACTGTTGCTGGAAGGAACTGGTGTGCTAGTCTTTCTTCCCTGCTGGTCAGGGTGATCGGCGCGGCACACTTTAGTCTATTCTGGGTGACAACGCCTTCACTTTGGCTTTAAGGCTATTTGCTTGTTAGCAATAATTAATAAATTCATTTAATTATATACTGAATCAAGTCTCTCATCTTTCCCCAGTGGATTCAAACTCCCTAACATTTTTGGAGGCCCCACTGAGATCCCTGGGAGACTCCAGACTCAGGGTCAGGGGTCTAGGATAGGTCCTAAGACATGGAAACCTGAGGAAACCAAGATCACAGCTGCTACAAACTAATGGTCGGTCACTAGTCAGGCATAGGCCTTCCAGGTGGGGAGCATGTCCAAAGTGAACTTGATAGACCCTAGTGGGGAGCTCACACTGCGATTGCCACAAATTTGCAAATTGAAAACAAAATGAAAATAAGAAGTTCTGGCCAATGCACAATGAAACTCTGACCAACTGCTACCTTGTCTTGGGCCCAGACATTTGGAGACATAGGAGAGATGGGACATGATCATAAATCCTATTTCTGGGATGGAGAGGGTATCTTCCTGGCATTGATATGCAAGTGAAGTTGGCCATCGCATGCCTGTATTTGTCTGGTCTCCTATGAATGCATGCATGTCTCATCTCTGTAATCATTTGCTTATGTCTGGTGGGCTGGTGTTTTCTGGTGTGCCCATTCAGTTTGGCTGCAGACATGAGAACCAACAGAAGCGAGTGTAGCTGTGGGCTTGTCACTGGCTAACTCCACCTTTCATGCTCCTCCTACAGCATATTGTTGTGCCAGGGAAACGCTAGTGATCTCCCAAAACACACACAGGAGCTGATCTGATGCAACTCACAGCAGGCTCTTTATTCTATTTGAGCTAGCTCGGGCCCCCACAATGCACCACTGTCATGCAGGATGGTTTTGGTGGTGGTGGAGCTCCGAATGTCTAACAGGGCAAGGCTTTATACTAAGCAGCAAGCAGGGAATACATGTACAAGCATCTAATGGCCTTTAACACAATTGGCTGGTGCTGGGAGTCATATCATAAACTTAATTTCTGCTCCACTCTACATTGGTGCTCATTAAGCAAGGGGGTGGGTTTGTAACCTGGGGCGCAGGTTTGTTGGAGGAATAACTTAGAAACACTGGTCTTGTTATGGGTGTAACCTGGAGACACTGCTCTTGTCGAGGGATTAGCCTAAAAAGACTGGAGCTAGGCTCAGGTTTTGTTGGGCGGCAACTTGGAAACTAATGCTAGGTACCAGTCTGTTAGTCTACCTGAGTTCAAATTTAGGTCAGGTTCTCTAAGATGGAGTCTGAATTTAAAAGCTTTGGCATCTCACTCTGTGTCTAGCGATGGCTATGTTAGTTACCTTTCCTCATCTCTCCCTAGGAGCAACCTCCTCTGTCTTTGTTTCTCTGGAGTCTGCTGCTTAAGTCTCACAGATGCATCAGATGCCTCACTGCTCTTCCTCTGCTTCTGAAGGGTCTCTTCTTCCTGGTCGCTCTATCTCCTGGCTGTCTCTTTTCTTTGTCCACAGAGCTCCGGCTGCAGTTGGGGAGATGTGGGTAGCCAGGTGGTGGCCATCACTCCCACTCCGCACCTGGCACGGGCACTACACACCTTCTGTTCTGGCACACGTCACTGCCTGAGCTGCTGATCCACTCAGCATTTCTTATTTCTAATTCTTCTTTATTCTCTGCTTGCTCTGGTCTCTCCCCCTAGTTGCAGATTCAGTTTTGTAGGGATTTAGGTGTCTTTGGGGTACAGATATTATTAAAGTATTGTTTCACAGTACTCTACTCTATTAAAAGCTGACTCTGAAGTTGGGTTATGGCCCTCCTTTCCTGACCCAAGTTTGCTTGTTTGAAAGTTTCTCCAAAGTCTCTGTTCTGAGCCAGAAGGCCATCTGGCTTTATGGCAGGGGAAATGAAAATCAAAACAAGACAGCTCAGAAAAAAATAGACACTATAAGCTTTAAAACAGCTGAAAAACAGACTGTTCTCAATGGGGATTAGTGCTAGTCATCTTATACTTTTTGGTTTTATTTAACTCTCTAAAAATTTTTGCTAACATATAAATTTTACCTCAAGATTCATAAGACTATTATGTGAACTTTCTATACCTCAGAATTTATAGGTTTACTGGGTTCAGTTAAAAAAAGTCTGTAACAAAAGTTAACTTTAAAAAACATAACAAAAGGGCTAGAGAGATGGCTCAGAGGTTAAGAGCATTGACTACTCATCCAGAGGTCCTGAGTTCAATTCCCAGCAACCACATGGTGGCTCACAACCATCTATAAGGGGATTTGATGCCCTCTTCTGGTATGTCTGAAGACAGTTACAGTGTATTCATATAAACAAAATCTAAAAATCTTAAAAAAAAAACATAACAAAAGGGGTGATTATTAAAAATCTATACATGGGTAATGTTAATTTGCTACTACATGCTCATATAACTTGAAATAAACTCTTGTTTAAAATAAATATTTAAAAGGGAATAAATAACAACTGTATGGCTTGCCACTGTTGTACATAATGATCCCTATTAAGATGGAGGCAACCATGTGGTTGGCAGCCATCTTGATTGAGCAGATACATACCATATGACTCCCATCTTAATTAATGTGACTAAGTCCTATAAACCAACCAAGGGGGCAACATCTAGTCTCCAAAATATTTTGGATTTAGGATGGATTTTTATATGATGAATTTTGTCCTGAGGATAACATTTTATTTTTTTAAGAAAAAAACGTATGTTTAATAAATAAAATATGCTTAATTAAGATTTGTAAATTCCTAAAGTTATAAAGGTCTACTCAGGTTAACAAAAACTAATTAGAGATATATGCATAACCATTTATGTTTTTGACAACTATGCTCAACACCAGGCTTCTGAGTTTTTTAAAACTCGAAACAACATATGTTTGATTAATAAGCTGTGTTCAGTAAATAAATTTTACGAGTTCCTAAGATTTATTCAGGCTGACAGAAACTGAATGGAAGATATATGTCTAGCCTCCTTTTTGTCTTTGCTAGCTTTGTTATTCTTTAGTTATTTAGGTATTTGAACAGAGAAAAGAGTGTTCATATTTTAACCTAGAATCAGTTTTAGGGGTGGTCTTCAAGCGTTTTCTATGACTCAAAGCCCAGAGTCTGCTCCAGGAATTACAGACACTTACTAACTTCTCTACAGTGACAGTTTCCTTATAGACTACAAGCTGCCAATACTAATAGGTCCAAATTTTTCAGGGTTTTTTTGTTTGTTTCTTTGTTTCCTTTTTTGTTTGTTTGGTTTTTTTTTTTTTTTTTTTTTTTTTTTTTTGCAAATTAAGAAGCTCATGTAAGCTTCAGTGAGTCATGGCAGACCCTCTTGCCACAGGTCATATGGGTTCTAGATAAGTAATCCTACATCAGTTAACACTTTAAACTTGCTACCTATTTGCTGTTCCTGAGGGAAGTTTCAAATATAAGATTTTTTTCCTTTAAGCATTAAACTTTACCTTCTGTCCCTAGTCTTTATCTCTTCCAGCAGATTTCCCCTCAGCTGACAGACCATCCATACCTGCAAACCACTCCAAGGCAGCTGCAAGCCCTGGACCTGCTGAAAGCCAATGTAAAACAGATGCCTCTGATGGAGTTTTCTACCAGCTGGAGCCCGCCATTTTGGGCCATCCTTCCAGACTGCTCCAAAGCTGCCTGTACTTCACTAGCCCCAAGCAGCCCAGCTGAACCTGGGCAGTGAGTCAGAATGTTAGGTCCAAAGGAAACTAGTTTCTCTCTATGAAAAGGAATCACTTCTCCCATCTGGCAAAAGGGACAAATGGCTCCCTGTGGTGCCTATTGGCATACCAGCACCCGTGTTTGTCTCCACACTCCCTTAGTATTGAAAGTATCTGTTACAAAAACTTGCCAAAGGGTTATCCAAGACTGGGGCTAGAGTCTGATTGAACAGCTTATTTCACGGTTGCTAAATTTTTCCAGGGTAAAATAGATGTTGGTTTTTTTCCTGACTCATTGTTTTATTCATGCTAATGCTCATTTATAGATACCTCCATGTCAATGCTGTAAATACCAGAAATCTTAAAATCAAATCCCCCATATCTGACTCATTCTCCTAGAGCCACTGGGGGATATAATGGACTACTATAACTATGCTGTCTCATAACACAATCAACTCTGTGAAACAGGTGTTAACCTGTACCTCAACATGAATCAATGATTTGATTAATATGATCTAGAGCCAATGGGAAATGTGATGGCTGAGTAAAACTCCATGTGTGCTAGGAACTCACTCCAAATGCCTAAAGGATAAGCTCACAGCAACTCTGATTCCTTGCCCTTTCCCCTAAATTGCTATGAGATAATGAACCAATTGTCCCAGGCCTTGTAAGCCCACTTATCACTGTGTACCAGGGATTGAGACAGCCCCTCTATCAGAGCATACAGGGGAAAAGAAGCAGGACCTCACAGCTGAGTAAGGCATTTTCTCACTCACCTATACATTCTACACAAATGAGATAATGTGGTACCCACCTTTACAAACCCCTCCTCTAGGCTCTTCTGGGTAACACACCTTCAATTTGGCTTTAAGGTTGTTAGCCTGCTAAGAGTAATTAATAAACTCAGTTAATTATACTTTGAATTGAGTCTGTGGCCTTTTCCCAGTGAATTCAGATTCCATAACAGAAGATATATTCAAACGATGTCTAAATCTTGGAAATGTCCATTTTTAATATGTGGGTATGATGATTATATATGCATGTAAGTGTGCTGGTACACTAACGTCACAGCACACATGCGTAGAGCACAGTATGGAAAAAGATGGGTGCTGCTCCTCACCTTCTACCCTGTTTGAGACAAGGTCTCTCTGTTACTACTCATTGCTCTATATGTAAGGCTACCTGGCCCATGACTTTCCAGGGTGTTTCCTATCTCAGCCTTCCATGTCACAGTAGGAATGTTATGATTATAGTTGTATGCTACTACATTCAGCTTCTACAGGGGTTCTGGGCATTTGTACTCATGCTCTTTGTTCATGTTGTAACCCACTGACCCATCTGTCCATCCCAGAAAAAAAAAATGTCTCACAGGACCTGGAGCTCACTGTCCAGCTAGGCAGTGGTCAGCAAGCATGAGCAATCCTCCTGTGTCCTCGTCTCACAGTCTTGGGGTTTATAGGCATGCATGAGCACCCTGTCTTTATGTGGGTGTTAGGTATTTGAATTCTGGTCCTCATGCTTGTGTACCAAGCATTCCTACCCAGTTAACTGTCTCCTCAGCCCAGAAACTTTTTTGAAATAAGTCATCTTTAAAAAAAAAAGCAAGCAGGAAGGAAGGGAGGAAGGAAGGAAGAAACGAAGGAAGGAAGGAAGGAAAGAAGAAAGGAAAGAAGGAAGGAAGGAGGAACATGGGGACCTCAGTGGAAGAGTTAGGGGAAGGACTTAAGGATCAGAAGGGGATTGCAACCCCATAGGAAGAACAATATCAGCTAACCAGAGTCCCCAGAGCTCCCAGGGACTAAACTGCAAACCAGAGTATACATGGAGGGACTCATGGCTCCAACTGCATATGTAGCAGAGGATTTCCTTGTCCAGCATCAATGGAAGGGGAGGCCCTTGGTCCTGTGGAGGCTCAATGACCCAACATAGGGAGATCCTAGGGTGATGAGGCAGGAGTGGGTAGGTGGGTTAGGGAGCACTCTCATAGAGGCAGGGGCAGGGGGTGGGATTGGGGGTTTGTGGAGGGAAAACCAGGAAGGGGAACATTTGAAATGTAAATAAATAAAATAAGCAATTTTAAATAAAAGAAAATCAAGCTCCTTGGTTGTCTCCTACTCCGTTATGGGGGATAAAGAGAACGGTGGTGGTATCCCCTCAAATAATCACGAGATCAATAGGAAGAGATTAGAACATAGCAAGGAAAAGCTGTCTAATGATGAAACAGCTGCCTTATACCATGGCTAGAGATGTACCAAGGATGAAGGATCCTTTGTTTGTGTGTATTTGCCAGCTAGGAGGACTTCATTAATATCGGAGATCAGGATTGAGGTTTCGGAGACGTGTAAGAGGAGTAGGCACTAACCAACAGTAAGCGCAACCAAGCCTTACCTCTGACTTACACCTTCATAGGGTGGCACCATTTTCCAGCTGCTTCTGGCCTCATGCTCACCACTTTAAAGATTAGGAAGAATCTATCACCCATGTCTCTTCTGACTTCATGTTCTCTGAGGATGGAGGAGACTTGGATCCTGAATGACTTCCTCCAGACCCAGGGTCAATGCTTTGGTTATATCTTGCTTAATGGGATTCTACTAATACCTGTGAAGGAAAGGACAGGAAGGGACATTTTTGACCCTCGCACAACTAATAAAGAACCGTGATCGAATCACTTTTTAGACAAGTAGGGTGACAAAGGTCTGATGGTTGGAGGTGAAAGGGTACCATGTGCAGGACCTTCTTGGAGGAAGCCATGGGGCTATGTGATTCTCTTTCACACCCAGATGACAAA
>NW_022196896.1:63063106-63079531 GCF_008632895.1 Mastomys coucha | reverse complement strand
AAAAAAAAAAAAAAAAAAAAAGGAAATTACATCCTGTCCCATCCTGTCTACAAAAAGCCTTTGGCAGTGGAGGAAATCAAGCAAGCAAGCAGGTGTCCATGAAGAAATCCTTAGGTCTGTGGGCAATAAGAATGGACAGGGCAAGCAGAATACACTTGAATAGGGATTTGAATGCATTCACGTCAACCAAGAAACTAACAGAATGGAACGTCTGAGCAATGGAGGTAAAAGCAGTCCATGTCAAGAGGAGAAGCTTAATAGAGACCCTGGTAACCACTTCAAATGTTTTTAGATCACAGAGTATGTCAACTTGCCACCACAGAAATCACAAAAGAATTCTTCCCCCTTTTCTTCTCCTCTCCCCAGAACCCATAATTCAGCAATGGATTGCGTAAGGAAAGTGCTGTTTTACAGCAATTTCTTCCTTAACTGAAACATCCTGTGGGACAGGGGCAAGCAAAAGCTCATGTCTGGGCGAATAGAAGCTTGGCAGCATCTTGAGGACCTCTTCCCTAACCATGTGAAAGAGGAAGACTCAGCCAGTTGAATTGCAGAGAGGGGAGACAGGCTGTTAAGTTGCTTGAATGTTGTATAGAGAGCTCCAGTGCTGTAGCTTTCCCCGGTTTTTCCCCCTGTTACCATGAGGGTTGGCTTTTCAGTAATGCAGCTGTCTTTGTGTCTTCCCTGCTTCCTGTAAGCAGCCTTTTCACTTGTACTCAGTAAACTGTCCCTTCAAGTTATACTTGCTGCAGTTGCTACTTTGGTGTGTTTTGAGCTCCCTTTCTGGGGTGAGGAGACATGTGTGTTACATCTCCCCAGGAAAAGTCTGCTACACAGCAGGTGTGTGGAAGGGGAGGGGGGTGGCATGAATGAGAACATATGTCACCCGAAGACAGCAGGTGCACATCTGAAAATGGCCTCAGGGAAGAAACTGAAGCTTCTTAAAATATAGTCAAAAGTCTTGCCTAATACAGGAGAGAATAAATTTTTAATTGCCCAAGTAGACAGTGTTGTGTAACTTAGAATGACTAAGAGAAATCTTATTAACAAAGAATGACAGAAAACTGTGGGTTGTCCCAAAGGCATCATGAGATAGATCCATTCCAGAGATACTGAGGAGAAGCAGATGGAAGAGACTTGTGCTCTGTGTTAAATGCAGTGAGAAGCCTCCACCTTACCCTGCAGGCTGCACCTTTTGCCTAAACTGTGCCATGCTTGAAGTACCACACAAGGGACAATTCATATGAAATGTCAACTGCTCCTGGAGACCTTCATTTGTCACATGTTATTTCCCAATCCACAGAGGGGCCAAAAGACACTGAGACTTACACAAGTTCTTATGGATACGAAGGGACAAAGCAATATCCAGTTTTGTTTGACCCTGAGCCTTGTTCTGCCTCCCACAGTGCACAAGAAGTCAGTTATTGAGCCTATATGTCCTGAAGATAGTGTATATGTCAAACAGTATATTGAGAAAACTGCATTAAGCAAATCCCTGTGTTTCCCATCTTACAGAGCCTATAGATCATTTAACAAAAGTGACACAAATTCAGCACAAATACATCTATTTGTACTCCTATTCCTGCATTATCAAATAAGATAAATGTTTTGAAAGAAACAGTTCACTCGGCATATATGTAAAATACCTTGACTTTGGATTTGGTTGGCCTTCCATATAGAAGACGAGGAGATAACCAGATATGACCTCCTGCATATAATACTACCAGGATGAGAGGAAGCTTGAAGTCTTGTTAAGAGGTTGAAGCAAAAAGAAGACCTAGATGGTGATTATTTTAGTTAGTTTCCATTGCTGTGAGGAGACACTAGGACCAAGACAACTCTTATAAGGGCAACATTTAATTGGGGCTGGCTTACAGGTTCAGAAGTTCAGTGCATTATCATTATGGATGGAGGCATGGCAGCATGCACCCAGGCATGGTGCTGGAGAAGGAGCTGAGAGCTCTACATCTTGTTCAGAAGTGAACCAGGAGAATTCTATCTCTTCTAGGCAGCTAGGAGAAGGGTCTCAAAGCCCATCCTCACAGTGACACAATTCCTGCAACAAGGTCATACAGTATCCAAAAAGGCCACACCTCCTAATTTTGCCACTCCTTGGGACAAGCATATGTAAACCACCACAGTCACGCACAGGAAGGAACAGACCATCTAATTATCAAAAGAGGTGGGAGAGCATTGCAGAGGCCACAACATAGGACCTCCCCCCCGGGAATGTAGGCCATGGAGTCCTTTTCTAAGAGCTACGTGCTTCCTCCTGTGCTATGATTAACCTCTGATAGCTGCTGGTTCATTGGACCCACAAACTATCTCATATAGTCTAGAATCATATTGGACAGCTTGTAAATCATGAAGATATAAAGCAAAGATTCTAAAAGACACCAGGCAGGCCTGGTTCTGCAACTTGTTATCCATGGGTTCTAGGGCAGCTTGTCTCATTAATACAGGAGTAGTAATGGATCCTATACCATAGGATCCTGTACCAGTGGATCCTATACTAATGAATCCTATACCATAATGAGGAATAAATAAGGCTCTGAAGAGGGATTAGTACCTATCCTCCCAGCCTTAAGCAAATGCCTAGAAGACTATAGTTACAAGCATCTCTCTCCCTTCCTCCCTCCCTCCTTCTCTCCCTCCCTTCTTCCCTCCTTCTGTGTAAGTGTATGTGTCTGTATGGATGCACAAGTGCATGCACGTGCACAATAAGGTGCATGAGTGAATACACGTGTGTGCATTAATGTGCATTATCAAGTACAGGTATGTATGCATTCAGAGGCCAGATGTCAACCTCAGATATCATTCTTTAGGAGCCTTGTGTCTTGATTTTTTGAGACAGTGTCTCTCACTAGTTGGAACTCACCAGTAAGGCTAGGAGATTGTCCTGCAAGACATAAGAATATACCTGACCGTTTTCCCATCACCAGCATTGCAAGCATGTGCTGCCACACTTGGATTTTGTATGTGGATTCTGAAGATGGAACCTAGGTCTTCTAACTTGCAAAGTAAGCAAGTTACCTACTGAGCCATCCTGGGCATTCCATCTCTAAATCATCCTCAGTATGCTCACTAATGACTACCCTCTTCCTTGACTTGGAGGGAGCTTTTATTTGACTCTTTTAACCTGCTTCCTGTGAAATTGGAAGCTCTTACCTGGGCTTCACAATCAGAAAAACCCAGAGCATTTTGCCTGTCTCAGGCTCCACTTAGCAAAGCATAAGCTTCTTTCCAGGGCTCTCTGGCTGATCATAGTGAGCAAGCTGGTGCAAATATAAAGCAATAAAATGAAAAACCATGTGCTGACTGATGATTGAGTCAGAGAAAGGCTGAGAAAGTACCCTGGTTCAGAAGGAAAGGTGTATCTGTTTCCAGAAGAGGCTAGAGAGAAATGAGATGGAGATTTACCCTAACAAAAGATTGATGACAGTACCGTACAGTATATAGTCAGCCATCTGTGTGTGTCCATGGATTCTGTATCCACAGCTTCAACCAACAGGATAGAAAATACTTGAAAATAATTCGCATCTGTGCTAAATGTGTAGTATTTCTTGCCTTTATTTTCTGCCCAGCATACTACAGTGACTACCCACAGCATTTTATTCATTAGAATGTTTTTAAAAAGATTTATTTTAAATATTCATATATTTATATAACTGTACAGGTGCCTGCTGTGTACAGAGAGGGTTTAGATCTCCTAGAGATGAAGTGACAGGCAGTTATGAGTCACATGACATGGAACCAAGCCTTTTGAAGAGAGGTGTGTACACATAAGGACCAAACCAACTCTTCAGAGTCCTGCATGGTGGAGTACCCCAAAATCTCAGCACTTAGAAAGCTGAGACATGAGGATCACTGTAGGGTTTTGGTCAGCTTGGGCAAGAGAGTGAGTCTTAAGCTAACTTAGCCCAGGCTAGAATAAAGAATCTGTCTCAAATCCAAAACCAGTGGTCTTCAAGAAATGAAAACCAACCCAAATAACAGGCATACTTGACATAGCTAATGGAAAATCAAATAAAATGAAGTTTTTGTTATTGCTATAATTTCTACTTTAATTTGTTTTTATTTTTTAGGTCAAGCTATATTAATGAGAGAAGGAAAACTATATTATAGACTTTATCCTGGTCCTCATTTACCATGGCTTAATGCATAGATTTTGAAACTTTGGAGTAAATGAATGTAAATAACTATTCTTAAATATAAGAATGAAGCTAAGCTCAGTGGACTAGAGTTGAGCAGTTAATCTTCTGGGTTAAATGCCCCACAGGAAATCTGTTCCCTGCTCCCCAGCACCAGCACTTACAAAACTTCTGTCCTGAGTAATCTGGTTTTGATGTTATGATGACTTTCTTAGAGCAGGATGCATACTATCTTCTGGCCTTACCAACAGTGTCAGAAAGCAGACATTAGCCTTCAGCCAGAATCTGGAAAAGAACAAAATGAATAGAAAAGGTGTAAAACATAAAATATTTGAATCTATACCAGGCTCCTGTCAGCAAGCATTTGTTGGCATCTGCAATAGTGTCTGGGTTTGGTGATTGTATATGGCTATCACCTGTCTCGGATAGATCCCTAGGTGAGAAACTCTCTGGATTGTTATTCCTTCAGTCTCTGTTCCACATTTTGTCTCTGTAAGTCTTTCCATGGCCATTTTGTTCCTCCTTCTAAGAAGGATCAACGTATCCACACTTTGGTCTTCCTTCTTCTTGAGTTTCCTGAGGCTCTGCTAATGCCTGACAAATACAGAAGTGGATGCTCACAGCCATCCATTGGACTGAGCACAGGGTCCTCAATGAAGGAGCTAGAGAAAGGACCCAAGGAGCTGAAAGGGTTTGCAGCCCCATAGGAGGAACAATCATAGGAACTAACCAGTACCCCTAGAGCTCCCAGATTCTAAACCACCAACCAAAGAGTACATATGGTGGGGCTCATGGCTCCAGCTGCATATGTAGCAGAAGATGGCCTAGTCGGACATCAATGGGAGGAGAGGCCCTTGGTCCTGTGAAGGCTCTATGCCCCAGTGTAGGGGAATGCCAGGGCCAGGAAGTGGGAGAGGGTGGGTTGGTGAACAGGGGGAGGGAGAGGGAATAGGGGGGTTTTCAGAGGGTAAGCCAGGAAAAGGGAGAACATTTGAAATGTAAATAAAGAAAATATCTAATGAAAAAATTGAATCTAAACCTAGGCAGTGATGGGGCTGCTTGTTGCTGTCAGTCCTAGTGAAGAGACACCTCAAGCTCACACTCCTACTCAGGATACCCTTTGCAGGTGGCTTAGAGCCTGTGGCTGTCATGGAGGATGGAATGATCCAAAAGCACATGATCAGATCTCTCTCTGTGGGTGCCAGAAGTGATAGACACATCACAGATGCTGAGTCCTCTCCACTAGTGCCATTGAGTAAGTGTCCACCTCCTTCCAACCCATTCTCCTACCTGAAGACTGGAGTGACAGGCACATTTCCAATCTTGTTAGATTTTGCAGGCCTGTGTTTTATCTTCTTTTTTGTTGTTAGGATAGAACTACTGAAGGGAAGTTTTATTTCTACTCAGTTTGAGGATACAGTCCATCTTGGCAGGGAAGGCAAATCAGTAGGAACATGAAGCCACTGAAAGTGATGTACGTTAGTGCCTGATTCACTTTCTCTTTTTTCATTCAGAGCTGAATCATAGTCCAGGGAACAAGGCTACCCACCTTTAGGGTATATCTTCCCACTTAGTTTGAACCTAGTCCATAAACTTCCACAGACATGTTATGGAGAGCCCACCAGAGATGACTACTCAGACACCGTTTATAGCCAATTGGAAGCCTTTATTCCAGTGGATTGAGACTATACTCAGGTATTAGGAACCCAAGTGCAGCCTTGAGCATTTCAAGCAAGGGTCTTGTAAAGGCAAAATACACATCCTGGCATTTCATTGAACAGCTGCAGGAGGGCATTTTGTGCAAGCCAGTAGTTTAACAGAAGCTAAGTAAACAGTTAGCTGGAAAGAGGAGGTTTTCACAAGCAGGCAATTGAACAGAAGCTAATAAAAGTTATCTGGGCCATCTTGACCTAAGTTCCTAGAATAGAGTTGAGAGATTTTTCATGAGATTCTCCATCAAGGATACTATATTCTAACGAGATTTGAAGTGGCCTCATCAAGAATACAAGATGGAGGAACCTCTGCACTATCTTCCCCTGTTACAAATATAGGCCAAGAGGTTTCTCTCTCATGCAAGTGTAGAACTATGAAGTTAGTGATTAGCATTAATTACCACAGCCTTCTATACATACAGCCAGCCTTCCAAACCAATCCCTCTGCTAAGTCACCCACTTATACTTGCCTTGCCTCCTAAGACTGCACAGAGGCCCTAACACCTTCTTGCCCTCCAGAAACCAATGAGGAAGCAGCTTTATCATGAAAGGAGTGGTCTCTGCTCCCCAAACCTGCTTATCACCTCTTTCAAGCCCCTGATTACAAGGCTGTCTCCAGCATGGGGCCTTCAGGACATTCCTACTTTGGAACCCCTAGTTGCCTACTAAATGCTGCCTGTTATTTTTATGAGTATTTCAAAAAAAACCAAAAAACAAAAAACAAAAACAACAAATTCTGGCTGAAAGAAAAGAATAATTATTTTTATAAATCTTTACTCCAGAGATAAATAAGGCAGCCTTGTCTCCTTGGAAATAACATGAAAAACGTGTCTGCCTGAGTGGAAAGCAGGTAATAGCAGTTCTGGCTTCTTGCCACTAGCAGATGTTCATAAGCTAAGGTCTCAGACAGAGATGGATTGATTGCTACTTCTCTCTCTCTCTTTTTTCTTTTTAAACTTCAAAGCCTTACAAAAGACAGCATGCCCAAGAGTTCACTGGGGAAACAGGATTGGCCATTGTTTCTCTAGTTTTATTATTCAATCAAACCCTGTTTAAAGCCAGGAGTAATTGTTTTATGTCTCATCGACTACCTTTGATTATCACACTAATTATATTATAAACAGCCACTGAGATCCTGGAAAAGCAGCAGCTTTCTGTTATTTCAAGGTAAACTGCTTCCACTGAGAGCATACTAGTAGGAATCCATCTGCCAGGTTCACGGATGCACAAAGCCTTTCAGGAAAGACCCTGAATATTGTGTCTGTGTGTGTGTGTGTGTATATATATATATATATATATATATATATATATATATATATATAATTTCAAGCCCCTGATTACAAGGCTGTCTCCAGCACAGGGCCTTCAGGACATTCCTACTTTGGAACCCCCAGTTGCCTACTAAATGCTGCCTGTTATTTTTATGAATATATATATATATACTTATATGTATATATATATATATATATATATATATATAATGTGTGTATATGCACATGTGTGTGCATGTGTGTGTGCATGTCCATGTGCATGTGTGTGTGTGTTTCCATGGAGGTGTCTGTGTATGTGTTTTATCTATCTTTCTGTTCCCAGAGCATGGCTGGGGGTATGTCTTAGTATTTTTCTGCTATAAAATACAAGTAAGGAAAAGTCAGAAAACGGAATCAGAGGAGAATCAGAGGAGAAACACTGGCAGCAGTATTAACAGTTGGTCATAAATCAAATGTTAGCAAGTACCTTAACCACTTCATTATACTCATTTTAGAAGACAATGGCAGTACGCGTGCGCACCCACCCCACCCCACCCCCCGCCACACACACACACACACACACTGGATCTTGTGAGTCCTGTGATAACACATTTTGTCTTAGTTTCCAGTATGTAAATTTCTCTCTGCAGACTGAGCCATGAATACAATCAGAAAAGAGGCTCTATCCATAACCATTTGTGCTACTATTGGAATAGCTGATACATCTCATCTGGCACTTTCATCAGGAGGCACACAGAATGCATAGCTGAGAAGGACTTTGGGTTGTAATACAGCAATACCTTAGTGATATATCCAGCACTATAAGAGTTAACTTCCTGGAAGGGGACACTTTTGACACAGTCCTAACCTTATGTGTTCAAGTCCTTCAACCTACATCATCCCCAGCAATAGGGTCTTGCCATCTGGTTTTGAAATATACCCAACAGCAATTGTAATAACCATTATTGTTTTAGGACCTCTGGGAATGTTTAACAGCTGAATGGTTTTAGAGTATCTATTTACTCTCATGAAATACCCTCATTTACTCTTTGTGAACTGACTTCTTATCCTTGCCCCTTTAGATTGACATGCATGCCTTTCAAATGGGTTTCTCAATCTGTAAAACACTTGATGTTTAGCAATATGTTGTCTACATATAACAATATCCTTTTACAGGAAGTTTTGCAGCTTAAAGTCTTGAACCACCACCCCATACAAATAATGGAGATATGGAGATAATCTTGGTGGAGCACCCAGGAACTCTATCACCATCTGCTCCAAGCAAGTGCCGGGTGATTACAGAAGTTCAAGAATAAGAAAATACCAAAGTAAACTCTTAGTAAGGACTAATCAGCTGGAAAAGATTTTATTCATTTGTATTAAATATCTGGCTCCTTGATCCTAGAGCATTTTTTTTTTTTAATAAAGGACTCCATGGATTCTTCTTGTCCCTGACAAGCTCAGTGTGCTGACAGTTTCATGAATTTTCTACTTCTATTTGTCCTAGATCATGCCAATTATGTTGTGTGACACTGTTCTTGGGGAGATATGAAACAGACAACTACCCACTTCAGGACATCTACTCACTTGCAAGGCAAGCACTCTATCACACAAGCCATCTCTTCAGCTCTCCTTCCACAGGCAGTAAGCCTCCCATTTGTAATACAAGCAGTCAGGCAGGGACTGTCCATCCATTCCTGCACAAAATCTGTCAGGTCTGTGTGTGTGTGTGTGTGTGTGTGTGTGAAAATGTCACCAGAAACCTACCTTTGACTTCACCTTTGTCAAGGCAAACACATAAACCTCACCTGGAAACAGAAGATATCTTGTTCTGTTGTCAACTGTGAATAACTGTGGCCTGGGAACACAGATTTGGGTTACTGCAAATTCCATGTACCAGTGTGCCAGTGGTTTCATGAAATTTTCATACTGTTGAATGGAGAAAGTGATAAATGAAGACATTTTCAAATATACCTGGTGGAAACACCATGCAGGTCATTGACAGCAAAGCAGAGAAGCAAAGCTGGAGGCTTCAGATGCTATCTCAAGGCATTCTTAGCCTCTTGGCCCAGGGGAGCTTATGGTCTGTTAAGTTAATACATTCCAATAGGTTTTCAAGGACAAGGACATTGAATCAAATAAAGAGGTAGGAAAGGAACAGTTGTCACAGGGGCTAATGGTAGCCTAAACTGTAGCTATACTCTGGACCTGCATTCCAGCCTCTCTTACATTATTGATGTACTAACCAGTTGATCAGATTTGTGGAAGGTTATATATAAGGTGTCCTCTCTTTTCAGAAACTTCTGTTCACACTTTGAAAAAAAAATAATCAAACATGAATGTGCTGAGATTTGCTGGATATCTGTCATACCAGCTATTTACAACAAACCAGATGGTCAGAAAATCAGAGCAACCTTCTATTATCCCATAGGAGACTGTTCAACCTGGGTGTGGTGACTGAGGATTAGCACAAGACCAACTAGACACTATCAGACATAGGAGATCTGAGCTCCCAAATCTAAAGAATCACCAGAAGGGAGCTAGGAAAGGGGTGAGAACAATAGGACCCATGGCAAGAGCACAGGATGCCCCTCCCCACCACAGAAGTGTCTCATCCTTACTCTACCATCTACATCTGCTGGAGATGCTCTTCTTATCGTCCCACATACAAAACTACAGTGGGCAGAAAGGCTCCCGTTCTATGCCTAAATAGCCTTGATTCCAGGGAGGCTAGAACTCTGAAGTAACTAAGTCCAAATCAGGCACAGGAACTTGGAACATGAATCTGTGTTCAGAGTGATCTCTGGTGGCAGAGGGCAGGGCCAGATCCTAAAATACAGCTTTGGTACACTTGAATAGATGAATGGAAGGCACTGGAGCCATGTTGGGGTTTCTGCTTTAATTCTATTAGGTACCAAGAGGACTGCAAGCATAGGTTTTCACCTCCAAACTACTTCATTTCCCAAGGACTCCATGTGTCTGGTAAGCTTTGCCACCACATATGTGACAGTCCAACCTCTCAGCTCCCTACCTCAGGGCCAGGGGTAGGTACACAACCCCCTCTGTGGTTGTCCCAAGTCATCTCCCTATGCCCCAAAGTGCTGCCTGCTTGGTAATTTCTCTTCCTATAGACCCTCCTCTCCCCTTGTCTTAGTTAGGGTTTACTGCTGTGAACAGACACCATGACCAAGGCAACTCTTATAAGGACAACATGTAATTGGGGCTGGCTTACAGGTTCAGGGGTTCAGCCCATTATCAGAGGCAGGAACCTAGCAATATCCAGGCAGGCATGGTGGAGCAGGAGCTGAGAGTTCTACATCTTCATCTGAAGGCTGCTAGCAGAATACTGGCTTCCAGGCAGGTAGGATGAGGGTCTTAAGCCCACACCCACAGTGACATACCTCCTCCAACAAGGCCACACCTCCTAATAGTGCCATTCCTTGGACTGAGCATATACAAACCATCACAACCCCTCCACTGTTAACTTGGAAGTCACAAAGCATTCCTCTGGAAGTCACCATGTGCACCCATCTACAAGTTGTTCTGTAATCTGTTTTTTTCTTACCACCCAGAGGGTCCTTTGAAGGGATGTGTGGAAAGCTGAAATATCCCTCTCATTGCTGTGTTGAATCACACACACACACACAGTAGGTCCATGATGTAGGGCTAAATTACCTATTGAGAGCCCATGGGAATATTTGTAGCCTGTCAGTCTGTTGTCCCTCCTGTGTGTTCCCCTCAGGATCTACCCTTTACAGATGGACCATTTTGTATGACTACACACACCTCACATCCACACAGAGCTTACCTTTCTCTATTCTAGGGCTCTGAGGGCCTGAGCATCTCCACAGTGCTGCAGAGGGACATTTAACTGGAAGTTACAGAGAACAAGAGTTATGAGAATAGACCTTGTCCCATGGAGGGCACAGAGCACAGTACTAAATGGTAAAGCATTTGGGGAACCCTATGAAAAAAACCTTTATTTTGTAGAAAGAAATGTTCAAGTTAGTCTCCGACATTGTATGTAGACAAAATGGCCTTGAACTTATTATCAATTTTCCCTCTGCCTCCCAAATGCTGGAGAACTGCAGGCGTGCACAACTGTGCAGTATTACAGTGTAAGGAATCTGTCTCAGGACTTTATGCATGGTAGGCTAGTGATCCGCCTACTGGAACCCAGCCCCAATCTTTCCTTTTATAGCCCAGTAAGCCTATCCGTGTCATTTCTGCTGAGTGAGGTTAATTATGGTGTCTGGGATGCTGTGCAGGGTGAATGCATTATGGCTGAAGGCACCACATCCTGAGGTCAAGAGGAAGAGTTTATAGTAGTCACCTTGGCTGTCCCAAGCTCGCTTCTTGCAAAGATAAGTACTAAGTACTAAGTATTGATATCCCATAAAAAGATGAGTAAATATGCTGTTAATGGTTTTCTAGCATGCAGTTATGAGGTGCAATAATAATAACAATTACTATAGAGAGAGAGCAGGGCCATATCAAATGGGACCCAGAAGCAGCTTCATCCAACTACTGGAGGTTGGATTACAGCTGGACCTCAACTGGTTTTTGACATGACTTTTTACTTTATTATGGTGCAAAGATGATACATATTCAGTAGGAAACATAGACTGAATTGTGAATTTTAACCTCTGCTCAGGATAATGATATGCATTCAGTAACTTCTTGTCTCAAGAAAGTGGGCAGTGTGGACAAAGGGCCATGACAGATATATCAGAAAGGGAATAGATCTCCAATGTAAGCCTGGTTCAGAAAGTCCTCTGCAAACAGAAAAAAAAAATGTGGGCCATGTTTTACATAACTGAATAGTGCTGTCAATCAAAAACAGCAGGAAGTAGACTCCACTCACAGGCATTCCTGGGCTGCCTTCATTTCATGGTGGGAATTGCACGAGCGGAGGTCACTCACAAAATGGCTCAGCCTATCTGAAAGAGACCCACTGGAGACTAGAGAGTATTGCAGCCTCTATGTAAGCAGCCTTGCTACTTCATGCCTACAGCTGTCTTTGCAGAATACTAAATAAAACTGTTTTCTTTTTATCCCTGTGTAAAAGGTGAATTCTTTCACCAGCCTGTGAAAATCCCTGCCCAGGTCAGCGCCAGCTCTTGGGGGGTGGGCATGATCATGAGGTGAAAGAATAACATACCATAAGCCATGTTGCCACACCCAGAATGCAAGTATGATTAAGAGCAATATCCCTGCCTTGCAGATAAGAAGCTGGGTCACCCTGAGGTCAATTTACTTGCTCCACAGAATCACAGTTACATGGCAGAAGTGTAACCTGTTCCACCGTGGCTTTCAACTCACTAAGATCCAAGCAAAGAAGATAGTGTGCTTTCCTTCCAAGCATGAAACGAACAATGGTGTCATGGGTAACCAGGAACTGGACATACGTGTACACACACACACACACACACACACAAAAACACAAGTTGCCTTGCCTGAGTGAAATCCTGGATTTGATTCTAGGCATTGAAAAATGAAGATCTCTGTGCCTAAGGAAACAGGAAGAAGCATCATATCCAGAGGTGATAAGTATCATTGATGGGTAATGGATCCACAGCAATGAGTCCTATGGCAAGGGAGAGGCTGCACTGAGAGGTGTTGGGTACACTGGTAGTCTTGCTTATCTCATATGATTCTAGCAAAGGCCCACTCTCATGAAAGCTGGATTCAGACACATCTGACCTTTTATTTCTAACACCTCATGGAATGCAGAATTGATGAACATCATTTAAAGACATCAAAGATAGCATTGGAGACACCAAAATCCACCAGTGTTGCATTAAAGAATTAAAACTCATTGCTTCTGCTTGTGTTAGTTCCACTGAGAGTGAACCCACCTCACTCTCTGCCAACACGGTAGCTCATAACTATCTAGTTCCAGGGGATCTAACACCTTCACACATATACACATGCAAGCAAAAACACCAATCTCATAAAAGAGAAATCTTTAACATGGTTTTACAGGGGTTAAGTTACTGCCTGCAACTGACCCCAATACAATCAGAAAAGCAAACATATGCTATCAAGCTATGTCCATGTTGCTTCCAACATTTACTGTGGATATTTATTTTAAGGTTTTTTTTTTTCAATATGCTAGCTACTTTCAGCAAATGCTTACCACCACCACAACAACAACAACGCACATGTGAGTGTTGCTTTGGGTCACTGGCATGAAAAAAATGCAATTTAAGGTTACAGCTGTGTTAGCTTAGGTGGTAGAACTGATTGCATGGGAAATCAAAGGCAAACAATGTTGGTTGTTACATTGTCCTCTTAAAGGTAGGTTAAACTCAGACTGATTACATTGTCAGGCAGGAGGTTAGGCCTTAAGTTCTCTCAAAGCATATTATTAAGTTGTCTGTGAGGTCCAGCAAAAGTTCAGTCTCCCTAAATGTAAAAGGTATTTTTATAAAACTGTATCTCTAGAGAAATGGAAAGGAACAGATGCTCTGAATGCCACCCACACAGATACAGAGAGAACAGAAAGTGATGGACCCTCTGTAAAGTTATTCTGTTTGGATATGAATGCTCTTGACTCTCCTCACACTGACTTGGTGGCAGTACTATGAATACTATGTCCTTCTCTTCTCTATCTGTGATGCTGAGCCTGTCTGTGGGAGACCCCTCTAGTTTGGAAACCAGTCCTTTGTGCTCTAGTGTGCTCATCTGTCCTCATGTTCCAAAAGCATGATGAATAGTTATATTGTTGGTTTCCTAGGTGTGGCATCCCTGTCATCTCTAGAGGACAATATTTATTTAGCAGTAGGTATAATAAGACTTTCATTCTAGACACATCGCTCGGGGCTAAGCATCCTACAGTCTTTTGCTCTCTGCTGTGTTGACCAGTCATAGATCTCTGTAGTAGCCTTTACCTGCTGCAAAACGAACTTCTTTGATAAGAGTGGGAGCCACACTTGGATATAAGAATTTAAGTATTTTGAAATTGTGTCGTCATGGCAAGTGGCAGTAGTAGGTTCTCCCCTAGGGTCTATGTCCTCTCTAGCTGTCTTAGTCAGGGTTTCTATTCTATTCCTGCACAAACATCATGACCAAAAAGCAAGTTGGGGAGGAAAGGGTTTATTTAGCTTACTTCCACATTGCTGTTGATCGCCAAAGGAAGTCAGGACTGGGACTCAAGCAGGTCAGGAAGCAGAAGCTGGAACAGAGGCCATGGAGAGATGTTTCTTACTGGCTTGCTTCCTCTGGCTTGCTCAGCCTGCTCTCTTATAGAACCCAAGACTTCCAGCCCAGAGATGGCACCACCCACAAGGGGCCCTACCCCCTTGATCACTAATTGAGAAAATGCCCCACAGCTGGATCTCATGGAGGCACTTCCCCAACTGAAGCTCCTTTCCCTGTGATAACTCCAGCTTGTGTCAAGTTGACACACAAAATCAGCCAGTACACTAGCCATGGGTAACAGCTAAAGTGCCAGACATCAAATTGCTGCTATTGAGCTGGTCTTAGGTTCAATTTAGACATCTATTGGCTGCTGTCGAGATATGAGTGCAGCCATCTCAGCATCTTGGCTGCTTGCATTTCCTACTTGCTGTGAATAGAATAACCATGGTTGAGCAAGTGTCTGTGGAGCAGAGTGTTGAGTTATTTAGGTCTGCGTGGTTTAGGTGCTCCATACAGTAGGGCTATTTTTAGCTTTCTGGGAATTCTCCACACTACCTTCCAGGAAGCCTGCTCCATTTGCAATCCCCCCCACATCGAGTGAGATTCCCCTCATCTTCATCAACACTTGTTGTTAGTGTGGTTTTGGTCTTAGCCATTCTGGCTGGGGCAAAATGAAATCTCAAAGTAGTTTGAACTTGCTTTTCCCTAAACACTAAGAATGTTGAGCACTTTTTAAGGGTATTTTATTGGCCATTTTTATTTCTTTGTTTGAGAACACTATTCAGGTCCAGAGCCCACTTTTAATTGTTTGTTTGTTGTTGTTGATATATATATATATCATATATACATATATACACACATACATACAGAAGTATTATTGACAAAGATTCTCTTTCCCTTTTGTGGATTACTTCTTCACACAACTGATGGTTTCCTTTGGTTATACAAAAGCTTTTCAGTTTTAGGTTATCCCTCTCAGCAAGTGTTCCTGAACCTTTCCCACACCTCTATCCTGATAGCCTATTTTCCTTCTAGTGGCTTCAATTCAGGTTCCATTCTAGTGGTTTCAGGTTCCATTCAGTTTTTTGATGCAAACTCCATGGAGTTTGTTTTTCTGAAAGGCAATAGACCTGAGTCTAATATTAGTCTTCTCCCTGTGAACACCTAATTTTCCCTCAATATTTGTTGAAGGGACAGTATTTTTTTTCTAGCGTGTATTTTTATTTTGATATCTTTGTCAAATATCAGAAGGTATAATTTCATGTGCTTAGGTTTGAATCTTCTGTTGTGTTCCATTGCCTTATGAGTCTGCTTCTTGTCCTAGTACCAGGCTGTTTTTATTACTATAGCTCTGCAATATTCATTGAAATGTACATTTGTAATCCCTTAGTGATTTTCTGCTGCCTTTCAGAATTGCTTTGTCTGTCTGGGTTCTCTTATGGTTCTATTTGAATGTCAGCTTTGGGTATTGTTTTTGTTTTTTTTTTAATGTTTCCATGAAGGGTGTTTTGTGGGATTTTGGTTGAGGTTGCATTAAATCTATAATTACTTTTGCCAGGATGATTATTTAAAAAAAAATGGATTCTACTGATCTGTGAGTATGGGCTGTCTTTCCACTTTCTAGTGTCCTCTTCAATCTCTTTCTTTAGCTTCTTAAAGTCTTCGTTGTAGAGCCCTTTTGCCCCCACAGTTAAGTTTATTCATCGATATTTTAGTTGGGGGATGCTGTTTTGAATAGTAGGGTTTCCATGATCTCTTTCTCAGCAGTTTCATTCATTGAAACATAGAAAAATCTACTAATGGTCGTAAGTTGAATTTATATTGGGCCACTTTGCTATGACTTCGAGATTGTGGAGATGACTCCAGGGGTCAAAGCTGTCTGAGGATTAGGAATTGAACATGGACCTGTAGAACCCACATAGAAAAGTTAAGTGTAGTGGTTTATGCTTGTAATTCTGATGCCAGCTAGGTGTTGGAAACATGGATTTTTGAAAGTCAAGGCCAGCCAGCATAGCTTACATGTCAAGCTCTAGGCTTTTGGACCACATTATCCCAAAACCAAACAACAAAAAGTTAGAGGATGGCTCTTAAAGAATGACAACAAGAATTTCATAAATTTATTGTTTTTAATAGCTGAGTAGTACTCCATTGTGTAGATGTACCACAATT
>NW_022196896.1:63018512-63061435 GCF_008632895.1 Mastomys coucha | reverse complement strand
AAAAAAAAAAAAAAAAAAAAAAAAAAAAAAAAAGGACAACAAAGTTGGCATCTGACCTCCATATACACACGTGCAAACACACTACAATTAAAATTTATGGAGCAGATAATAACAGGGTACAGAGAAAAGGTCTGAGATCCTGTCTTGATCCTGAGTGTCCTTGGTACATAGAATCATTGAGCTGAAGCTTGCAGTCTCATGGATGATAGAATTTCTTCTTCAAGCAGAGCAAGGAAGGCATAAGAAGATTCACAAATGGGTCTGTTGTTTTGTGATGTGTTTGCCTGCTTCTTGCTCTTGATGTAAAACTAAAAACACATCTTGGGAGAATCTCAACTTTAACACAACCTGGACCTCAGATACTGAGCTCCATCAGAGTCAACTGACCATCATATCACTTTTCTGTTGTTGTAACAAAACACCATAACCAAAGCAATCTACAGAAGAAAGGGTTTATTTGGGCGTATGACTCCAAAGGGATAGAGTCTGTGATGGTGGAGAAGAGGTAGCAGAAGCACATGGCATGATGCTGGAACAAGCACACACACACACACACACACACACACACGGAGAGAGAGAGAGAGAGAGAGAGAGAGAGAGAGAGAGAGAGACAGAGAGAGACAGAGACAGAGACAGAGACAGAGACAGAGACAGACAGACAGACAGACAGACAGACAGACAGTCAGACAGAGACAGACAGACAGACAGAGACAGAGAGACAGACAGAGAGATCCACAAATGGGCTATGGTTTTAAAACCTCAAAGCTTGGCCCCAATGACATTCCTCCTCCAGCAAAGACATGCCAGCCAAATCTACGTGGACTCAGCACCAGCTACAGACCCAATATTCAAACATTTCAGCCCATAGAAGGAATTCTCATTCAAACTACCACAGCTATGACCAAAACATGGAGTTAGAATCCTAGAGCAGATGCTGCTCTTATCTGCAGCATTCCATTGATTATGAGGTTCTTGCTACTACAGACAGGGAAAGACACCCTACTGAGAACCAAGATCTTGCTTATGAACAGAACTCTGTCCACAAACAGAGTCTAGAGACATCAAAGGGCTACCAGTGATGATACCCAAAACCCAATGTGTATAACACAACTAGATGTGCCCCCCTCCTCAGCTACTCCATATCCTCAAAGTCAAATTTTATCCTTAGCATTTCTGACATTACATTACATCTGGGATACACTGGATACAGGTTCAAGTTATAAAACTTCTTCACCTATTAGAAGGGATTCTCTGCTCTACTTGTGACTATGAGAAAAGCTCAGAGCCCCTAGCGTGCTGTCTCTCTTATCTATAGCACTGGGCCTGGATATTCCTCATAGGTCCTACCATATTGCAGTCTGTCTGACTATCTATGATGCTAATAACTCTTTAAGGACATTAATCAAACAAGGCAATCGGTTTCAGGGTACCCTGTGAACCCCATGCTCAAGATCTTTGATAGTCACTGTTCCATTTTCTCCAAGGATCAGAGACACTGACAGGTCCAAAGTCATTGGAAAGGAAGAAAATTCATAATTCAGAAGCAAAGGCCTCCTTTCTCTTGTAAATCAATTGCTTTGAGAAAGGATGGCCTGGAAAATTGGACCCCAAGGATTGGGATTTGGAGTAAAATTACTTCTCCATCAGACAGGCTTGTACTGTCAAGGGTCCTCACTCTACTTGCTGGTAGAAAAGTTTAACTCTGGAGAAAAAGAAGCAAGACCTTCCAAGGGCTCAAAGTCATTTGTGCTAATATGCTAAGGCCTCAGTGGCTGACATCTCACAGCAGTAGAATTAAACATGTTTAACCTACAGCCCCTTTACAAGGCTTTGCAAGAAAATGTAAATTTAAATATCGTGGCCCTCAGAGAGATCCCACCATTTCTAAATGGACTAAATTGGATAAAACCATCTTGACATCTCATTAATTTCCATCTACTAAGGAGACAAGGTTTCCTTTGACATGTTTGAAGGGGTTCAGTTAGTGCCATCTGCTTCTTGTGGCTTCATTCTGATGTTTCAGATGCTTTGAGTATGTAGAGACATTCAAGGTTTTTGCAGTATGTCTCAGAGAAGGAAGTTAAAAAGTCAAATTAGACTAAACTTCTGGTCTATGGCAGTGTGAGTCTTAGGGACAAGCAACAGTTGGGTCCCTTAAATTTCTCAGCCTTCTGAGGGTGTTTTCAACCCTCAAAGAATGACAAGATGAGGTTGGGTTCTGCTCAGGGCAAAATTTGAGGTTGAAATCAATGGTCATTGATAACTTTGTTCCCTAAGGACATAGCCATGCATTCCAGATGTGTATGTGTATACAAATTAGCCATGCAATTGTTGTTTGAGAACTTCATACATGTGTACAATTAAATATAATTATATTTATCCCCATTTTCCTCTAAACTCCCCTAATATACAAACCCCTAAGTGGATACCTCAGCTTTGTTCGGAAAGTCAGTTATATCAAATGATGGTGTGCTGGGGCACACAGGTGAAAGAATGTCTTGCTAAAGCAGACACATGAAAGAATATTGTCCCAAGGCAGACACAGGTGAAAGGATGTTTTGATAGAGCAGACACATGAAAGGATGCCTGCTAAAGGAATATAAATATGACCCCACAGACACTGGGAGTTGGAGCATTGGTTTGGTTTGCTCTGCCTCAATATTCTGCGATAACGACATGCACATATTAGGTTGCCTTACATAGCATTGTTGAGTTCAACTTGTGATAATGCTGTCATTGAGAGAAACTTGCCCAAGAATGGCTCGTGGCATTTTGCCACTTCTGCATCCTCACCTCGAGCTGGTTGGAGAGTTTTGCAGTTTCCTCAGGATTGAACTTCAGCTGTTGGTTCATGCCTGGTGACTACCTGCCAAGAGAACTGGTCTGCAGCTGCCGAGTTGTATTTGGTGTTTTCTATAGGACTGAACTGCTGCCAAAGATCAAGCTCACCCTCAAAGAACTATTGCTGAATAGGTCCACTTCCCCCATATTCTAATAACTTTTCTCTTTCACTACCTCTGATGGGTAGTGGGCTAGAAGAGAGGTTTTATTCTTGTTAAAAGTAGGTTGCAAAAAAATTATGCCTGCATGCTCCCTTCCCATGATAGCTAATAGTGGTTGTCAATTTAACTGGCTGTAGAATCAACTAAAATGCAGGCTGCTGGGCACTGCTGTGAGGGATTTTCCTGGTCAGGTTTTAGCACAAGAGGACCTCTCATAAATGTATAGAGCATAGAAAAAGGAGACTTTCATTGGGGCCTACTTGCTTTTACTCTCCATGGTGGGTTCCTCTAAGATGCAACTGCATCTCTTCACTGCTGTTAGAACCTGATTCTTCTGGTTTCCACTGTGGGCTAATGAGCAGTTCTCTGGGAATCCTCCAGGTCTTCTGCACCAAATGAAGACAGCTGAGACATCCAGCCTCTTGAACTAAATAGCTACTGTATTTCCAGCTTCATCTATGTGAGAAAACCATTGCTTGCTAGAATTTCCTTTAATGTATATATGCAGCCATCCTCTCAGTCTGTCTCATTAGAGAAGTCTGACTAGCAAAAGCCACAGAGGTAAATATCTTCCCCTCCTAACATTGTGTCTACATGTTTTAAACCTGCAAAGCTCAGTTAGTGCTTCCCATATGTGCCTGTGTGGAGCCTTCCAATGGAACAGGGGAAGCCACTACACCTGCCACACCCTCAAAGAACAATTCTTCTGTCCCTGTAGTTATCACCTGTAAACAGCTCCTCAGTTAGGGTTGAGGTCTCCTAAGCTCCTTCTCCATCTATACTGGACTTGAAGGCATCAGGTGGAAAGCTGGAAAGCAGCCACAAGTCATAGAGCACTGCTCTTCAGTCTGCAGTCCAGAGGCATTGTATTTTTTTTCTTTATTACCATGTCAGGCTGATCACATCAATGGGCTCTCATATCTATACGTTTGGTCCTTTGATTCAAGTGTCCTCATTTTAAGGCTGAAGCCATGTGTCTTGCTTTGATGGAAGGGACAATAGAGTGATTGACACATGAAATGCTTCTGTGTCTCACTTCCCTCTTGCTTCTCTTCTCTGTCTGTCTGTCTCTGTCTTTGTCTCTCTTTCTGTCTCTCTCTGTCTCTGTCTCTCTGTCTCTCTGTCTCTCTCTCTCTAATTTTGATGTAGAGAAACCCTTGGAGCCAACCTTCTGAAGGATGAAGAGAGCCATGAATGTGGGAAAGGAAAGGAGAAGAAAAGCCCAGAGACCCTCCTTTCATCAGAGTCGGGCTACTGTAAACCACTGGACAGTTGGTGACTGCCTCACCAACATGTATTCAAAGGAGGCAAAAGCCATAGAGGCACTGCATCAACTTCCTACTGGCAGCCTGTAGCTCTGGGGCTGATCAGTCTGTGTTTTTCTGAATACCTAGGTAAGAGGGGTAGTTAGTTGACTGATGGACTAAGACAACTAACACTGTGAATATGAACAGATCACATAGTATCTGTGAGCACACCTCCCCAATAGCCCCACCTGAATGTGAGCACACACACACATACATACACAGACACCAGAGAGATGTGCACACACACACCAAAGAAAGATGTGTGCATATACACACCAGAGAGAGAGAGAGAGATACATTCATACACAATACACAGAGATATGAATATATACATACACACCAGAGAGAGATGTATACATTTCTCACAACAAAGAAAGAGAGAGATGTATATATACACACACATACACACACACACACCAGAGAGAGAGATGTATACATACACCCACAACAGAGAAAGAGAGAGAGATGTATATATATATATACACACACATACACACACACACCAGAGAGATGTATACATACACCCACAACAGAGAAAGAGAGAGAGATGTACATACACACACACACACACACACACCAGAGAAAGTTATGTGCATACACACACACCAGAGAGAAGGAGATGGATACACACAAACACACACACCAAAGAGAGATATATGCATAGACACACACCAGAGAGAAAGAGATGTATACACACACAACACAGAGAGAGATGTATACATGCACCACACCAGAGAGAGAGAGACAGAGAGACAGAGATAGAGAGAGACAGTGAAATGACCTTTGGGCTGCTGTACTGTGAATAACAAGATAACATGCCTGATATTGAGTATATAAAGAACAAAGATCAGTCCACTTGCCAGTTGCAAACACACACTCAGCCTTTCTTTTTCTTCTCTTATTCAAAATAGCTCTCCCTTCCCTATCTGATAAAATTCAAATTTTCTAATGCTATATTCAAAAGATTCTGCTGCATGTCTACTTCTCTACTTCATTTATCGCATTTCCACAAGTGGTATCTTTGCACAGAGACAATGAATCATCGAAGGATGGATGACAATACCAAGTGTGGTGTGCATTGCATTTGAGGGTGGGTGCAGTATTTTACAAGTATGGACTCAGGTGTGTTACATAATGCACACGGTCTCATTTCTCACTTCTGAATTGATGCAGCTCCTGTGCAGATTAATACAATTTGGTAAAATAATGATACAATTGCCAAAGTTGCATGGTCCCATCATGGCTGAACTGGAGTCTGTTACACAAATTGTCTTACTTAAACTGGCCTTTTTAAAATAGTTTCTGGATATTAGGAAATGAGACTGTGAGGTAGAGGAAGGCCATAGATGAAGGTGACAGGCAGAAGAATGTCAGCCAAATGTCTGAGGACAACAAATCAGGGCTAAACCTCAGAAGGAAACAGCTCTGCATATGTACTTACTACCTGGGGAAACGTGCCACAGGCTGGAATAGGAATTCATGCAAGTACTATGGAGGCAGGAGCTCACATATCAGCAGATACTGAGAATATCTTCTGTATCTTCTGGCTGGAGACTAAGAAGAAAGTGTTTGCAAACCAGGATAAAGTACTAGAGTAAAGCAGTGCTGGAGCATTCTGCCTCTCGATATTCTTTTTTTTTTTTTTCAATTAAATGTCTTCTTAATTTACATTGCAAATTTTATCCCCTCCAAAAACTCCTCTATCCTATCCCCCTCTCCCTGCTCACTAACCCACCCACTCCCACTTCCCTGTCCTGGCATTCCTCTACACTGGGGCTTCAAGCCTTCACGAGACCAAGGGCCTCTCCTCTCATTGATGTCCCACAAGGCCATTCTCTGTTACATATGCAGCTGAGTCCCTCAATGTGTACTCTTTGGTTGGTGGTTTAGACCCTGGGAGGTCTGGGGGTACTGGTTGGTTCATATTGTTGTTCCTCCTATGCAGCCGCAAACCCCTTCAGCTCCTTGGGTTCTTTCCCTAGCTCTTCCATTGGGGACTTAGTGCTCAGTTCAGTGGATGGCTGTGAGCATCTACTTCGTCACTGGTAGAGCCTCTCAGGAGACAGCTATATCAGGCTCCTGTCAGTAAGCACTTGTTGGCATCCACAGTAGTGTCTGGGTTTGGTAACTGTATATAGGATGGATCTCAAGGTGGGACAGTCACTGGATGGCCTTTTCTTCAGTTTCTGCCCCAAACTTTGTCTCTGTATTTCTACCATGGGTATTTTGTTCCCCCTTCTAAAAAGGACCAAAGTATCCTAACTGTGATCTTCCTTCTTCTTGAGCTTCATATGGTCTGTGAATTTTATCTTGGGTATTCCGAACTTCTGGGCTAATATCCACTTATCAGTGAGTGCATGCCATGTGTGTTTGTTTGTGATTGGGTTACCTCACTCAGCATGATATTTTCAAGTTCCATCCATTTGCCTAAGAACTTCATGAATTCATCATTTTTAGTAGCTGAGTAGTACTCCACTGTGTAGATGTACCACATTTTCTCTATGGTCTTTTGTTGAAGGACATCTGGGTTCTTTCCAGCTTCTGGCTATTATAAATAAGGCTACTATGAACATAGTGGAGGTCCTTATTACATGTTGGAGCATCTTCTGGGTATATGCCCAGAAGTGGTACAGCTGGGTCCTCAGGAAGTACTATGTTCAATTTTCTGAGGAACTGCCAAACTGATTTCTAGAGTGATTGTACCAGCTTGCAATGAATCCCACCAGCAATAGAGAAGTATTTCTCTTTCTCCACATCCTCGCCAGCATCTGCTGTCATCTAATTTTTAAGATCTGATTTTTGATCTTAGCCATTCTGACTGGTGTGAGGTGGAATCTCAGGGTTGTTTTGATTTGCATTTCCCTGATGACTAAGGATGTTGAACATTTCTTTAGGTGCTTCTCAGCCATTTGGTATTTCTTTGTTTAGCTCTATACCCCATTTTAATAGGGTTATTTGATTCTCTGGAGTCTAGCTTCTTGAGTTCTTTGTATGTATTAAATATTAGCCCTCTATCAGCTATAGAAAAGATCAGTTAGTAGAGATCTTTTCCCAATCTGCTGATTGTCGTTTTGACAGTGTCCTTTTCCTTACAGAAGCTTTGTAATTTTATGAGGTCCCATATGTCAATTCTTCGTTTTAGATCATAAGCTATTGGTGTTCTGTTCAGGGAAATTTCCCCTGTGCCCATATGCTCAAGGCTCTTCCCCCACTTTCTTTTCTATTAGCTTCAGTGTATCTGATTTAATGTGGAGATCCTTGATCCACTGGACTTTTGTACAAGGAGATAGGAATGAATCGATTTGCATTCTTCTACATGCTAACCACCAGTTGAACCAGGTCCTTTTATTGAAAATGCTTATGCAACAAAGTTCCAGGAAGATCCTCTGCATCCTTCAATCCTTCATTCAGCATCTTCCAGTATCTACATCTTGTAAAGTAAGAGCATAATATCACAAATAGGAAAGTGATCGCAGATACACTCCACAGAGCCTTACGAAATCTGTGTATGTATGTGTGTGTGCACATGTGTGCATGCATGTGCCATGTGCATGCATGTGTGCCTGACTTCATATCTCCTTTTTATGGCCACTATGATCAGCCACTTAACTGAAAAATGTGAGTTCCCAAGCCAGATGAGAGACAGTAGAGTGCTGCAGATACCCCGGACCGCTCTCAGAGAGCACAGCAGGAGTGGGCCACTCCCTAATCCAAATCTATATAAAGAATCAGACAATGCCTACTAGTGAGATTGACCTTTCCCTCAGTATAACTTTTATAGGATTTGCCCATATAGCTGTGTGTGCATCTGTAGCTTGTTCTTTTTACTACTGAATCATCATTCATGTTTCAGATGAGCCACATGTGTCTAACCACTCTCCCACTGAAGAGGGCTTTTATAGTTTCCAGTGTGGGCTATACAAATAGAACTGCTGTGAATATTTATCTGTAAGTTTATGCCTGGAAACCACTTTCCATTTCTCTCGGTTTTTACACCCAAGAGAGCAATTGCTGCACCTTGCAGAAAAATCAATTTTACTTTTGAAAAGGACTGTCAAAGTATTTTCTACTTTGAATTATTTTACATTCCCACCAGCAATGTGTGTGTGCTGAAATCCTGCTTCTCTGAATCCTCATTAATACTTAGATCTGTCTACCTATCATCTATCTATCATAGGCCTGTCTATCATACTATCTATTATCTATCTCTCTGTCTATCTACCTAATTACCTATTTATCATCTACCTTCTAGTTACCTATCATATTTATTTGCTTATCTATATCTATCATCTATCTGCCTATCTATCTATCTATCTATCTATCTATCTATCTATCTATCTATCATATATCTTCTAATTACATCCATTTGCTTATCTACATAATATCCATTATCTATCTATATCTATCTTGTAATTAGCTATCATATCTATTTGCTTATCTATTAATATTTTTATTAGATGTTTTCTTTATCTACATTTCAAATGTTATCCCCTTTCCTGGTTTCCCTTCCGAAGACCCCCTCTCTCTTCTCCCCTCCCCCTACTCAACAACCCACCCACTCCTGCTTCCTGGTTCTGGCATTCTCCTACACTGGGGCATCAAGCCTTCACAGGACCAAGGGCCTCTTCTTCCATTGATGACCTACAAAGCCATCCTCTGCTACATCTGTGGCTGGAGCCATGGGTTCTTCCATGTATACTCTTTAGTTGGTGGTTTAGTCCCTGGGAGCTCTGGGATACTGGTTGGTTCATATTGTGGTTCCTTCGATGGGGCTGCAAACCCCTTCAGCTCCTTGGGTCCTTTCTCTAGCTTCTCCATTAGGGATCTTGTGCTCAGTCAAATGGCTGGCTGAGAGCATCTACCTTTGTATTTGTTAGGCACTGGCAGAGCCTCTCAGGAGCTCTGTGAATTGTATCTTAGGTATTCCGAGCTTCTGGACTAATATCCACTTATCAGTGAGTGCATACCATGTGTGTTCTTTTGTGATTGGGTTACCTCACTCAGGATGATATTTTCTAGTTCCATCTATTTGCCTGAGAATTTCATAAATTCATTGTTTTTAATAGCTGAGTAGTATTCCATTGTGTAAATGTACCGCATTTTCTGTATCCATTCCTCTGTTGAGGGACATCTGGGTTCTTTCCAACTTCTGGATATTATAAATAAGGCTGCTATGAACATGGTGGAGCATGTGTCCTTTTTACATGTTGGAGCATCTTCTGGGTATATGCCCAGAAGTGGTAAAGCTGGGTCCTCAGTTAATACTATATCCAATTTTCCGAGGAACCACCAAACTGATTTCCAGAGTGGTTGTACCAGCAGTGGAGGAGTGTTCCTCTTTCTCCACAGCCTCTCCAGCATCTGCTGTCACCTGATTTTTTTATCCTAGTCATTCTGACTGGTATGAGCTGGAATCTCAGGGTTGTTTTGATTTGCATTTCCCTGATGACTAAGGTTGTTGAACATTTCTTTAGGTGCTTCTCAGCCATTCGGTGTTCATCAATTGAGAATTCTTTGTTTAGCTCTGTACCCCATTTCTTAATAGGGTTATTTGGTTCTCTGGAGTCTAACTTCTTGAGTTCTTTGCATATGTTGGATATTAGCTCTCTGTCAGATATAGGATTGGAAAGATCCTTTCCCAATCTGTTGGCTGCCATTTTGTCCTATTGACAGTGCCCTTTGCCTTACAGAAACTTTGTAATTTTATGAGGTCCCATTTGTCAATTTTTGATTTTAGAGCATAAGCTATTGTTCTGTTCAGGAAATTTTTCCTTGTGCCCATATGCTCAAGGCTCTTCCCTACTTTCTTTTCTATTAGTTTCAGGGTATGTGGAGGCCCTTGATCCACTTGGGCTTGAGCTTTGCACAAAGCAATAAGAATGGATAGATTTGCATTCTTCTACATGCTAACCACCAGTTGAACCAGCAGCATTGGTTGAAAATGCTATCTTTTTTCCACTGGATGGTTTTAGCTCCTCAAGCTATACTACAGTGCAATAGTGATAAAAACTGCATGGTATTGGTACAGTGACAGGCAGGTAGATCAATGGAATAGAATTGAAGACCCAGAAATGAACCCACACATCTATGGTCACTTGATCTTTGACAAAGTTTCTTATCTATTTTTATCTGTGAATCCTTATTATCTATTGGAGCTATCATTCCATCTATCATCTATCTATCTTTTTCTATCTATACATCTATCATCTATATGTCTATCAATCAATCTATTATCTATCTATATGTCTTCTAGCCTACCATATCTATTTACTTATCTAAATAATGTCTATTATTATCTATGAATCTATACTATCTATTATAGCTATCCTATCCATCTATCATCCACCTGTATCTATTTATTTATATCTATCTATCTATCTATCTATCTATCTATCTATCTATCTATCTATCATCTATTATTTTCGTGTTAGCCATTCTGACATATATGCACTATTTAACCTCACTGTGGTTGTATCTTACGTTTATCTAGCTTGTCTAATGACTAATCAGAACCTTGTTGACTGTCTTTTTGTGTGCTTGAGTATCACCTATATGCCTTCTGTAAAATAGCTGTATGCTTTGCTTTGTTCGTTGCTTTTAAATATTTGTGCTCTGCTGCTGTGTTTCAAACCTTTTAAAATATAAGTCCTAAGTACCAGTCTTCCTCTGGTACAAAATGAGAAGGAATTCTCTCCTAGTCTGTAATCTGTATTCTCACTCTCATCTTCACAGACTCCACTAGGAAAAGGAGATTTTTATATTGATGAGGTTCAATTTATTTTTCTCTTTTATACGATATACAAATTTATATGGCTTTCAAGTTTAGTGTCTTTTTAAATATTTTATTCTAACAGTTTAAGGCATTTAGTTTAACATTTAGGCATCAGGCTTTAGTTATTATTTTCATTACACCCCCTCCCAATCTCCATGGCTATACATATATCCAGCTGCTCAGGCATCAATTCCTTCACAAATGAATTTAGTTTGCTTCCTTGTCAAAGGCTAACAGGGCATCTTTGTATAGATGTATTTCTGTATTTTGCATTTGTCACATTGATCTGTATATATCCTTATGCCAACACCATGATATTCTGATTACTATAGCCATGTAGCAAGTCTTAATATTGAAAGGAGTGATTCCATCCTGCTTTACCTGTTTTTCTTTTCAAATCTCTCCTTTGATTATTTAGAGTACTGCTCTTATCATATGAATTTTAGAGCACACTGGTATGGTCTTTAAAAACTCCATGCTGTATTTTTGTTAAAATTGTGTTAAATCCAAACATAAATTACAAAATAATTATATTCTTTACCATGTTATACTTTCCAATTTGATCACACTATATTTCATAAAATGTGTTGGTCTTTGATAATTTTATCACATTTTGGATTTTCATCATACAAATTTGGAATGTTTCTTTTTAATTGTACCCCAAATTTTAATTGTAGCTCATTTTTTTAGTTAGCCTTGAATTTTGTATGATCTTCTCCTTTGCTATCAGTATATAGAAATTAAATTGATTTTTTATGCATTTATCTTGCATACTGTGACTTCAGTGAATTAACTTACTAGTTCTATCAGGTTTTGTCATTGCTGTTGTGAATTTATTGGTATCTCTTATGTTGGGAATTTTACCTAGAAATAGAGACAATTTTCTATGACACATGCTATTTATTTATTTATTTCAGTTGCAAGAACGTGCAAAACCATGCTCAGTCTATGTGACAAGAAGCAAGAGTCTTTCATTCTTTCTAAAGCTAAAGGAAACACATTTGTCCTTTACTATCAAGTCTGGTGTTAGATGGATTATAAAACGTGTTTTGGGTGTGAGAGAGGTCACCGTTGTTCCTAGTATAATTCCAATTTTTATGACTGAATATGATTTTCAACAAATGTTTCTGTATCAAATAATATGATTTTTCTTCATAGTATTATGATGGATTACTTTAATAATGAACTAGTCTTAGAAACCTAAAACATATATATCGTGGAAGAGGGATACAGGTGTTGCTATATTTAATTTACTAAAATTTTTCTGAAGATTTCTGCCTCTACTCCCCTGAATGTTGTTGCTTCTTGGGGGTGTGTTTATATGCATAAGCATGAGTGCCTGGTACTGGGAGTGTATCGGTGAGTGTGTGCCCATGTATGTGTGTGAGTGTGAATATGTGAGAGTGCGTGCACATGAACACATGTGTAGTAGATGTGTGAATATATGGGTGTGTGTGATCATATGTGAGTGGCCAACTGTGTGTACATGTGCATGCAGTTTTCTATGTCTTGTTGTGTTAGTGTGTATACAAGTATGTGCATATATGAGAGTGTATGCCTGAGAGTATATCTAATTATGTGGGTGGGTGTATATGTTCTTATGTGAGTGTAAACGTTTGTGTGTGTATATGTGGTTATGCATGGGATTATATATGACCGTGTGTGTGCATGTGCACACGTGTGTGCAGTTGTCATTTTGCACTGACTGCATTTAAGAAATCTGTGGATTTTTAAAAGTGAATTGATCTATTCATTTAAAAGCTTCATTCTGTTAGCTTCCTGCTCCTTGATGTCTGTGAGATCTGCTATGGTGCTTCCTGCTTTACTGTTGGTTTAAGCCTTATATGTTTTCTCCGTTTCAGCTTTGTCAACATTGCTGATGTTTTCTCTCTCTCTTTCTTTTTGACATTTTAAAGCAAACTTCTGGCTTCTTTACTTTCTCTGTTTTACTTTTGGTCAGTGGCATTTATTTTTAGCTTTTTAAATTATTTCCTCCCTTTCCTTATGAGTGTACATTCTTAATTTTCTAGCTTCTGTTATTTTGTTTGGTTGGTGTTTGTTTTTGAGGCAGGCTCTCTCTATCTAGCCCCTGCTGTCTTGGAGCTCACTATATAAACCAGGCTAGCTTCAAACTCGCAGTGATCTTCCTGCCTCTGCCTCCCACTCCCAAGTCCTGGAATCAAAGGTATATGCCACCATTCCCAGCTCATTTTCTGGTTTTAAAGTAGAACTTTACATTTTGGTTACAGGCATTGTTTGCTGTTATGTCTCCTTTCAGAATGGACGGCCTTCTCACAAATCTTCATGGGTTTTGTTTTGTTTCATTCCATTCTGTGCATTTTTATTTCTTTTGTGACTTTTCTCCTTGGAATCTTTAAAAGTATGTGGTTTAATGTCCATGTTTGGAGTTTTCATATTGTATTTCTGTTTTATGTTTCTAATTTGATTCTTTTAACATCGGAGAAAATATTCTACATGCTTTTAATTACTTCTAAATTTTTAAGCTTTCTTTTTTAAAAATATGTATGTTGGTGTTCTGTTTCCATGTATGTCTGTGTGAGGGTATCAGATCCCTGAAACTGTAATTATAGGCATTTGTAAACCACCATATGGGTGTTGGAATTTGAACCTGGGCCCTTTGGAAGAACAGCCAGTCCTCTTAACTACTGAGCCATCTCTCCAGTCCCACCCCACCCCTTTTTGAAAATAAAATATTTATTTATTTTACATCTATGAGTGCTCTATCTGCATGTTTGCCTGCATGCCAAAAGAGGGCATCAGATCCGAGTATAGATGGTTGAGA
Organism: Mastomys coucha; assembly: GCF_008632895.1. Lineage (NCBI taxonomy): Eukaryota > Metazoa > Chordata > Mammalia > Rodentia > Muridae > Mastomys > Mastomys coucha. Next base: position 63,047,551 of record NW_022196896.1, on the reverse strand, counting down.
ACTACATGTGGCTCCTGGGAATTGAACTCAGGACTTTTGGAAGAGGCACTAGTGCTCATGTTCTGTTATCTTCTGAGTCATCTCTCCAGCCCATAAGCTTTCTCTAATGAGAAGGAGATGGTATAACTTTGTAAATGTGTCTGTTAGTTATTTTCCCATTGTGACAAAATATCAAACAAAAGCAACTTATGAATGGGAGGAGTCATTTTGGATTGCAGTTTGAGGGTACAGCCCATTATGCAGAAGAATTGATGCAGCATCAGGAGTGTGAGGCAGCTACCCATGTTGCATCTACAATCACTACACAGAGAGAGATGGACACTGATACTTAGCTCACCTTTTCCTCTTTATTTAGCCTAGGACCACAACCTGTTGAATGCTACTGGACACATTCAGAGAGGGTCTTCCCACCTGAGTTAGCATAAACTAGAAAGTCTCTTACAAACATGGCCAGAGGGTGTCTCTTTCCTGGTTCAAGATCTCAAGTTGATAATAATAATTATCAGAACATCCCATGATCGATTAAAAAGGATGTGTGTCTACCATCACACAATGGTGTGTTCTAACAATGTTGATTAGATCTTGATGTTTCAGGACAACTTACTTCTTCCATACATCCTAACCTTGTCTCTAGCAGCTCAACAATTGTTGAGACTGATGGAATATTGAGTTTGAGGGTTGTTTAAGGATGTGTCTTCTGTCCAATCTCTGATTGTGTTGTCTCATGAATTTTGGACTCTTGTTTTGTGCATTCCCGTGTAGGATTACTAAATGTCTTTGGTGCATCCTTCAGTCTTTATCATTATACAGAGTCAGTGTTCGTTCCTGGTACTTAGACCGGAAATCTTTCATAATAGCAATGAGTATCATGCCTGCTTTTCTTTAACATTTAAAATTGTGGCCCCTCCCTTTCCCATCATTTCTCTTTCAACCTGCTTCTGAGGTTTTACACTCCTTCATACAGGCTGTTATTTATTCGCTTTGATTTAATCTACCATGTTCAAGAGAGGTTAAATGTTTGCAACTGAAACAATTCCATGTGGGTGTATAGCCTCCTCTTATTATTTTTGTTTTGTCCTTCAGTTTGACTCTTTGCTTTACATTTGGTGTCTGCCACTTAAACATTTCTGAACTTTTATTTTCTTTATTCACTATTTTGAGCAGAGTGCTTTGTAAATTTTTTGAGTGATCACTTGGTTTATTAACATTCATATATAAAAATAACTATGGCCTACTTGTTGTTATTATGTATTGCCACTTTGCATGACATATAGAAACCCAACAATCACACATGGTCTTTCATCATATGATTAGTTTGCTTTGTGTGGTATGTGCTTATATGTATGGTGTGCACATGGGTGTATGTGTGTGTGTATGTGTGTTTGTGTTTGTATGTGTGTGAGTGTGCACATGTGCACAGGTTTATAGAAGCCAGACATCAACACAGGATATCTTTGAATATCAACAACTTCACCTTATGATTTGAGATGACATGTTTCATTGAATCAGCAAATCACCAAATTACTTAGATCAGCTAGTCACCAAATCCCAAGGATCAGCCTGTTTCTGGGCTGGTACTGCATGCTAGAACACTCAGCTTTTAATATTTATACTGAGTTACCTGACCTTAGACCTGTATGCTTGTGTAGTAAGTGCTTTGCAACCTGAGTTATCTCCTTAGCCCTACCATAGTGTAACTTCTGATGCAGTTGTAAGATACTATAAAGGAAGCTCATGAGGAGAAGGACCACATGTCCTGCTTCTTTCTGTTTTCACATACTCCATCATTTCTCTTGCCTTAACTCAGGTCTAGTCTTCTTTGATTCTCTTTTTCTTTCTGTGGAGAAATCTTCCTTCAGTCAATCTTTCAGATGAGGCCTGGTAGCAATAAATCCTCAAGTTTTATTCATCTGAGAATAACTTTATTTCCCTTTATTTCTGAAGGACATTTTCAGTGATATACTATCTAAGATCGACAATTTGTTCCACTAAGGCCTTGAAAATGGTCTGCCACTTCTGCTCTCCATTACTTAAGATGAGGTGTTTCCTGCCGCTCACGCAGATTCTCCTGTCAGCAGTGCATCTTGATTCTGACCACTGTAGAAAGTGCCTAATCGTTGGTTTCTCAGAAGTCTAAGGAAACGATGTCACATAAGTAAGTGTCTTTGGAGTGCATCCAAGGATCCCTAAGCATCTTGGGTCTGTGGCATAGATTTTGTGTCTCATTGAGAATTTGTAAAGAGCTGTACTACTTAGCTAAACAAGGAGTTTCATAAGGTTCAAATGACTTAGATGAATTTTAGACTCAAGATATTTCAACAAGAGGGTTAATCAGTGTGCAACCTCTTCTTGAGCCAAGGAGCATCATGTTTATTTGTAGATAAGGATCTTCTGCCTGAAAGCATAAATGTGTGACCTCTTGTTCGGGAACCTGACAGAAATACTGGTTTTGTTTGTTTTGTAACTGTGATGAGCTTTCTCAGCTACTCACTGGACTCACTTACAGGCCCTGTGTATTTTCCATTTATCTCAAAAAGAAATTAAAGTAAACAGAAAATTATCTGAAAGCACTGTAAACATGCAGAGCAGTGAGATGTTTAATGGATAAAGGCACTTGCTGCCAAGTTGACGACTTGCAGTCCAGTCTCCGGATCCCCATGGTGGAAGGACACTAACAAATGCCTGTGTTGTCTGCGCTGTGTGGCAGTTTCCTCTGAGATAAAACCATCCATGTTGGAAGAAAGCTCATTAAGACACAGGATATTTAAAGGGAGGAGAAATTATGGAGTATTCCAAAGGGAGATGAAATAGCTCATCCTGCCGGGAAGCTCATTAAGCTCAAGAAGTAAACAACTCAAAGGCCTCAGGAAGTCCCTAAAACTGACAAGATTTACTAAGTGCCTGTGCCCCCAAGTTTGTATTATCTATAATGACTACTGAGAGACATAGTCAGATCAGATGAGCTACCTAAAGACTATCAGACAGCTGAGGTGCTTGGAAGAAGCTCAGACAAGTCAAGCCCACTGAAAGAGGCTCAAAGTAGCCAATAAATAAATAAATAAATAGATAAAAACTGAAAGAGGCAGAAACTATCGAAGCAGTCTGAAAGTCACTCCCCGAACCAGTGGTTCTCAACCTGTGGCTCTCAACCCTTTTGGGGAGTTAAAACACCCTTTCACAGGATATTGCCTAAGACCATCAGAAATATCAGATATTTACATTACAATTCACAACAGTAGCAAAATTACAGTTACGATTTACACAACAATTGTATGGTTGGCGGTCACCACAACAAGAGGAACTGTATTAAAGGGTCACAGCATTAGGAAGGGTGGGAAGCACTGCCCTAACCTGCTGAACATGCAGAGGTGCACTTTAGGTTTTAAGCCTGTGTGCGAGCCATTTATGCTCTGATGGGATTTCAACTGTCTTGGAGTAGTTTCTGCTCCCCTAAGTAACTGCTCATACACACTCTGTAAATAACCCAATGATATTTACCAGTTCACCAAGATGGATTTGGGAGACCATTGGTTCTCCATGTAGGGTAACATTTGCTTCCTTGTCCTTAGGAATAGTCTTAGACAAAAATCCTCTGATCTCCACCCATATGCCTACCATGGTGTATACACACACACACGTACATGCATGCACTAAATAATTATGATTTAACATGTTGTAAGTAATGAAAAAGAAGTAATAAAATTCTTCCTCCTAGAGTTGATGTGTGGTCGCCTTCACTCATCCTGTATTAGTTAGCGTTCCCTTTACATATGTATATATGTATGCATATACACGTATATATATATATATATATATATATTCAATTTATTACGTGTATATATGTGTGTGTGTGTGTGTGTGTGTGTGTGTGTGTGTGTGTATGTATGAGATTTATTGAATTAGCTTGTATTTTAAAAAGTAATACTTGTCTCAAGCCTGAGAGGCTAAGGACTCAGTAGTCACTTGGTCCTTGAGGCTGGTGTCTCAGCAGCCCTAATCCAGGGCTAAAAACCCAAAAGTTTCCTGGAGATTCTCTGTCCTAAGCCCATGCTAGAATTCTAGAAATGATGGTTGTGTTATCAGCAAAGGAATTGTGGTCATCATCATCATCCTCATCCTCATCATTACCACCACCATAACTATCATCGCTAGCAGCAGCAACAGGAGCAGCAGCTGAGAGGTGAATCACCTCAGCAGCAAAAGGGAAGGACACCATGGGAAAAAAAAAAAAAGGCCAAGCAACAAAGAGCAGTGCCCCTGTAGCCACGCCCCTTTGGAACTGGGCTGCTATCAGAAGGTGCTGTCAATGCTTCCTGAAAGGGACTCTGGCCAGCTCAACATGGCGAGGCCAGCTCTGGAAAGCCTTGCCTTTCTCCCCCATTCCCTCTGCTTTGCTAAAAACTGTTAGATTTCATTCCTAAAGGTATCTAGCAAGATCCATTCCCTTATTTGATCACTTCCTCCCGCTGAGGCTGACTACCAAAGTACAGCTATCAAAGTATTGAAGTCCAGCAATCAACCCCCCACCCAGCTCACCTAACTAATATGCTCAGTTAAAATTAAACACTTCATCCTAACAAGGGTTTTCCCCTTTACATTTATAAACTGCCATTTGCCTGTGTCATGTCTGTCTCCTCTCTATCCAGAGGCAGTCCTTTGTCCCCTGGAACAAATATCCCTCCTCTCTCTCTTACTCCCTTCTCCTTCTCCCTCATCATCCTCTACTTCCTGTCTCTGTCTCTTATTCCCTGCCCTCTGTCTCTCTGGAGCAAATAAATCTCCTTTGTGTTATGAACGTGGCTTGGGGCTCCTGAGCCCCTTCCATTCTACACACTTCCCAGAGCAACTAAAGCAACCAGAACAATCACTGAATGGCAGCGATTAGAAGATAAAGACACTGGAATGGCAACGAAGTCCAAAGGTGAGGCTTTAGAAAACAAAGTGGAAACTTTGTTTCCTAGCTAAATAAGAGTAACAGAATAAGATACAAACCTTAGAAATGGAAGGGGCTGGCCATCACTGAGCTCATAGCGTTGGAAAAGCAGAAAGCCACCCTGTAAACAACCTGTGCATACAGATGAGAAACTCAGGTGAAATGCATCAGTTCCTGGGAAGAACAAAATTACCGAAAGTGTCTTCACAAAGAAACAGATAACTTGACTAAGTCTATACCTACCCAAGAGATGAAATCAATAATCAGAAGTATTTAAGACACATCAAACCAGAGAACTCCATTGAAGAATTTTCTGGAATATTTTCAAGTGTTTGTTTTTAATTTTAAATCGTAGATGAGTGTGCATGTGCATGCAGCCTGTATGTGCCACATGTGTGACAGTACCTACATAAGTTAGAAGAGGATTTCCTATTTCCCACAGCTGGAGTTACAGGCAGTTGTGAATCTCATGATGTGTGTGTTGGAAATGAAACCCAGGTCCTCTGCCAGAGCAGCAAATGCTCTTAACCCTTAAGTCATTGCTCCAGCCCCAAGAGTTCTATGAAATATTAAAAAGAAACCAAAAAACAGAGTCAATTCACTGCCATTTCTTCCAACAGAAAGAAGAGAAACACTTTTCAATTCATTTTCAACAATCTTAAAATATTGAAAGAGACTATAGGAGATCATGAAATATAGCAAATAGAATCCACCATATATATCTCTATGCACATGACAATACATCATGCCAAAATTTGATTTATTCCAGGAATTTAAGTCTGAAATAAGACTCACAAATCAAACACATTAATATATTAACAGACTGGATAATAAAAACATACCCATAGTAACAGAAGAGAATTCAGAATAATTCAAATTACATTTATAATAAAAAACAGCTATCTGAAAACTAGATTTAATAAGACAAACTTTCCTTTAAGAGAAATGTATCCAGAGGCACTCTAGAGTTAGGGCATCATCTATCCATATCTAGCCAACATTATCTTAGAAGCCTATCTAGTACAATAAGTCAAAAGGGAAGGAAGGGGAAGAGGAAAAGGAGAAAAGGGGGGAGGAAGAGGAGAAAGGTGGAAAAGGAGAAGGAGGAAGAGGGGAAGAGGAAGAAGAGAAGGCAGGAAGGGACTAGATTAAGAAAGGGAGGAGGAAGAAGGGAGGGAGAAAGGAAGGTGTGGTGGTTTGAATATGCTTAATCCAGGGAATGGCACTATTTAGAGGTGTGGCCTTGTTGCAGTAGGTGTGTCACAGTGGGCATGGGTTTTAAGACCCTCATCCTAGCTTCTGGAAATCAGTCTTCTCCTAGTGGCCTTTAGATGAAGATGTAAACTCTCAGCTCCTCCTGCACCATGCCTACCTGGATGCTGCCATGCTCCCGCCTTGATGATAATAGACTGAACCTGTGAACCTGCAAGCCAGCCCCAATTAAATGTTGTCCTTATAAGAGTTGCCTTGGCCATGGTGTCTGTTCACAGCAGTAAAACACTAACTAAAATAGGAGTGGAAAAGACAAGGCTGCAAGATTTCCACGATCACATTATTTTCCATGAGAAATTCACAGAGAAAATGAACCGAGCCATCCCAGGAATAATAAGCAAGCACAGGCAAGTGGTAAGAAACAAGGTCAAAAAGTTTAATTGTCAAATTTAATTGCCTTCCCATATCAGTAATGAACAACTAGAATTTGAAATTAAAGCAACATTGTCTCATATAATAGTAATAAAAATTGGGGCACTTGAGAATAAATCTAACAAAGTATGCATTAAACATTGATAAAGTGAACCTAGACACAGACCCAAAGTTCATATAGAGATGAGAGAAACATAGACAGAAGCCTGAAGGTAGAGTAATCAAAGCACAAAACTGATTGAACAGCATGGGGAGAGAGTTTGTGTGGTGCAGTGTCCAAATGGAACCCAATGGAATAATTTAAGCAATGTAATAAATAATGTAATAGAAAGTTGCATCCCAAAGCATATAGTAACATGGATAACTCTACATCTACACTTCTGTAAATAAATCACTAAGAAAAATAGGGGGAACAATTCAATCTCCAGTGTGGAAGAATTTCAAAATTACACGTTCCCTGTCAAGTGTCTGGAGGATGACTCCTGCCTCTTAAAGGTACTCTGTGCACTGTGCCTCACTTTCAAAGGAGTGTGCAGAGAGGAAAAGTTGGGGTAACTTCACAGTGGAAATGCCTGGCACAAACTCCTATAGCCAGAGAATAATTCAATATTAACAGCAGTGAATCATGCTAAAGGAAAGCAGTGGACATGGTGAACATATATGGTCTTTGAAGGAAAAGGAAAAAGAGGGAGGAATGGAGATGAGAAAGAAGGAGAAAAGAAAATAAAGGGTTGCAGGGGAAAGATTGAGAAAGCCTGGTTGATTCTGAGAAAAAGGACACAGGAGGCTGGAGAGGAGCTTAGGCAGGTGAGGGCACAAGCCTGCCAAGCTGACCACCTGAGTTCAATTTATTCTCTAGCTGCAGGAGTTTGTGCCAAGTGTCTCCACTGTGAAGTTACCCTGACTTTTCCTATGTGCACACTCCTTTGAAAATGAGGTACAGTGCACCAAGTAAATTTAAAAGGCAGAAGTCATCCTCCAGACATTTGTCAGGGGGGACCTACATGGTGAAGGGAGAGGACTGACTACCAGTAGGTTTCCTTTGACCTCAGACAGACAGAGACACACAGAGAGAGACGGACAGAGACAGAGAGACACACAGAGGGAGGGAGGGAGGGGAAGAGAGAGAGGGAGAGAGGAGAGGGAGAGGGAGAGGGAGAGGGAGAGAGGCAGGGAGAGAGAGAGAGAGAGAGGGAGAGAGAGAGGGAGAGAGAGAGGGGAGAAAGAGAGAGAGGGAGAGAGAGAGGAGTCAGGTTTTACATAAGAGGAAAGATATGTACTGTGCACCCTGGAGACTCACCCCAGCAAGAGCTAGACAGTGGTCAAGTACCACATTGTTCTTCCTGATACTCTTTTGGATACAATCTCCAGAGCAAACGTGTGAAACCGGTGCTACCTTCAGATCAGAGGTGACAGAGTTCTCTACAGTCTGATGAGTTGCCAGAAGGAAGGAGGAATCATCCACGGAATAGCTGTCCCCATCTCTGATTGCATTGGGCACAGGGTGATGAATCCAGATGAGGGCAGAGAAGAGTTGGGTACCATGAATATCAGCCAGGACATCACCTGTGAAAGAGAACCTCACATGGTTAAGAAGAGCTCCCACGGAGAGAGCCCTGGTAATGCAGGAGGCATGTGATTCTTCCCCTTGCTAGCTCTTCCTTCCATTGTGCCCAGCAAGTGAGCTCATCTTCCATGCATTTTTCTCAATGTAGCAAGTGATGCCAGCTCACTCCCAAAGCTGTCCTCTTAGTGAAAGACTGGATCTTCCCCTTAAAAATATGTATTAGTTCTTTGAGAATCTAATGGAATGCGTTCTGACCATATACACCACCTCTCCCAATTCTTCCCAGATATACCCTCTTCCCCTTCTCACTCGGCTTTATGAGGTTTTCTTTTTTTTTCCCCATCAAGACTAATGCATGAATATTCTTGGACATGTGGCTTCTGCTGGAGTATGGTTGACTTTCCCAAGGCCATACTCCTAGAGAAAACTGATTCTCCCAGAGGCCAACAGTTGTCAATAGCTCCAGAACTAGGGCTGGGACTTCCTTGACTCTCCCGCTTCTTTCTCTGCATTGTGGACATTGGTGATCAGTTTGGCATGTTGAGGGAGGCCATTCCAATTTCTCCCTATCAGCTATATGTAGTGAGAATTTTGATGTCTTTGGAAAGCCACTAATGTTATGTGAATATGTTTTTGTTTTAATCCCAGGAATGAAATATGGGGCTGCCTCAGATGGTTCACAGCTACTAACTATAATTGTCTTGTATTCTAGGAGGGGTGCGGTTTTTGCTAGCTGTCGATAGTTTATGTCTGGAGTAGTAGGAACTCATGAGATGGTATAAATGCAAGAGCCTCTAGAGAGCCTGTGGCAGCTCCCACTCCCCCTGCTGCTGCCCCCGCTCCCCCTGCTGCTGCCCCCGCTCCCCCTGCTGCTGCCCCCGCTCCCCCTGCTGCAGCTCCCACTCCCCCTGCTGCTGCTTCCACTGTGGCTGGTTCCTGTGATTGGTTCTTGTAGGTGGTTCCTGCTGCTGCTGCTGCTGCTTTTGGTTGCTGTTGCTGTGGTTTTTCAAGTGGTTGTGATTAAAGGGGCAAGAAAAAGAAGTTGGAGATATCCTGCCAACAGGGATTGGACTTGCCCCAAGGAACCCAATGCTCCTCATCATCAGGAAAGTAGACTAAAGATGTCTTTGGCCCCTTCCTATCTAACCTTTCTCTTCTACCTAGTGTTGGGGGATTGTAAGGGATTAGGGGAGAATAAGGGTTGGAAAGGTGGTAGTTTTAAGAACCCAGTAAAGTAGCCTGCCAAAATACACAAACAGCTATGATCTAAGAAGAAAGGAATTGAGAACAGTTTGGAACAGCATAAAATTATTATTTAATATGTGGTTTGACAAGCCCAGTACCAGATATCAAAAGCTTGTGTATTGATGTTAAATTCCATTCCTTAGGCTCAGTGAGGAGTTACTGATACAGTTAATTGAATCAATAAAATAATAACATCATTCCCCTTAGCTGAGCAAGGCATCATGCTCTCTGTGCATCTGAGTGTATATGTACAGGTCCTTGGCGGAGCTGCACATGTGTGTTGGTACATGTGGAGCAGATGTTGTTACTAGGCATTGTTCCTCAGGAATGGTATTCACTTTATTTAGAAACAGGGTCTTATTGACTCAGAACTCAATGGTCAGGCTAGGCTGGGTATCCAGTGAACCCCATGCATCTAGCCTCTCCCAGTATGCACCACCACACAGTTTTGTTTTGTTTTTCTAATGTAGGGTTTGGAGATTGATCTCCACCCCTCCTACTTGCAGAGCAGTGTGTCCTGATATTCAGCTTCCCAGATTTTTGCATGTATATTTAAAGTGAAAGTAATCCTGCAGATCAAAATGAAGACAAGGGAATATCTTATGGAAGCCATCCATACTGATATTGAGCTGCCAAACTCTTGTTGTACCCCCATAGCCATAAAGCCCACCCATCTATACCGTTGACCTGAACTGACTAAGAAAATGGCAGTGATCTTCCAACCATGTGGGACAGTATTGACTTTCCTCAGCACTACGCCTCTACTCTCTGTGTCTAGGCCTACACTAGGCTATCCCCACAAGGCCCCTAAAAGTGAGGCCCAGCATGTGATCCAGGAGGAAATTTGAAAACACAGCTCTCCCTTCAAAAGAGATTAAAAAAAAAAGAACCGGAAAAAGAACCAAAGTGGGGAGGCAGGGCCCGGGAACAGAGGTACTCCTCACCTTAAGTTTCATGTTTCAGTGAGATAGCTTTTTATAGTCACAGAATGAAGCCATAAATCAAGATACTTTTCAAATGCAGTGGTGGGCACAGTTGATAGGTGGGCGGGGAAACTCCTGCGGGACCTGGATACTGACAGCATTCTTAGCCCTTGGATTGGTGGAAAGTAGAGCTTTTGGAAAGTTAGGTTACGACATCCTAAAAGGTTTTTATGAGTCAGTCACAGGATGCTATGACCCTCACAGAAACACCCGAGGAATGCACTTTCGGGGAACTAAAGATAGCACAGGTTCAACTGTAACTAGGCTCAGGGGCTGCAACATCCCAACCTCCACACCACTGAAATTCCAATTTAGAAATCCACCTTTGCGGATGCCCCTTCTTTCTAGAAATCCTTGCTTATAACAACAAACTGTCTGACTTGGGCAATGTTTACAGGCAGAAACCCAGGAAAGCCGCAGGGAATGGAAACAGGTGGAGGAAGATAATGGGGAGAAGGAACATGGCCTTGGACTGGGAGAAGTTGATTGCGAGGGGCTCTAAGAGTGGAGTTCCACATTTATTGGCTCAGCTTGGAGAATTAGGAAGGGCATCACTGTTTGACTGACTGATGGAAAACAGAGACAACAATGGGGCTCATGGGGTGAATCAGAGAGGCCAGGTCTCCTTCCATCTCATAGGGCAGAAGAGATCCAACGTCTTGGCAAGCTTGGGATATAGAGTGCATTAGTTATGTAATCCTTGCTCAGCAGCCCTCAGAGTATCCAGAAGACATGGTTTTACCAGTAGAGTATTAGTAGAGACAAATCTGTGATGGGGAGGGGGGGGGACAGTACTCCAGTTGCTGAGATGCCAATGAATTCTCTCATCTCCTAACAAGAACTTAATGGGAGCCATAGCATCTCAGAAAACTTGCATCCTTTGGGAGTGAAGTGGTGGTTATTTACAACTGTAAATGAGAGCAGTAAAACCTTGAAGAGGACCAGCCCTCAGCTAGATAAAACAGTTTATTGGGACAAACTGCCGGGCTGCCTCATGAGTGCAGAGAGCAGCTGCTGGTGGGAAGATAAATGGGTTTTATGTGAGTTTTCAGGGCGTAGGGGGGTGGCTCCCTCCACTTGAGGAGATTTTTCCCTTTTAGGGGTATGCCTGGGGTCAGAGGAAGTTCTGCCTGGAGTGGGGGTTCATAATTGACACAAGCAATCCACTTTTGCCTGTGGAGGTTGTCAGTCAGGGAGGAATGAGGGAAATTGTGGATTCTTGATAAATAAAGACCCTGAGTCATGAGGTTTCTAAGAAACACTGGCAGATAGGTTTCTATTTCCTAACAGAAGCCTATTCTGTGTCCTGTCAATAACCAAATGGGAGGTGAGTTTGCTTAGTGCAATGGAGAGTAGAGTCAGAACTGGACTCAGAATGTAGTTGGCTTGGAAATGTAGGAGAGATATAATTGGAACACTCGAGAGAGAGAGAGATTTAGAGAAGAGGCATCCAAAAAAGCTTTCTAAATGATTAAATATGAACATGTGGATGTCTGTGTCCCCTTTGAATGTTTACCAAAGTGTGCAGTCAAGAGTGTGTGTGTGTATATGTGTGTGTGTATGTAACTCAAGAATGATTATATATAACCATATATATATATATAATGTATATGTATATATGTGTGTATATAACATGTATATGTATAGCACACACATACATCCATTGTAAAGATGCCAAAATGAGACTCTTGAAGAGCCAATACCTGCATCTATATATATATACAGTGGACAAAACGATTGGTTCCATGACTGGGAGCCAGCCTCTGCCTCATCCCACAGACATCCCTACCTATTCACTATAAATAGAGTGGCCATAGTGGCCTTGGATGGAGGATATGTATAGATCCAGGCATATGGACTTCCACCTATCAAGGTCTATCTGACTACAGTGAGTACTAAGTCTACCAGCAGCCAAGCCCAACTGAACGGCCCATGATATGACACCATTCCCTTTGGTGGCCAGCCAGCTGCCTGGTAGTAAGTCAGTCACATTAGATTTCTTCCATCAGAGAAGGGGCTGAGGTTTATTCTTATTGGAATATAAATTTATTTCAGATATGGGTTTGCATCCCCCAGGTCAGTGGTAGTGGAGACCCACCCCAGCATGACTGACAGCAGCCTGAGAGCTTGCTTACACTCCAGAGACCACAGGTGAGGCCAGATTAATGACGGCCATAGAGAGGAATCCCAGCACGAGCCAGGAGAGCAGTAGTAGTTAGTAGTTGGTAAAGCATTTAGACACAGAGTCATACAAAAAATGGATAATATACTTCTAAGATGCAGGTATTGGCTCTTCAAGAGTCTCATTTTGGCATCTTTACAATGGATGTATGTGTGTGCTATACATATACATGTTATATACACACATATATACATATACATTATATGTGTGTATGTATACATGTGTGTGTGTTTGCACACACGTATACAGTTTTGTGGATTTTCTAAGTTACACTATTCAGAGAGTGCGTTTTAATTCGTGGCTTAAAGATTAAGCAAAGACTAAATTTAAAAATCTAAAACTTAAGCAAAAATTGTATGAGTTGATCTCCTTATTTTTCTCAACGGATATCCTTTTGTGGATGAAATTAAAAGCTGCTTCATGAGAGGCATGGTTTATATTTAGGGATAAAAAAGGAATGCTAATAGAGTAAAACTCAAGGTTAAAAACACTCTGGCCTAAAGTGGCGATCATTCATTTATTGTCTTTAATGCTATGCCATCATTGGAGATGTCCTGAGGAAAAAACACATCATCTCTGTAGGTGTTTTTATTTGACCAGTTTCTTTGACATTTCCTGACTCTCCACAGGAAAGACAAATAGATCTCAGAGGGCTTCTTTCATGCCCTTTGATTGCCCTTGCCTTCCCATCGGGCCTCCATTTCTTCCTCTAAGCTTTAGAGTCTTTCACCTTAAGGGCAGGTAGTGCTTGAAGATCCATTTTCCCATAATGTTAAATAGGACACAGGCCTTGCCACTGAGCCTGACCACCTGAGTTTGATGGCCTGGACCCACACAGAGGAAAGAATTAGTTCTTGCAAGTTATCCTCTGACCTTCACCATTCATGTACCCTCATCCATACACAAATAAATAAATGTAAAGTTTAAAAAAAAAAATAAACCAAAGAAGCAAATCAAACAAAGCAAGGTTAGAATTGCTGGTAGATATGGAAGTGGGCCTTACCTGAATGTTACATAAAAGCAGGTACAGAAGCATACGTCTGTCCTTCAGTGTTAAGTGAAAGAGACAGGTAGGTGTTGGGAGCCCTGTGAAGCAGCTCCTCTGCCTCACACTCACAGAAACACACAAGCATGTGAATGCACACACACACACACACACACATGTGCTACAAACTTACACATGCGAGTGTACACATACATATATGCATATTCAGGCACATACATGTACACACGCGCACACATGCATACACATGCATAGTTTCTCGACTGCACCTGTAGGTTAAATGTTTCATTATCAGGAACCAGAAGAACATTTTCGCAATAGTTTAATGAAATGTTTTTTTTCTTAGCTATGTTCAAATTGCGACTTTTATCATTTCCTGGGTCTTGGAAAAGGCTAATAATGAGTCTAAAGCTAGAAAAGACCATTTGTTGAAGCATTTTATAAGGGCTGATTTGGAAAGAGGCACTACAGGTGACTGGTGTGTATGTGTGTGTGTATGTGTGTGTGTTCATACATGGTATGAATGTAAATACAGTGTTCATAGAGACCAGAGAGGGTGTTGGATCTCCTGAAAGTAGAGTTGTAGGGAGTGATGAGCTAGCAGATGTAGGGGTGCTGGGGATTAAACTTAAACCCTCTGTAAGAGCAGAAAGTTCTCTTAACCCACATCTCTGGCCTGTGACAGCTGATTTTAACTTTTAACCAAGTGGTAAGAAGCTAACGTAACAATTTCTCAGCAATCTTGATATGGTGACATGGGAACTAGGGTCTTAGGCACTCTCCCCAGTGTCTGAGGATCCAAAGAGCTGTACAGAGGTAGGCTGGGCTTCAGACAGTGAGGCCTCTTGGATTATTTTAGAAAATGAAGGTCTATGTTCACTTGGTAGAAATCTGAGGAGTCTGAAACAAGAATGTTTTTAAAGTAAGGTCTTCCCAACTTTCTGAGTCCTTTAGCACTTTTACCTTTCCAGAGAGAGTGTCAGGAAAAAAAATCAAAAAAACAACCAGAAAGCATTTATGTCCTCTCGGTAGACATCTGAGGAAGATCTAACAGCCAGTCGTTTCTTAGTTATGTTCTGCTGCATACTGAGTCAAGTACAGGTGGTGTCTTGATGCTGCCTCCTGGGTTACCATGGAGACAGAGTGGCAGTGTCTGACAACTCAGATTTGGGGATTTGAGTTTTTGACACCCCCCCCCCAAGGCACATGCAATGATAGCAGCTGATGCCTCTCTTCCTGAGCGACACCCTCATGAATTGCCCCCTAATAACTTCCCTCTGGTATGCCTGCGGCAACAGACTCAGCTTCTCCTCAAATGCAGACACCTTTTGTCATCAGTGTACACCCAGACTTGGCGGCTCATTTCCTTTTCTGCTTCTGTAGAAGCTGGGCACATTTCATTCAGGAAGAGCATGGCCCCTGGAAGGCTGCCTGTTTGGTGTATATACTCTCCTTCCACTGGCTTTAGGATTCATTACTGTCGTGAGAGTTAGAGTCAGACAGCCTCTGGAAGATAAGATGCTAAGGCCATATTTACCAAGAGGAAAACTTTGTGTTCTCTGTCATAAAATCTCCTTTGTTCTCTATGTAGTAGCATTTGAATGGGAAGGACTACACAGCACAGTGGGGGTGAACCAGCGTTGTTCCTCACGCGGGAATTTCTGCTTAAACTGGTAACTCCATACTTTCAAGCTGAGGTTTTGAGAGGAAAAGGCCTTTTCTCGGAAGCTGTTTTTACCCTGCCCTGTCTGTTTTTAGGTTGTTTGTGAAGCTATTTTTACCTGTAAACCAATTTACTTTGGTATTTAGTAGGGGTTACTCTTTTTTTTTTTTTAAGTTTATTTATTTTATTGTATGTGTGTGAATGTTTTGCCCGCATTCCTTGTGCCCTGTGAAGTTAGAAGAGGGCACTGGATCCCCTGGAACTGGAGGAACAGATGGTCATGAGCTGCCATGTGAATTCTGGGATGTGAACCTGATTCTCTTCAAGAAGAACCAGTACTCATAACTGCTGAGCCATCTCTGCGGCCTCAAGGCTAACCTTTTAATTCAGGTCTTATGGCCTTTATCACACCAAGTATAACAGAAAATGTATGCCTAAAGGTAGCCATGAATCCTGGAATAATTCTGTGAAAGAAGGAACCCTTATATCTAAATTCTCTCTCTTTCTCTCTCTCTCTCTCTCTCTCTCTCTCTCTCTCTCTCTCTCTCTCTCTCCCCCCCCCCCCAGTGCTCAGAGCATGAAAATTTTCCATTCTCTTTTGAACTTTGTCTGCAAACCGCTGGATGGCAATACATCCCAGGATCTCACCATCAGCAGTGATGGTGAAGGATGCGTTGGGGTGGACCGTAGCTGCCAGCAGAGGGCAGCACAGAACAGTGACAGCTGCAGGCCCCATTCCTTAGACCTTGACCCTCTAGAACTGAGCAAAGTGGTCTGTATGGATAAGACTCATTGCCTGCCTTCACTCTAGTAGACAAAACCAAATGATATAAAAATCATCCCCCCACACTAGGGCAGCCACCAGTTATGTGACTCGCCAACCTGTGCTGAAGACAAAGTTACTGGTACTTCCAAGCCCCTTCCTCTGACAGTGTTCCTGGGCAGGGAGAGAGAGGTGTGTCCTGGTACTCCCTGCTAAGGGATAGGGCCCATCTTCTAGGCTTCTGGTTGAGCAGTAACAAGGTATCAAGCCTATGATGAGCAATTAGTGACCATGGGAAGATAGTTGCTCTCTGCCAAATCTGATCCCAGCCAAACATAGAAATGGCTAAGGCAGATCTTTCTCCTCAATCCCACAGAACTGAGGACAGGCTTCTAGGGTCTGACTCAAGAATCCCTGTGGAACTTTCTAGATCGCCGCAGCCAGCTCACGGGCACATTTATCACAAAGTAGAGACACTATCAGTATCACACACACTTCTGGAGGCCTGAGAGGGATGCATCAGATGCAACCCCATGGAAGACCAGGGCTGGAGCATACGCTGCGAGCACTCCAGCTGCCAGATGCTGTTCTCAAGTATATTACTACTTTCTTCGCTGCTGCAACAAAAACCATACAAATGCACCTTAAGGAACCAAGGGTTTATTTTGGCTCAGAAGTCCATGGACAATAAGAAAAGCACACGATGCAGTGGGTCACACTGTGTTCATAGCCAAGAAACACAGAGAGATTAAGGCTGGCATTTTTATTTAGTCTGGGACTCCAGCCCATAAAATGGCGCTGCCCACATTTAGGATATGTCTCCCTACATCAATTAACCCAGTCCAGAAACTTTGTCCCAAGCATGTCAAGCAAGGGGTTTGTCCCCTAGGTGATTCAAAACTCTTTCCAGATACAAATCCATACAACACAACCATAGTCTCCTACACTGTACTCTGACCCAGTGTGTAAAAGGTATCTGCATTGTTTGTGGCTTGTACAAAGTAAAAAAGGAAACAAATTGCCTGTGTGTGTGTATATGTGTGTATGTGTGTGTGTGTGTGTGTGTGTGTGTGTGTGTGTGTGTGTGTGTGTGTCAGACTTTCCTCGGCAGTTCTACACTGGGCTGAGGTAGGTCCAGGAGCCAAAGCTTGAAGTCTGCCAGTTGGCACAAGAGGTCTGGGCACTAAGCACTAAGATGAGGTTTTTTCTTTGCAGAGGTTCATGACTCAGCCAGCAGGATGTGAAAAATGAATGTCAATTGGCCTGGCCATGGGGAAGCATATTTTCCTTGGCAGGGATGGACATACTTGGACCTGCAAAATTAACAAGAAGCCCAGAGCTCCTCAGGAGCTACCAGTGGGTCGTGGGTTGGAGTGTAGAGTGATAGGGAGGAATGTGAGCCCTGAGCCAGCAAGGCTCTGTCTCTGAAGCAAGGAGTTCAGCCCTTGCTGGCAGCATGAGTTGTGCAGGTGCTCAGAGCCCTGGGCTGAGCTAGCACTTACAGCCATGGGCTGGACTGACACTTAGGGCTGGCTTTGGGCTGCCAGAACTAAGGCAGAAGGAATTATATCAGAGATGTGTTATGGCACCTTGTGGGGCCAAGAGCCAAGATTTAGCCTCCTGTAAAAATATCCGAGAGGCAGCAGGGCTGCTGGACACAGGCATGTTCCAGATCTTTCTCTGCAGCCCTAAGCACAGAGCCATATGGCTAGATGAACTGTCTCTGTGGTACAGACCTGCCTAGCATCTATTTCTCTGGGCTTTGGCTGATCTTTCTCTGCATCCCAGGCGAGCAACTCCATGCAAGTCCATGAAGCTTGGCTAACATTTGTCCTCACTGCCAAATGACTGACTTATACTGTCAACTCCTGCTAACCACCTGGTGACATCATGCCCATGGGCCACTAGACCTCAAGGGAAGTCGGTTTTCTCTCTGAAATCTACCATAGTCCACAGGATAGGAACCACAGGGCAAGGTTTCATTCTCTCTGCTCTGACTCTTGC
Organism: Mastomys coucha; assembly: GCF_008632895.1. NCBI lineage: Eukaryota > Metazoa > Chordata > Mammalia > Rodentia > Muridae > Mastomys > Mastomys coucha. The sequence goes on along the minus strand of NW_022196896.1, from coordinate 63,029,564 downwards.
CCCCCACCTGAGTCACTGGCTTGATCATAGCTTTTATTCTCTCCCAGCCTCTTCATTTCTATGAAGTATGTTTGAGGATGGAGGTCATTCACCACCATCCATAAGCTGGACAGCATGGTGTCAAGAGATCAAAAGTAAATGTACTAACCAAAGTCAGCCCACATGTAGACAAGTCATGCACACTCTTCGAGCTTCCCATTCTGCAGACACCTGTGAGTATCGGTGGGTCAGGTGTGGTTTGTTGATGTTTTTGATTGTAACCTACACATTGGGAAACTTGTGGGAGTGGCATCTCTGTGGGTCTAGTGGCTACTGGCATGTAATGAGCAGCTGAGCATTCCCTAGAATCCTGTGATCTGAGAGGGAAGCACACTACCCTAAGCTGTCTCCTGACATCTGTACAAATGGCCACAGTGAGGTGTGACAGCGATGACACGGGGGATGCTGCTAGTCAGTGTCATGGTAACACCATGCCCCAGCCATGCTGTCTCTCATTAAAACATAAGGAAGAAATGCTTTCTCCATCTCTACCTCCCTGTGAAGATGGCGCTGCCATGGAGATTCAGAGATGGCTGTCAATCAAGTGCTTGCTCAACCCACAAAGACTGAGTCCTGGAGAAAAAGGCTGGGTGTCAGAAGCGCACACTGGTAATCCCAGCAGTAGGGAAGACAGATTAGTCTCTGGGGCTCACTGGCCAGCTAGCCTAGCTGAATTGGTGAGTTCTAGGTGAAGTTGTAAGAATTGAGCAAACAGGGACACCTCATAAAAATACCAAGGAGCAAGGAATGTCCATTAAGCCTAAAGACAGAGCTTCAGAAGGGTTTACCCAGCAAACATCAGTCCCCAGGAGATGCCCTAATTGCGGGAATAATGCCCGGTTCCAGGAATCATCCTCAGTAAGGGGTAGATCCCCCCCTACCCCTCCTATGTGCAATTGGTATCTCCTCCTCGCCTGGGGCACAGAGGTCAATGAAAACAAAAGACAATGGGCTCCACCAATGAAACATAACCAACTCATGCTGTAAACCGATGTACTGAAAGGTATAAAAAGTGTGTGCTTTTGTTCCTGAGAGTTGCCTTTGCTCCAAATGCAGAATGACCCCAGTATAATGGTTCAATAAAAACCTCATGCAAATTGCAGCGATCTCCCTCCCTGATTCTTCAAGAGTGGGGCACCCATGCCAAATTTAACAAAGTGAGACACTATCTTAAAACAACATCTGACTAGAGGCTCCTGAGTCAAGCTCTAGCCTGCACAGACGTACACACACACACACACACACACACACACATACACACACACACACACAGAGGCATACTCTTACACACACCAGACACCCTTACACACAAAACAGTAGATACTTACCACCACAAAAATGTCCACATATTTGAAAACAAATTTCATTTGAGTTAACCAAACACCATTGCTAAGGCCCTTGACTCAAGCTACTAGAGTCCAGTGTCTAGAGATGTCCCACAACAAATAGTCGCTACCCCTCCCCCATCATTTCCCCTCACCAGCAGATCTGTTGCATCAGTGCCAAAATGTTCCTGTAGGAGAAACACAAGCCAGATACTTGCCACTGGGCTGGCCTTAAAAAGCTTCTCATTCAGAGGTTGTACACTGTTTAAGCTTGTTGCAAGCAGACTCCAGCTGCAAGAAGGTCCTGTGTTGTCTCAAGTCTGACCATGCTTATTTCAAGTGTCCTCCAATGCTCTTGTCCTGAATTGTACTGCCCCACCCCCACCCCCAGCTCTGTGACCGAGAGGAAGGAAAACAGCAAACAGTGAACAATGTAAAAGACATTGTGTCCTTGACAACAGTTTAAGATGTGAACCGATTCTAACCAAGGTCACTGTTGCTTGTGTGATGGTATAATAATGTCAGAGAGGGAGCAAGCAGCTAGGAGGGCATCCCTGGAAAGGTGCTCACAACAGGAACCCCAGCTGACTGTCTCAAGGCAGCCCACCCTTCTAGTCCATCTCTGCTAGGTACCATGAGCCCCCATTTGATAATGGAATCTTTGTTTGCTCATTCTATTTAATAAGGCTACTCCAGTCATTTGCCTGGAGGTTGTAAGCTTCCAGTTTGATGGTATTTTGTTGCCTGTCTGATACCTGCTATTTATTCTTATACTTTGGATTGTTGCATACTTGACAAACTCAACTCATTCAGAACTGAAAGCAGAGCTATTGTAGATTGTTCTCCAGACTTAATGAACACTCAACCAGGAGAAACTCCTATGAGTTCCCAACAGACATATACAGAGAGAGAGAGAGAGAGAGAGAGAGACAGAGACAGAGAGAGACAGAGAGAGACAGAGAGAGACAGAGAGAGACAGAGAGAGACAGAGACAGATACAGAGACAGAGAGAGACAGATAGACAGACACACAGAGAGAGAAAAGCAGACAGATAGACACAGAGAGAGAGGCAGACAGATACACACACACAGAGAGAGAAAAGCAGACAGATAGACACACACAGAGAGAGAGAGAGAGAGACAGAGAGAGAGAGAGAGAGAGACCCACCCTCCCTGGTCTCCAACAAGGCAACAGCTCTAAATCCTTCCAATCTTTTCAAATAGCGCCACCCCCTGGTGACAAAGCATTAAAATATATGAGCTTCTGGGGGACATTCTTATCTAATGCACCACACATCGATTCTCAAGGATAATGCTCACAATCCCTGAGGCTCCTGTAAACATGTAGAAAGTTGAGGTGTGCACCCTTATGTATAGACAACAACAAAGACAGTCTCACCTTAGACAACCATAAAACTGAACATAAACAAGTCCAAGCTAATGAAGCCTGTGCTGAGAGCACCAGCCAGTGAGAGAGACTGAGCCTTGAGGGAGGGAGAGGCAACTTTTTGGAAGGACTTACTAAGTCATATTTAATGCATGACGCCAGACTTGTTGAGCTATGGTTTAAACTTAGGTACATGTCATTTCTCAGAGTTCCTCAAATAGAAGAGGCTCTGGAGGATGTTGAGGTATGCAGCCTACCTTCTCCAACTGACACCAGCACACAATCTGGGCAGTACAGAACCTATGTCTGTGCTTCTTCATTTGTGCAGGACCTGCTTCTCACCAAGATTGCTTCATTGTAAGGCGTCTCATGTCTCCAAGGAATCCCTTTCTTCTGGAGGGAGCTGGCCTAGCCTGGCCTGGATCATGCTTTTCCTGGTGGACTCAACAAATTAGACACACACACAGAGAGAGGGGGGCAGGGAGACTACCTTACTTCAGAAAGAGCCCAGAATGGACCAAAGTAACAATTACACTAAAGCCCAGCTTGGTAGACCAATTCGCTTGCAAGATTTACTAACAGGAATATGAGTGAGAACTTACAGGAGCTGGGATGACTCAAAAGCACTCCTAACATAGGTGATAATCCATGAAAATTGTACAACTTGCAGGCAGCTCACAGCCCCAGAATCTCCTCTGGTCAAGCTGACTGGCCAGGATATTCTAGCAGCTATTGACAGCTTCTATAAAGCTGCACAAGGATCTCTGGGGATCTTCTAAGTTCCTACATTGCTAGATATGTCATGTTTTGTTTACCTTTATGAGTTTTATGAGCTTCTTCTGCCTCCCAAAGGGATGTTCCACATCAGAGGAAACTGTCACGGGACAACAGTGTTCAGGGATCTGGGGCCTCGAGGACCACATACTTGACAGCATGGCAGGGAGTGGCTGGGCAGCACTTGGCAGTCCAGACACATCTGAAGATGGCAGAGAATGAACAGAGGTCCTCCACTTGCCTTCAACTTCCATGTCAGAGCAGGTGACTATTTTCCTCCTCCATTAGCAGCCAGCTTTCCCATGAGCAGTAGCTCCACTTGGGCACTAACCTCTGGCTGTGAGCAGCTGTGTTTACTGCAATTCCTTTGACTTGCGATTCCTTTCTCTTCCTCCTCCTCTTCCTCGTCCTCCTCCTCTCCCTCCTCCTCCTCTTCCTGTCCTCTTCCTCCTCCTCCTCCTCTTCCTCTTTCTCTTCCTCCTTCTCCTCTTCTTCCTCCTTCTCCTCTTCCTACTTCTCCTCCTCTCTCCTTCCTTCTTGTACAACACCATGCTGAGCTCTTGGTGTGGGTCTGGGGATCTACCCCAGGTCCTCATGCTTACATGGCAAGCTGGTTTACTGACTGTGCTATCCCCACACCTTCCACCACCATCTCTACCTCTACCTTCCACTTATTTCTAGTGTGTGCTTTGCTTTCTTGCTTCCCCAGCTTTTCTGTTCTCCTAGGGGCAAAGAGAAGCCGAGCCCCATACTGACTCAGCTTAGCACTCTCTGGAATGCAATTAAGATGTGGAGGACAGACAATCAAGATTTCATAATCTACACACAACCTCCTCTCTGCAATGGACTGGTGTGGATGCTGACTCAGGGAGTGAGCATGTAGCTGCAGATGCTGAAGCAGCCAGCTGCAGCAAGGAGCTTTATCACATTGCTAATCTTCCAGACCTGCTCTCTCCCAGGGACTCCTCCCAACACTGGTGAGGTTATGCTATGAAGGCAGAGCCACACGGAGCACAAATGGGATGCCTCTTGCTCTCTCTACCAGAACCAAATGAATCTGTCATGTTGGGGAAAATTGTCAAATGCAGGCATGACTGATGCACACATCCCCTGATGCCCTGAGCCTGGCCTCAGAAGGCCCTGGATCACTCCAGATGATCATGTGCACCTTGAGACAAGATCCAAAGGATCCAAGAATCTAGTCAGTTCTCTTTCTGAGATCTATAGAGCCACTCAAAAATGCCAAAGAGATAAAATTAAGTTCCAGACCCCATTATATGCTACCTGATTCAAACCAAGCCCCAGGGCCAAGGAGAGACCTTTGTCTCAAACAAAACTCAAGAATTAGCCACGACAGCCACATACACATATTATACACTCCCACAATACACAACGCCCCCCCACACACACATACACACAAACACATAAACATGGACATTTACAGCTTTCAGAAAGGAGGCTGTAGCAGGAGGATTGCTGTGAGTTCCAAATCACTGTGATGGTTAATATTGGCTGTCAACTTGGTACCTGGGAAGAGAAAACTTCACTTGAGGAATTCCCTCATTCAGACTGGCCTCTCAGCATGTCTATCAGGCATTTTATTGATTGCTAATTAATGTAGCAGTAATGTAGGAGAGCTTAGCCCGCCTGTGGGTGGTGCCACGCCTAGGTCTGTGTTGTACAGGAAAGGTAACTAAACCAGTAAACAGCATTCTTCGAGACTGCCCGGAGTCTCATAGTTTCCAACTACTACTTAAAATATGTTTTTAAATGTTAACAAATTCAGACAAATTGAAATCATGTAACTTTTCTCATCATAATGCAATAAAAGTTAAAAAAAAAAAAAAACCTCAGTCATCATGTTGGTCCCCTCCCCCAATCCTTCTAAATGGCCAAGTAAGCCAACCGTCTTATCCACTGTGAGCCAGATGTGTAGTAGCACAGGGCAGGGACCACTGGCACAACATAGTTTTGCTTACATATAAGCAAAAAGTCACATCTTTTAATTAATAGAAGCATATGGGAGGAAATTCACATGTTATTACATTTAATTCAAGATGTCAGAAATAGCACAGATGTGGCTGTCCTGGGCGCCCTCGGATGCTATCTGGGTGCCAGGATTCAGGCTGCTCATCTTGCACCTGTATTCTCTTTCCTTGCTTGGCTCTAAGAGGCTCCAAGAATATGAGAAATACCCAGCCACATGACATGAGAAGCCAGTTTGGTTTGGTTTGATTTGGCCCTGGAAAGTCAGTCTCCTGATATCCCCTCACTCGTTGTCTACCTACACCCAGCATCCAGCACTTTCTGGGACTCATGAATGGGTTCTGTTAGCTCACCACAGCAGTGGCCTGTGCAGAGCTGCAGTTGTATACACCCACCCAGGAGCTATCTAGATTCGTGAATGGAAGACACGTACAAACATACACACACACACACACACACACACACACAGAGAGAGAGAGAGAGAGAGAGAGAGAGAGAGAGAGAGAGAGAGACATACACACATGTCAGTTAATTTTAAGATGCCTTAGCTACCTCAAAGGCTGGGCACTCCTGAACTTTCTCCTGTTAACCCAGGCCCAATCGGGGAAGGAACTGAATGTGGGAAGGGATCTTGAACTAAATAAAAAGGGGAAAGCTAGATAAGCATTAGCATTTCTCTCTCTAGCTAGGACTCCTGTGACCAGCTGCCTCAAGCTCCTGCTACCATGTCTTCTCTGCCATGATAGAGTCTCATGTGATAGAGAATAAGCCCTTCCAACCCCATACTGAGCTCCATTTCCTATACCACACCAGGGACAAGACAAGGTTGTATACTCTCTTCATGTCTATTCAATATAATACTTGAAGTTTTAGCTACAGCAATAAGACAACTAAAGAAGACCAATGAGATACAAATTGGAAAGGAAGGAGTCAACGTATTGCTATTTGAAGATGACATGATATTATAAATAAGTATAAGTGACCCTAAAATTTCTACCAGAGAACTCCTACAGCTGATATATACCTTCAGAAAAGTGCCAGGATACAGAATGAAAAAAACTATACTAACCCTATTTCTAACAGAGGGCTGATATCCAAAATATATAAAGAACTCAAGAAACTAGACAGAAACAAACCAAATTAAAACCCCAATTAAAAATGGGGTAGAGAGCTAAACAGAGAATTCTCAACTGGGATCTATCACTAAGAGCTAAGAAGCACTTAAAGGAATGTTCAACATCCTTAGTCATCAGGGAAATGCAAATCAAAATGACTCTGAGATTGCACCTCAAACAAATCAGATTGGCTAAGATCAAAAACTCAAGGGACAGAACATGCTGGTAAGGATGTGGAGGAAAAGGAACACTCCTCCATTGCTGATGGGAGTGAATACTTACTTGTACAACCACCTTGGAAATCAGTTTGACAGTTTCTCATAAAATTGGGAATAGATCTACCTTAATACCACTCCTGGACATATACCCAGAAAATTTTCCACCAAACCACAAGTACACTTGCTCAACTATGTTCATAGCAGTTTTATTCATAATAGCCAGAAACTGGAAACAATCCAGATGTCCCTCAACTGAAGAATGGATAAAGAAAATGTGGTTCACACAAGAAACTCAAGAAAAAGGAAGACCAAAATGTGGACATTTCATTCCTTCTTAAAAGGGGGAACAAAATACCCACGGAAGGAGTTGCAGAGACTAACTATGGAGTAGAGACTGAAGGAAGGACAAGCCAGCCTGATATAGCTATCTCCTGAGAGGCTCTGACAGTATCTAACTAATACAGATGTAGAGGCTCACAGCCATCCATTGAACTGAGTACAGGGTCCCCAGTGAAGGAGTAGAGAAAGGACCAATGGAGCTGAAGGGTTTGCAGCCTCCTAGGACGAACAACAATATGAACTAACTAGTACCCTCAGAGCTCCTAGGGGCTCAACCACCAACCAAGGAGTATATATGATAGGATTGATTGTTCTGGCAGCATGTGTATAGTAGAGGATTGCAAAATCAATCATCAATAGGAGGAGAGGCCCTTGGTCCTCTGAAGGTTCTGTGCCCCAGTGTAGAGGAATGCCAGGGCCAATAAGTGGGAGAGGGTAGGGTGGCAAGCATGGGGAGGGGGGAGCCAACAGGGGTTTGTTCTTGTTGGTTTTGTTTGTTTGTTTGTTTGTTCCTGGGAGGGGAAACTGCGAAAAGAAAGATCATATGACATGTGAATAAAGAAAATATCTAATAAAAAAAAAAGAAAGAAAGAAAATGTGGATCAATTACACAATGGAACATTATTCAATTAAAAACAATGACATCATGAATTTTGCAGGCAAATGAATAGAACTAGAAAATATCATCCTGACTGAAGTAAGCCATAGCCCCCCCCAAAAAAAGACAAATATGGTATGTACTCCCTTATAAGTGGATATTGGCCATAAAGTATAGAATAACCATGCTACCATACACAAATCCAAAGAAACTAAGTAAGAAGCGCCCTAGGAAGGACACTTGAATCCTCTGAGTAGGGGAAATAGAATAGAGATGGGAATAGACAGATGGAGGGAACTGTTTCAGTGAGGGGTGGTAGGAGAACAAGAGGTATCTAGTGGGGGAGGGGACGGACAGAGGGAGAGAGTACTGAGAGAGAGAGAAAACTGGAATCGGTGTGTCTGTGTATGGGTATCCCTGAGATGAGCTAGAAACCTAGGACAATGTAAACTCGCAGGAATCTATGATGGTAACCTTAGCTAAGACTCCTAGCAATGGTGAATATCATCTCCAGTAACCAGAAAAGACTTCCAGTTAGGACACCAACCTAGCCACAAAACCTTTGATCCTCACTTTTCCTGCCTACAAGAGGCACAGGCACAATAAAGATGAAGTAGAAACTGAGGGAAAAGATAACGATTGACTAGTCTAGCTTGAGGAGACCCATGCTATGAGAGAGAGAGAGAGAGAGAGAGAGAGAGAGAGAGAGAGAGAGAGAGAGAGAGAGAGAGAGTCTATCACTGACACAATTAATGATTTTCTGCTATACTTGTAGACAGGAGCCTAGCATACCTGTCAGTAGAGGTGTTGTACCCAGCAACTGATGGAAACAGTTGTAGAGGCCCACAGTCAAACATTAAGTGGAGCCTGGGAAATCCTATGGAAGAGGGGGAGGGAGGACTAAGGGAGCCATAGAGGTCAAGGACACCACAAAGAAACATACATAATCAACTAACCTGGGCCCATAGGGGCTCATAGAGACTGAACCACCAACCAGAGAGCATGCATGGAATGGACCTAGGCCCTCTGCACAGATGTTAACAGTTGCACATCTCAGTTCCATGACAGACTCCTAAAAGCAGAGGCAGCTGCTGTCTCTGACTCTGGCCTGCCTTTGGATCCCTTTCCTCTAACTGGGCTGCCTTGCCTAGCCATAATAGGAGAAGATGCTCCTGGTCTTACTGCAACTCGATATGCTGAGGTGGGTTGATATTCATGGAAGACCTCCTGTTTTCTGAGAAGAAAGGAAGGGCTGGAGGATGGGGTGAGGGGAAGGTGAGAGAAAGGGACTTGGAGGAGAGGGGAAAGGGGAAGCTGAAATTGGGGTGTAAGTGAGTTAAATAATTTTTAAAAAGGATTTGGATCAATGTCATGGACCTCACAATACGTTTTTCAAATTTAATTTGCAAGAGATTAAAAGCCTGAGGTGTAACTTAACATACTAAATTCCTGTTGTAAGAACTATCTCATTTTAAACCAGGTTCAATGATCAAGAAGATAACAAAAGTATGAATTTTCAACATACACACAGTAGTCTGTACAGTATCCATAAAAGTAGAAAGGTTTCATTGAAAGGAACAAAAAATGTTAACTGAAGATTTTAAAATATATCTATGTACAAAATTACCCTTCTACATATCAGTTTAATAAGAGGCAAATTATGTTTTTATCAAATGTTTCTTATGCTATTTTCTCATTAAAATTGAAATTTGTGAACAATAAATTTACTAATGTCATTATATGAAATTATATAACAGGAAGTATGTGATTATGAATCATCTTCAAAATCCTAAAAGCTTAAAATACTTAAATATGCATACATGAAGACTCTATTATTCAGCAATGAGCTAACTGATATGCAATGAAACTAACCAAATGGAGACAATGCTCAGTGATGTGGGTATCAGGATAAGTCACCATTCTGACATCCACTGGGGGCCATGACAGTAACAGCTCCACCCTCTCTCCCACCCCATCATCTTTGTCTCACTAGAAGTGACACCCCTTATTTCACCCCACAGATCCTGACCTTATGAATTCCTTTTTCCATTTTACAACCGGATGTCCACTCTTCCAATCCTCTAACAATTATATCCACATTTATTTTATATTAAACTTAAATATTACCAGTTCTTTCTTTTAAAAACATATTCGTGCTTCCAGTCCCACAACACCCAGAGAAAGCTCCACTCCCAGGTGCTCTAACATGCCCAGGATCAGAGATGAGGAGGACACAACATCTGTCCCAACACTGGGAGTAACTGGGACCAGCAGGACTAGGCACACAGGAACTCTGCCAGCCCAGTGGCTTGGGTTGCTTCCGGTCTGTCTGGGCTGGCCGGTGCCCTGAGCAGACCGTGGGCGCAAACTCTGGAGTCATTCCCAAAACACACAAAAGAAGCTCCACTCCCAGTTGCTCTAACAAGCCCAGGGTCACAGGATCCCAGAATCACAGGATCACAGAGGCAGCTTGACTCTGAGGAGTTCTGACACAACCAGGATCACAGGAAGGACAGGCTCCAGTCAGATTTATCAAGGGCAGGTAGCACTAGAGTTAACCAGATGATGCAGGGCAAGTATAAGAATATAAGCAACACAAACCAAGGTTACTTGGCATCATCAGAACCCAATACTCCCACCATTGCAAGTCCTGGACACCAAAACACCAGAAAAGCAAGATTCAGATATAAAATCACTTTTCATGATGATGATACAGGACTTTAAGAAAGACATAAATAGCACCCTCAAGAAATACTAGAGAATACAGGTAAACAATTAGAAGCCCTTCAAGAGGAAACACAAAAATCCCTTAAAGAACTACAGGAAAACACAATCAAACAGGTGAAGGAAATGAGAAAAACCATCCAGAATCTAAAAATTGAAATAGAAACAATAAAGAAATCAGAAAGAGAGACAACCCTAGAGATAGAAAACCTAGAAAAGAAATCAGGAATAGTAGATGCAAGCATCACCAACAGAATATAAGAGATAGAAGAGAGAATCTCAGGGGTAGAATATACCATAGAAAACATTGACACAGCTGTCAAAGAAAATGCAAAAAGCAAAAAGCTCCTAACCCAAAACAGGAAATCCAGGATGCAATGAGAAGACCAAACCTAAGGGCAGGTAGCACTAGAGTTAACCAAATGATGCGGGGATAATAGGTATAGAAGAAAGTGAAGACTCCCAAGGTAATGGGCCAGCAAATATCTTCAAAAAATTATAGAAGAAAACTTCCCTAACCTAAAGAAAGAGATGCCCATGAACATACA
>NW_022196896.1:63009088-63009731 GCF_008632895.1 Mastomys coucha | reverse complement strand
TTTAAATGTTAACAAATTCAGATAAATTTAAATCATGTAACTTTTCTCATTATAATGCAATAAAACTTTAAAAATATATATTCATTTTACCTCTCTTACCATTTTTAGGATATGGCATGGATCCTTTGTATCTTTTACTGGGAATGGTTGATGCTTTTAGAAAATGAAAGTTGTTACTAGAAAAAAACAAAACAGAATGAGCCTGGTCCTTCCTCAAGATCTGTCTTCTGGCTCTTTTGTCTGAAAGTAAGAAATCTCACTAACAGAGCTTTTCCTCTCAATGGTTGTGAGAGAAAGGCCTGGCTATTGTACTTCAAAAGGCTGACAGTTCTTTCCAAGAGAGGCCTTGCCACGGGATAAGACAGTAGGGAGTACCCCTTCTGACAGACACAGGGAATGCGCCCCCTGTTCTGATCACTTCTTCCATCACCACGCAGGGTACCTATCACAGGCGAGGCACTGAGAAGTCCCTCACACCCAAGAATAGAAGCAGCTGCTCACAGCCCCCTCAAATCCTCTCTTCAATACTCAGCATTGTTGGGCTGACAAAATAGTTTAGCAGGCAAAGGCACTTGCAGCCAAGTCTAACTACCTGTCATATGACACTGTTTCTGGGGAAAGATTAAAAACAAAACAAAACAAA
>NW_022196896.1:63006430-63009078 GCF_008632895.1 Mastomys coucha | reverse complement strand
AAAAAAAAAAACCCTATCATCTCAAATGGGGAGCTGATGACAGATTAAATAAGGATACATCGAAGTCGAGTCTGCTGAGTCAATGAGCCTTACTGGAGTATTATATAGAATAGTCAACACCTGTAGGAGCAGCAGTGACTCAAAGACAGCTGCATTACCAAAGCCTCAACCCAACCCCCATGTTCCAGCAAGATTGACAGCTAATAAAAGACCTGGAGCGCGCCACACATCCACAGGCAGCTCAGTGGATTAAACAGTGTCTTTCAGGCAGCTCAGTTGATCTGAGCCTGTTCCAGGAGACATGCTGATCGATGCCTCTTCAAGCAGCTCAACACGTCTGTCTCCTTTCTAAGCCCCTCAGCTGGTCTCTGTTTCTTCCAAATGCCTCGGCTGCTCTTAGCTGCTTCTAGGCAGCTAGGCTCCTTGGAGATTCTCTCTCAGCCATCCTTACTTCTTATACAAGCTGAGACTTAGTAAATCTGCTCAGTTTCAGGGACTTCTAAATGCCTTTGAGTTGTTTACTTCCTGAGCTTAAAGAGATTGCCTACAGGTGGGGATGTTTCAACTCCACTTAGAACATCTTGTGTCTTAAGGAGCTTCCCTAGTATTTTATCTCAGAGGAAATAGCTGCACAGCATTATCTGACTTCTATTCCCAGGCCCCACAATGTGGAAGGAGAGAACAGAATTCAGAAAATTGTTTTCTGCCCTCCACATGCACATTGGGTGTACACAAACACACATACACACACACACACACACACACACACACACACACACGCACGCACGCACACGCACACACCACATACACAATGTTTGCATCATTTCAATTTGAAATATTTCTTTTAAAAATGACTTATTTGGGGGCTGAAGGGATGGCTCTTACTATTCTTCCAGGGGTCCTGAATATGGTGTTGGATTCACAAGAGCTGGAATTAACGGCAATTGTGAGCTGCTGGGCATGGGTGCTGGGAAACCAAATCAGGGTGCCCTGAAAGAGCAGCAACATGGTCATAACTCCTTAGCCATCTCTCCAGACCCCATAGAAATAGTTCTTGTTAGGAGTAAGCACACCAAGAGTATTGAGATCTCAGCTAACCAGGTTCCACTGTCTAGCGTTTAATGAGCAAAGTTTCCCAGATCTGGTAGGACGTGCGTTGTGACAGCAGGTCCTGGTGAGGGGCCCATGGCCCTCAGTAACAGGGTATCTGTGGAGTAGGAACTCCAAAATGCACCTAAATCTGTGTACACGGATGTCACTCTGCAGCCGGTCTGTACACAATGCCCCTGCTGTTCTACATAAAGCTGAAACCAAACGATAATGCATTCTGCAAGACTGCCATGTTAAAGTCTGACAGAGACTTTACATTTCAAACCCCTCATCCACGTAGGAATGCAACCTCACCCAGAAACGAGGCACACAATGGCTATGACAGAGTTGCTGATCAGCAAGAGAGAAAAGGCCATTTCCACAGAGCCTGGCATTGGAAACGTACTAAAAAAATAAATAAATATCATCTATTCTTTCTGTATCGTTATTTAGATCATAAGCTCATTCATCTAAAAAAACTGAGTTCCTTCTATAGACCAAGAGCTGTCTTAGTAAGTGACATTACCTGTAGCAAGTCATAGCCATACAGTAATAATCGAGAAGGAGCCCCAAGATATCACAACTTTGACCCCCCCCCCAAATCTGAGATGATAACAGCACTGTGGCAGTTAGCTTTTATTGGCAACTTCACACAGTCTAGAGTCCCTTGAGAAGGGAAGCTCAAATGCAGAGTTTTCTGAATTGTTTTGGCCTATGGGGATGCCTGTGAGGGACCTTCTTAACTGTGCTAATTAAAGTGGGAAGACTCACCCTGAATTTGGGGAAGATCATAAAAGTGGGAAGACTCACCCTGAGTTTGGGGAGCACCATTTCATTGTGTGAGCCCTGGTCTGAGTGAAGGGAGTGAGAGAGCTGAACAGGAGAACACACTCTTCTTCTTGCTGCTCTTGACTGTGGAGGTGACGTGTCCGGCTGCTTCAAGTTCCTGCTTTGATTTTCCAGTGTTTGGTTATAATTTGGAATTGTAAGCTGAACAAACCCTCTCCTCTTTTGTTTTTGCCAAAGGATTTTATTACAGAAACAGGAAACTAAGATGGGCGGTAGAAACAAATCTCAGGAAATGAGTACGTGACCCGCACTTGTGGATGTCTGCCTCAGTTCACCAAGCTCTGGATTTAGTGTCCTGGAGGGATGAGGACACAGGGTTGCAGTAACTGTGAAATGAAGACTACAGAAGCAGTTGCTCTACAAATCACAGAGGACTTCCTGGGAGAGAGGGGGTTAAGCTGAGCTTCAAAATTGTTCCTCAGGGGACTAGGGAGATAGCCCAGGAGACCTGAGATTTCCATTCCTAGTACCCATGTTAATGAAAAACCAATCAAACAAAACCAATCCCTGGGCATGGTGACTTACACTTGTAATTCCAGCACTGGGGAGGCAGAGACAGGCAGATTCCTGGGTCACTGGCCAGTCAGCCTGGCTGAGTCAAAGAACTCCAGAGCAGTGAGACAGTGTTTTAAAAATCAACTAAAAGGAGCTGGGCAATAGTGGCGCACGTCTTTGATCCTAGCACTTGGGAGGCAGAGGCAGGAGGATTT